>NC_138291.1:116055000-116357500 GCF_965601325.2 Salmo salar | reverse complement strand
GTTCCTACATCTACACACCCAGAGAAAATGCTTTTCTGAAACACTGCTGGTCATGTTCCTACATCTACACCCAGAGAAAATGTTGTTCTGAAACACTGCTGGTCATGTTCCTACATCTACACACCCAGAGAAAATGTTGTTCTGAAACACTGCTGGTCATGTTCCTACATCTACACACCCAGAGAAAATGTTGTTCTGAAACACTGCTGGTCATGTTCCTACATCTACAAACCCAGAGAAAATGTTGTTCTGAAACACTGCTGGTCATGTTCCTACATCTACACACCCAGAGAAAATGCTGTTCTGAAACACTGCTGGTCATGTTCCTACATCTACACACCCAGAGAAAATGCTTTTCTGAAACACTGCTGGTCATGTTCCTACATCTACACACCCAGAGAAAATGTTGTTCTGAAACACTGCTGGTCATGTTCCTACATCTACACACCCAGAGAAAATGCTTTTCTGAAACACTGCTGGTCATGTTCCTACATCTACACACCCAGAGAAAATGCTTTTCTGAAACACTGCTGGTCATGTTCCTACATCTACAAACCCAGAGAAAATGTTGTTCTGAAACACTGCTGGTCATGTTCCTACATCTACACACCCAGAGAAAATGTTGTTCTGAAACACTGCTGGTCATGTTCCTACATCTACACACCCAGAGAAAATGTTGTTCTGAAACACTGCTGGTCATGTTTCTACATCTACACACCCAGAGAAAATGCTTTTCTGAAACACTGCTGGTCATGTTCCTACATCTACACACCCAGAGAAAATGTTGTTCTGAAACACTGCTGGTCATGTTCCTACATCTACACACCCAGAGAAAATGTTGTTCTGAAACACTGCTGGTCATGTTCCTACATCTACACACCCAGAGAAAATGTTGTTCTGAAACACTGCTGGTCATGTTCCTACATCTACACACCCAGAGAAAATGGTGTTCTGAAACACTGCTGGTCATGTTCCTACATCTACACACCCAGAGAAAATGTTGTTCTGAAACACTGCTGGTCATGTTCCTACATCTACACACCCAGAGAAAATGCTTTTCTGAAACACTGTTGGTCATGTTCCTACATCTACACACCCAGAGAAAATGGTTTTCTGAAACACTGCTGGTTCATTTCATATGACTGTCAGTTGACTAATAAAGTCTCAGACCACGTAATGAGACATGTATGGTTTTCAATGAACAGAAAAGGAAACGTGCTGTATTTGTAAACCAGTGTTAAACAGTACTGTTCAAAGACAGTGGTTTTTTAGTGATGTGTTGGTTACACCTCATCTCAGCCAGCTGGGCCCTCAGATAGACCCAGAACACAACTCCCAGTGAGAGAAATCTTTACCCTGGGTAGGCGGGTTCAACCCTGTCAGTCCACTAATCTGTCTGTCTGTCTGTCTGTCTGTCTGTCTGTCTGTCTGTCTGTCTGTCTGTCTGTTTGTCCAGAGCTGGAATCAACAAAATAAAATCATATTACACAGATATATACGCAGAAGCATTTCATTCCCAGAGGCAGGGATGAGCTCTTAGATGGGGAATGTAATGAATCTACAGACAGACAGACAGACAGACAGACAGACAAAGTGAGGGATGTTTATGCTACTGACTCACTGACCTGTTTTTCACCTGAAACAGCCACATAATTAAACATTAAATCAACCTGCAGATGAGCCATAACACTTTTAATTTAATTCTCTACTCCTTTCTCCTTCTCTCTCTCTATCTTTCTCTGTCCTCTTTCTCTACGCTCCTTTCTCTCTTTTTTCCATCTCTATTTCTCAATCTCTATCTCTCGCTTTCCTTTGCGCTCTCTCCATCTCTCTCTCTCTCCTCTCTCTCTCTCTCTCTCTCTCTCTCTCGCTCTCTCTCTCTCTCCTCTCTGTCTCTCTCTCTCTCCCCTCTCTCTCTCTCTCTCTCTCCTCTCTGTCTCTCTCTCTCTCTTCCTCTCTCTCTCTTCTCTCTCTCTCTCTCTCTCTCTCCTCTCTCTCTCTCTCCTCTCTCTCTCTCCTCTCTCTCTCTCTCTCCTCTCTGTCTCTCTCTCCTCTCTCTCTCTCTCTCTCTCCTCTGTCTCTCTCTCCTCTCTCTCCTCTCTCTCTCTCTCTCTCTCTCTCTCCTCTCTCCAGCTTTTACATGATAAATGAAGTGTATCAGTTTCAGTACTCCAGACCGGTGAGGAAGGGAGAGAAGGACCCAGACAACGAGTTCTCGGTAAATATCATATTCAGATTTGTTCTCTAAACTTTCTTTTCTACATTTCCTTCATTGAGGGTAGTAATATTAATGGTGTAATTGTTGTGACTAATGAAAGATGTCAGTACTGTAATTGTTGTGACTAATGAAAGATGTCAGTACTGTAATTGTTGTGACTAATGAAAGATGGCATTACTGTAATTGTTGTGACTAATGAAAGATGTCAGTACTGTAATTGTTGTGACTAATGAAAGATGTCAGTACTGTAATTGTTGTGACTAATGAAAGATGTAAATACTGTAATTGTTGTGACTAATGAAAGACGTCAGTACTGTAATTGTTGTGACTAATGAAAGATGGCAGTTTGTTGTGACTAATGAAAGATGCCAGTACTGTAATTGTTGTGACTAATGAAAGATGTCAGTACTGTAATTGTTGTGACTAATGAAAGATGTCAGTACTGTAATTGTTGTGACTAATGAAAGATGTCAGTACTGTAATTGTTGTGACTAATGAAAGATGTCAGTACTGTAATTGTTGTGACTAATGAAAGATGTCAGTACTGTAATTGTTGTGACTAATGAAAGATGTCAGTACTGTAATTGTTGTGACTAATGAAAGATGTCAGTACTGTAATTGTTGTGACTAATGAAAGATGTCAGTACTGTAATTGTTGTGACTAATGAAAGATGGCAGTACTGTAATTGTTGTGACTAATGAAAGATGGCAGTGCTGTAATTGTTGTGACTAAAGAAAGATGGCAGTACTGTAATTGTTGTGACTAATGAAAGATGTCAGTACTGTAATTGTTCTGACTAATGAAAGATGCCAGTTTGTTGTGACTAATGAAATATGTCAGTACTGTAATTGTTGTGACTAATGAAAGATGTAAATACTGTAGTTGTTGTGACTAATGAAAGATGTCAGTACTTTAATTGTTCTTATGTGTTTGGTAAAGCAGCGATCCCTAATACATGTTTTTTTTATATTTATTTAATCAGGGAGTCACCGTTGAGATCGGGGGAGACCTACATATACAATTGTATAAGACAAACTCAAATACCAAATCAAGAAAGTTTCATAAAAAATTGACTAATGAAAGATGTCAGTACTGTAAATGTTGTGACTAATGAAAGATGGCAGTTTTTGTAAATGTTGTGACTAATGAAAGATGTCAGTACTGTAATTTTTGTGACTAATGAAAGATGTCAGTACTGTAAATGTTGTGACTAATGAAAGATGTCAGTACTGTAATTGTTGTGACTAATGAAAGATGTCAGTACTGTAATTGTTGTGACTAATGAAAGATGTCAGTACTGTAATTGTTGTGACTAATGAAAGATGTCAGTACTGTAATTGTGGTGACTAATGAAAGATGGCAGTACTGTAATTGTTGTGACTAATGAAAGATGGCAGTACTGTAATTGTTGTGACTAATGAAAGATGGCATTACTGTAATTGTTGTGACTAATGAAAGACGGCAGTACTGTAATTGTTGTGACTAATGAAAGACGGCAGTACTGTAATTGTTGTGACTAATGAAAGACGGCAGTACTGTAATTGTTGTGACTAATGAAAGACGTCAGTACTGTAATTGTTATGACTAATGAAAGATGTCAGTACTGTAAATGTTGTGACTAATGAAAGATGTCAGTACTGTAATTGTTGTGACTAATGAAAGACGTCAGTACTGTAATTGTTGTGACTAATGAAAGACGTCAGTACTGTAATTCTTGTGACTAATGAAAGACGCCAGTACTGTAATTGTTGTGACTAATGAAAGATGCCAGTACTGTAATTGTTGTGACTAATGAAAGATGGCAGTACTGTTATTGTTGTGACTAATGAAAGATGTCAGTACTGTAATTGTTGTGACTAATGAAAGATGTCAGTACTGTAATTGTTGTGACTAATGAAAGATGGCAGTACTGTAATTGTTGTGACTAATGAAAGATGGCAGTACTGTAATTGTTGTGACTAAAGAAAGATGGCAGTACTGTAATTGTTGTGACTAATGAAAGATGTCAGTACTGTAATTGTTCTGACTAATGAAAGATGCCAGTTTGTTGTGACTAATGAAAGATGTCAGTACTGTAATTGTTGTGACTAATGAAAGATGTAAATACTGTAGTTGTTGTGACTAATGAAAGATGTCAGTACTTTAATTGTTCTTATGTGTTTGGTAAAGCAGCGATCCTTAATACATGTTTTTTTATATTTATTTAATCAGGGAGTCACCGTTGAGATCGGGGGAGACCTACATATACAATTGTATAAGACAAACTCAAATACCAAATCAAGAAAGTTTCATAAAAAATGGACTAATGAAAGATGTCAGTACTGTAATTGTTGTGACTAATGAAAGATGGCAGTATTGTAATTGTTGTGACTAATGAAAGATGTCAGTACTGTAATTGTTGTGACTAATGAAAGATGTCAGTACTGTAATTGTTGTGACTAATGAAAGATGTCAGTACTGTAATTGTTGTGACTAATGAAAGATGTCAGTACTGTAATTGTGGTGACTAATGAAAGATGGCAGTACTGTAATTGTTGTGACTAATGAAAGATGGCATTACTGTAATTGTTGTGACTAATGAAAGACGGCAGTACTGTAATTGTTGTGACTAATGAAAGATGTCAGTACTGTAATTGTTGTGACTAATGAAAGATGTCAGTACTGTAATTGTTGTGACTAATGAAAGATGTCAGTACTGTAATTGTTGTGACTAATGAAAGATGTCAGTACTGTAATTGTGGTGACTAATGAAAGATGGCAGTACTGTAATTGTTGTGACTAATGAAAGATGGCATTACTGTAATTGTTGTGACTAATGAAAGACGGCAGTACTGTAATTGTTGTGACTAATGAAAGACGGCAGTACTGTAATTGTTGTGACTAATGAAAGACGGCAGTACTGTAATTGTTGTGACTAATGAAAGACGGCAGTACTGTAATTGTTGTGACTAATGAAAGACGTCAGTACTGTAATTGTTGTGACTAATGAAAGATGTCAGTACTGTAAATGTTGTGACTAATGAAAGATGTCAGTACTGTAAATGTTGTGACTAATGAAAGATGTCAGTACTGTAATTGTTGTGGCTAATGAAAGATGTCAGTACTGTAATCGTTGTGGCTAATGAAAGATGTCAGTACTGTAATTGTTGTGACTAATGAAAGATGTCAGTACTGTAATTGTTGTGACTAATGAAAGATGTCAGTACTGTAATTGTTGTGACTAATGAAAGACGTCAGTACTGTAATTCTTGTGACTAATGAAAGACGTCAGTACTGTAATTCTTGTGACTAATGAAAGATGTCAGTACTGTAAATGTTGTGACTAATGAAAGATGTCAGTACTGTAATTGTTGTGACTAATGAAAGATGTCAGTACTGTAATCGTTGTGGCTAATGAAAGATGTCAGTACTGTAATTGTTGTGACTAATGAAAGATGTCAGTACTGTAATTGTTGTGACTAATGAAAGACGTCAGTACTGTAATTGTTGTGACTAATGAAAGACGTCAGTACTGTAATTCTTGTGACTAATGAAAGATGGCAGTACTGTAATTGTTCTCATGTGTTTGGTAAAGCAGCGATCCTTAGTACATGTTTTATTTGACATTTATTTAATCATGGAGTCACCGTTGAGATCAGGGGAGACCTACGTATACAATTTTATAAGACCAAATCAAATAAACGTTAAATCTTTGTCAATCAAAATGATCAGATATTTATAGGCGGGGACCCGATCGATGGGAGAACCATCCAGTGAATTTTTTTGTTGTGAGAATTAGAGAACGACAGTCTTGCCTGCATTGAGGACCAACCAGAACTTTCTGACAACATGTTCTAGTCCTCCTTCCTCCTCCACTACACCAGCAGTCTGGTTATCTCTGACCTTTAACCTAACAACATGTTCTAGTCCTCCTCCACTACACCAGCAGTCTGGTTCTCTCTGACCTTTAACCTAACAACATGTTCTAGTCCTCCTTCCTCCTCCACTACACCAGCAGTCTGGTTCTCTGACCTTTAACCTAACAACATGTTCTAGTCCTCCTTCCTCCTCCACTACACCAGCAGTCTGGTTCTCTCTGATGACCTTTAACCTAACAACATGTTCTAGTCCTCCTTCCTCCTCCACTACACCAGCAGTCTGGTTCTCTCTGACCTTTAACCTAACAACATGTTCTAGTCCTCCTTCCTCCTCCACTACACCAGCAGTCTGGTTCTCTGACCTTTAACCTAACAACATGTTCTAGTCCTCCTTCCTCCTCCACTACACCAGCAGTCTGGTTCTCTCTGATGACCTTTAACCTAACAACATGTTCTAGTCCTCCTTCCTCCTCCACTACACCAGCAGTCTGGTTCTCTCTGATGACCTTTAACCTAACAACATGTTCTAGTCCTCCTTCCTCCTCCACTACACCAGCAGTCTGGTTCTCTGACCTTTAACCTAACAACATGTTCTAGTCCTCCTTCCTCCTCCACTACACCAGCAGTCTGGTTCTCTCTGATGACCTTTAACCTAACAACATGTTCTAGTCCTCCTTCCTCCTCCACTACACCAGCAGTCTGGTTCTCTCTGATGACCTTTAACCTAACAACATGTTCTAGTCCTCCTTCCTCCTCCACTACACCAGCAGTCTGGTTGTCTGACCTTTAACCTAACAAGTCTTTCTGTAAAAAAAAACAACAAAAAAAAAAAAAGTGCAGGAAAGAACAACATGTTTTTTCTCAGTCTCTTCTAAGAGTCATCCTGTAAACACTGTCTGGATTATTACTGATGGTGTGGATGATGTGTGATGTACTGGAGGATCCCTTTCATTACACACACACACACACACACACACACACACACACACACACACACACACACACACACACACACACACACACACACCACACACACACACACTAGCACCAGTAGCCTAGTTGGACTGTAAATCAACAACCATTTCATTCCCTCTCTGGTACATTTAACGTCAACAGGAAATGTCTGTCTGTAAAACCGTAGCAGGAAAGAACAACCGTTATCTGTCTATTCTTAGTGCTCCTGTCTGTCATACGTTCATCTCCATGAAGACAAAAATATCTTTACAACTTGTTCTCTTTTATTGTGTTTTATTGTCTTTTTCCAGAACATGTGGATTGAGCGAACCACTTACACCACGGCCTACAAACTGCCTGGAATACTGCGATGGTTCCAAGTCCGGTCTGTCTCCACGGTGAGTGTGTGTCCACGTCAAGTCTGTTTCCACGGTGAGTGTGTGTGTGTGTGTGTCCACGTCAGGTCTGTCTCCACGGTGAGTGTGTGTCCACGTCAGGTCTGTCTCCAGTGAGTGTGTGTGTGTCCACGTCAGGTCTGTCTCCAGTGAGTGTGTGTGTGTCCACGTCAGGTCTGTCTCCACGGTGAGTGTGTGTGTCCACGTCAGGTCTGTCTCCAGTGAGTGTGTGTGTCCACGTCAGGTCTGTCTCCAGTGAGTGTGTGTGTGTCCACGTCAGGTCTGTCTCCAGTGAGTGTGTGTGTGTCCACGTCAGGTCTGTCTCCAGTGAGTGTGTGTGTGTTCACGTCAGGTCTGTCTCCACGGTGAGTGTGTGTGTGTCCACGTCAGGTCTGTCTCCACGGTGAGTGTGTGTGTGTCCACGTCAGGTCTGTCTCCACGGTGAGTGTGTGTGTGTCCACGTCAGGTCTGTCTCCACGGTGAGTGTGTGTGTGTCCACGTCAGGTCTGTCTCCAGTGAGTGTGTGTGTGTCCACGTCAGGTCTGTCTCCAGTGAGTGTGTGTGTGTGTCCACGTCAGGTCTGTCTCTACGGTGAGTGTGTGTGTGTCCACGTCAAGTCTGTCTCCAGTGAGTGTGTGTGTGTCCACGTCAGGTCTGTCTGCAGTGAGTGTGTGTGTGTCCATGTCAGGTCTGTCTCCTGTGAGTGTGTGTGTGTCCACGTCAGGTCTGTCTCCAGTGAGTGTGTGTGTGTCCACGTCAGGTCTGTCTCCAGTGAGTGTGTGTGTGTCCACGTCAGGTCTGTCTCCAGTGAGTGTGTGTGTGTCCACGTCAAGTCTGTCTCCACGGTGAGTGTGTGTGTGTCCACGTCAGGTCTGTCTCCACGGTGAGTGTGTGTGTGTGTCCACGTCAGGTCTGTCTCCAGTGAGTGTGTGTGTGTCCACGTCAGGTCTGTCTCCAGTGAGTGTGTGTGTGTCCACGTCAGGTCTGTCTCCAGTGAGTGTGTGTGTGTCCACGTCAGGTCTGTCTCCAGTGAGTGTGTGTGTGTCCACGTCAGGTCTGTCTCCACGGTGAGTGTGTGTGTGTCCACGTCAGGTCTGTCTCCACGGTGAGTGTGTGTGTGTCCACGTCAGGTCTGTCTCCACGGTGAGTGTGTGTGTGTCCACGTCAGGTCTGTCTCCACGGTGAGTGTGTGTGTGTCCACGTCAGGTCTGTCTCCAGTGAGTGTGTGTGTGTCCACGTCAGGTCTGTCTCCAGTGAGTGTGTGTGTGTGTCCACGTCAGGTCTGTCTCTACGGTGAGTGTGTGTGTGTCCACGTCAAGTCTGTCTCCAGTGAGTGTGTGTGTGTCCACGTCAGGTCTGTCTGCAGTGAGTGTGTGTGTGTCCACGTCAGGTCTGTCTCCTGTGAGTGTGTGTGTGTCCACGTCAGGTCTGTCTCCAGTGAGTGTGTGTGTGTCCACGTCAGGTCTGTCTCCAGTGAGTGTGTGTGTGTCCACGTCAGGTCTGTCTCCAGTGAGTGTGTGTGTGTCCACGTCAAGTCTGTCTCCACGGTGAGTGTGTGTGTGTCCACGTCAGGTCTGTCTCCACGGTGAGTGTGTGTGTGTGTCGACGTCAGGTCTGTCTCCAGTGAGTGTGTGTGTGTCCACGTCAGGTCTGTCTCCAGTGAGTGTGTGTGTGTCCACGTCAGGTCTGTCTCCAGTGAGTGTGTGTGTGTCCACGTCAGGTCTGTCTCCACGGTGAGTGTGTGTGTGTCCACGTCAAGTCTGTCTCCAGTGAGTGTGTGTGTGTCCACGTCAGGTCTGTCCCCACGGTGAGTGTGTGTGTGTCCACGTCAGGTCTGTCTCCAGTGAGATGAGCGTGGGCTCCAGGCAGACATTACTAATCAAATCAGGATCTGTGGCCAACGCAGTGGATCCATCTGATGTGATCTACTTAACCTGTAGACAGCAGTACAGACCCTGTGTAGACTGCAGTACAGACCCTGTGTAGACAGCAGTACAGACCCTGTGTAGACAGCAGTGCAGACCCTGTGTAGACAGCAGTACAGACCCTGTGTAGACAGCAGTACAGACCCTGTGTAGACAGCAGTACAGACCCTGTGTAGACAGCAGTACAGACCCTGTGTAGACAGCAGTACAGACCCTGTGTAGACAGCAGTACAGACCCTGTGTAGACAGCAGTAGACAGCAGTACAGACCCTTTCCAATGCCAGCGCCGCTCATCCATTTACTTTTTAAAGTCGGGGATAAACCCTTCTACACTTCTGGAACCTTTTCACATCAGCACAATGTCTCAGTCATTAGGCTTTCATTCTTTGTTGTTCAAAAAAGCACCCTGATATTGGGAATTACATGACAGAGAGGAAGAATACAGGAACGGAGAGAGAATACAGGAACGGAGAGAGAATACAGGAACGGAGAGAGAATACAGGAACGGAGAGAGAATACAGGACTAGAGAGAGAATACAGGACTAGAGAGAGAATACAGGACTAGAGAGAATACAGGACGAGAGACAGAATACAGGAACGGAGAGAGAGCCCGGTTTCAATCAGAGCCCAGGATCAATCCGAGCACAGCATCGATCAGAGCACAGCATCGATCTGAGCCCAGCATCAATCAGAGCACAGCATCTTTTGAATATTTCATTATTTGTTCCAAAACCAAATCCAGTATTTAGTGTAATTAGACTGAGTATTCTGGAATCAATGATGCTTTATTTGTCCCTTTTATTAATCCCTTTCATGTCAGATCTGGTGAAGAGAAGGGGATCTCTCTCTATCGCTACTCTCTCCGTCTCTAACTCTGTCTCTACTATCTCTCTCTCTACTATCTCTACTCTCTGTCTCTAACTCTCTCTCTACTGTCTCTACTCTCTGTTTCTAACTCTCTCTCTACTATCTCTACTCTCTGTCTCTAACTCTCTCTCTACTGTCTCTACTCTCTGTCTCTAACTCTCTCTCTACTATCTCTCTCTCTACTATCTCTACTCTCTGTCTCTAACTCTCTCTCTACTGTCTCTACTCTCTGTTTCTAACTCTCTCTCTACTATCTCTACTCTCTGTCTCTAACTCTCTCTCTACTATCTCTACTCTCTGTCTCTAACTCTCTCTCTACTATCTCTACTCTCTGTCTCTAACTCTCTCTCTACTATCTCTACCTCTAACTCTCTCTCTACTATCTCTACTCTCTGTCTCTAACTCTCTCTCTACTATCTCTACTCCCTGTCTCTAACTCTCTCTCTACTATCTCTACTCTCTGTCTCTAACTCTCTCTACTTTCTCTCTCTCTCTCTCTCTCTACTCTGTTTCTAACTCTCTCTACTATCTCTATATCTCCCTCTCTCTACTATCTCTCTAGTTTCTCTACTACCTCTCTCTATGGTCTCTCCCTACTATCTCTCTACTCTCTCTCTCTACTATCACTACCTCTCTCTACTATCACTACCTCTCTCTACTATCACTACCTCTCTCTACTACCTCTCTCTACGGTCTCTCCCTACTATCTCTCTCTCTCTACTATATCTCTCTACTCTCTCTCTCTACTATCACTACCTCTCTCTACTATCACTACCTCTCTCTACTATCACTACCTCTCTCTACTATCACTACCTCTCTACTCTCTACTATCACTACCTCTCTACTCTCTACTACCTCTCTCTACGGTCTCTCCCTACTATCTCTCTCTCTCTACTATATCTCTCTACTCTCTCTCTCTACTATCACTACCTCTCTCTACTATCACTACCTCTCTACTCTCTACTATCACTACCTCTCTACTCTCTACTATCACTACCTCTCTATACTATCACTTCCTCTCTACTCTCTACTATCACTACCTCTCTCTACTATCACTACCTCTCTCTACTATCACTACCTCTCTACTCTCTACTATCACTACCTCTCTCCTCTCTACTATCACTACCTCTCTCTACTATCACTACCTCTCTCTACTATCACTACCTCTCTCTACTATCACTACCTCTCTACTCTCTACTACCTCTCTCTACGGTCTCTCCCTACTATCTCTCTCTCTCTACTATATCTCTCTACTCTCTACCTCTCTCTACTATCACTACCTCTCTACTCTCTACTATCACTACCTCTCTACTCTCTGCTATCACTACCTCTCTACTCTCTGCTATCACTACCTCTCTCTACTATCACTACCTCTCTCTACTATCACTACCTCTCTACTATCACTACTACTCTCTACTATCACTACTACTCTCTACTATCACTATCTCTCTACTCTCTACTATCACTACCTCTCTACTCTCTGCTATTACTACCTCTCTCTACTATCACTACCTCTCTACTCTCTACTATCACTACTACTCTCTACTATCACTACTACTCTCTACTATCACTACCTCTCTACTCTCTACTATCACTACCTCTCTACTCTCTGCTATCACTACCTCTCTCTACTATCACTACCTCTCTACTATCACTACTACTCTCTACTATCACTACCTCTCTCTACTATCACTACCTCTCTCCTCTCACTACCTCTCTACTATCACTACCTCTCTACTATCACTACCTCTCTACTATCACTACCTCTCTACTATCACTACCTCTCTACTATCACTACCTCTCTACTATCACTACCATCACTACCTCTCTCTACTATCACTACCTCTCTCTACTATCACTACCTCTCTCTACCTCTCTCTGCTATCACTACCTCTCTCCGCTATCACTACCTCTCTCCGCTATCACTACCTCTCTCCGCTATCACTACCTCTCTCCGCTATCACTACCTCTCTCCTCTATCACTACCTCTCTCCTCTATCACTTCCTCTCTCCTCTATCACTACCTCTCTCCTCTATCACTACCTCTCTCCTCTATCACTACCTCTCTCCTCTATCACTACCTCTCTCCACTATCACTACCTCTCTCTACTATCACTACCTCTCTCTACTATCACTACCTTTCTCTACTATCACTACCTCTCTCTGCTATCACTACCTCTCTCCGCTATCACTACCTCTCTCCGCTATCACTACCTCTCTCCTCTATCACTACCTCTCTCCTCTATCACTACCTCTCTCCTCTATCACTACCTCTCTCTACTATCACTACCTCTCTCTACTATCACTACCTCTCTCTGCTATCACTACCTCTCTCTACTATTCACTACCTCTCTCTACTATCTCTACCTCTCTCTACTATCACTACCTCTCTCTACGGTCTCTCCCTACTATCTCTCTCTCCCTACTATCTCTCTCTCTCTACTATATCTCTCTACTATCACTACCTCTCTACTCTCTACTATCACTACCTCTCTACTCTCTGCTATCACTACCTCTCTACTCTCTGCTATCACTACCTCTCTCTACTATCACTACCTCTCTCTACTATCACTACCTCTCTACTATCACTACCTCTCTACTATCACTACCTCTCTACTATCAATACTACTCTCTACTATCACTACTACTCTCTACTATCACTACCTCTCTACTCTCTGCTATCACTACCTCTCTCTACTATCACTACCTCTCTACTCTCTACTATCACTACTACTCTCTACTATCACTACCTCTCTACTCTCTACTATCACTACTACTCTCTACTATCACTACTACTCTCTACTATCACTACCTCTCTACTCTCTACTATCACTACCTCTCTACTCTCTGCTATCACTACCTCTCTCTACTATCACTACCTCTACTCTCTACTATCACTACTACTCTCTACTATCACTACCTCTCTACTATCACTACCTCTCTCCTCTCTACTATCACTACCTCTCTACTATCACTACTACTCTCTACTATCACTACCTCTCTCTACTATCACTACCTCTCTCCTCTCTACTATCACTACCTCTCTACTATCACTACCTCTCTCTACTATCACTACCTCTCTCTACTATCACTACCTCTCTCTACTATCACTACCTCTCTCTACCTCTCTCTACTATCACTACCTCACTCTACTATCACTACCTCTCTCCACTATCACTACCTCTCTCCGCTATCACTACCTCTCTCCGCTATCACTACCTCTCTCCTCTATCACTACCTCTCTCCTCTATCACTTCCTCTCTCCTCTATCACTACCTCTCTCCTCTATCACTACCTCTCTCCTCTATCACTACCTCTCTCCACTATCACTACCTCTCTCCACTATCACTACCTCTCTCTACTATCACTACCTCTCTCTACTATCACTACCTCTCTCTGCTATCACTACCTCTCTCTACTATCACTACCTCTCTCTGCTATCACTACCTCTCTGCTATCACTACCTCTCTCTGCTATCACTACCTCTCTCCGCTATCACTACCTCTCTCCGCTATCACTACCTCTCTCCTCTATCACTACCTCTCTCTACTATCACTACCTCTCTCTACCTCTCTCTACTATCACTACCTCTCTCTGCTATCACTACCTCTCTCTACTATCACTACCTCTCTCTACTATCTCTCCCTCTCTACTCTGTCTCTTTCTCGCCCTCTCTCTCCATCCTCCACTTCCCCTTCTCCTTCTCAATTCAATGTAATTACATTTAAGGGCTTTATTGTTATGGGAAACATATCATTTTATTTAACTAGGCAAGTCAGTTAAGAACTCTCTCTCTCACAGCGTGGTCTCCCTTGCTATGTTTCCTATTCAGATGTCACGAAATTCATCATGGTGTTGCAGGGAAGACCAAAATGCAGCGGGTGTATGGATACTCATTCTTTTAATGAAAAAATGTAAAGCATCCACAGAACAAAAACAAAACAATAAACAGTACTCATGACTCACAACAGTGTAGCAGGCTCAATCACGCAGTGCTCACAAACAATTCCCCACAACCACACAGACAAACACACCCTACTAATATAGAACTCCCAATCAAAGGCAACACCACACACCTGCCTTCAATTGGAAGTCCACCCCAATTAACTATACATAGAAACAGACTCACTAGACTAAACATAGAATACATGAATATCAGACAGTGCCCAAAAACCCCGGAATACTTAAATCAAATGCCCTTCTAGAAAAACACCACCCTGAACCACAAAACAAATACCCTCTGCCACGTCCTGACCAACCTACAATAACAACTAAGGAGGGGGGGTGTAGCACAGTGCCGTCGTTGACATCAGATCTCACAGGTTACTTTTCAGCAGTGCTAATGTACCCTCCAATAGAAACCTTATTACAGTCTCTATAGAATACTACACTATACTATACTATACCATACTATACTATGCTATACTATACCAAACTATACTATACCATACCATACTATACTGTATTATACTATACAGTGCAATACAATACTATACCAATACTTGTATTGCAATACTATACTATATAATACTATAGTAGACTATACAGTACAATACAATACCATACAATACTATGCTATACAATACCACACAATACTATACCATACCATGCTCTACTATATGGTACAATAATATACAATACTATCCCATGCAATACTATACAATACCGTACTCTACTATATCATACTATATCATACTATATTATACAATACAATACTATCCCATGCAATAATATACAATACCGTACTCTACTATATCATACTATACAAGACTATACAATACAATACTGTCCCATAAAATACTATACAATACTACTATATCATACTATACTATACAAGACCAATACAATACTATCCCATGCAATACTATACAATACCATACCATACTATACCACACAATACTATACAATACTATGCTATACCATACTATACAATACAATAATGTACTATAGTATACAATACTATACCATTCAATATAATACTATACCCAGCAATACCATACCATACAATACTACACCATACTATACTATACCATACAATACAATACTATACAATACCATTCAATACTGTACCATACCATACTATACAATACTACACCATACTATACTATACAATACTATACAATACCATACTATACTATAGCGTACTATACTATACTATACGGTGCAATACCATACAATACTATACCATACCATAATATACAATACTACACCATACTATACCGTACTATACTATACGGTACAATACTATACCATACAATATTATACAATACCATACAATATTATACTATAGTATACCATGCTATACTACAGGGCCCTTCTCCCACAGTATATAGTCACCCAGATGAGGTGGGAACAGGGCAGGTCCTGCACGGTTCAGTGTTACAGCGTGATTGACATTTAAAGTCAATGTTCCCACGTCAGCAATCCAGAATGAATGGATTCCATAGTCTCTCTAAATCCTTCCATCTGATGCCGGTCTGGAGATTTGTCACCCTGCCAGGCAGTCACACTGATCCTTCTAAATTTAGGAGAAAAAAAAACATCTATAAACTGTAATTTACTCAAGACAATCCACAAAATGCTCTACCATTGTGGTCACTCGTCTGTCCCAGAGATTCAGACATCAGAACCCCTCAGGTAGATGTTCTCTATAATCCTCTGTCTCTGTTGTTATACTGTAGATTGGAGTTAAAATGTCTCTCACTCACAGATGGACCTCAACCTGAAATGAATCAGAACTTATAACCTTCTTTTACTTCCTGCTTCCTGTGTTCAGGAGGAGATCAGCCCATTGGAGAATGCCATGGAGACGATGCAACTGACCAATGAGAAGATCAGCAACATGGTGCAGCGTCACCTGAATGATTCCAACCTTCCCATCAACCCCCTCTCCATGCTGCTCAACGGCATCGTGGACCCCGCTGTCATGGGCGGTTTCACCAACTACGAGAAGGTACTGTGTGTGTGTGTCGTCATGGGTGGGTCTACCTTACTTAGCTAATGAATACAGGTTTAGTTCTTTATTGTGAACTCAACACAACAACCATAGTTTGGTTGAACTCTCTCTTCCCCATGGAGAAAAATACAACCTTCATACAGAAGACAAAAGATTGTTTCTGTAATGAGTTCTGACTTCCCCTCTCTCTCTCTCCCCTCTTCACCTCTCCTCTCTCCCCCTCTCCTCTCTCCCCCCTCTCTCCTCTATCCCCCTCTCCTCTCTCCCCTCTCTCCTCTCTCCCCCTCTCCTCTCTCCTCTCCTCTCTCTCCCCCCTCTCTCCTCTCCCCTCTCCTCTCCCCTCTTTCTCCTCTCTCCCCTCTCCTCTCTCCACCCTCTCTCCTCTCCTATCCACTTTCCTCTCTCTCTTCTCTCCTCTCTTCCCTCCCCTCTCTCACCTCTCCTCCTTTCTCCTCTCCTCTCTCCAGGCATTCTTCACAGAGAAGTACCAGGGAGATCACCCTGAGGACCAGGAGAAACTGGAGAAACTGAAAGACCTCATCGCATGGCAGGTTAGACTCACACGCAAACAAACCACTCTACCACACTCCAGGACTGTGGAGTGTGGTAGTGTTGCACCCTCCCCAACTGACTGACACACACACACACACACACACACACACACACACACACACACACACACACACACACACACACACACACACACTGAAAGACCTCATCGCATGGCAGGTTAGACTGACACACACGCATACACTACCGTTAAAAACTTTGCGGTCACTTAGAAACGTCCTTGTTTTTGAAAGAAAAGCACGTTTTCTTGTCTATTAAAATAACATCAAATTGATCAGAAATACAGTGTAGACATTGTTAATGTTGTAAATGACTATTGTAACTGGAAACGGCTGATTTGTTATGGAATATCTACATAGGCGTACAGAGGCCCATTATCAGCAACCATCACTCCTGTGTTCCAATGGCACGTTGTGTTAGCTAATCCAAGTTTATCATTTAAAAAGGCTAATTGATCATTAGAAAACCCTTTTGTTAGCACAGCTGAGAACTGTTGTCCTGATTAAAGAAGCAATAAATCTGGCCTTCTTTAGACTAGTTGAGTATCTGGAGCATCAGCATTTGTGGGTTCGATTACAGGCTCAAACTGGCCAGAAACAAATAACTTTCTTCTGAAACTCGTCAGTCTATTCTTGTTCTGAGAAATGAAGGCTATTCCATGCGAGAAATTGCCAAGAAACTGAAGATCTTGTACAACATTCTGTACTACTCCCTTCAAAGAACAGCGCAAACTGTCTCTAACCAGAATAGAAAGAGGAGTGGGAGGCCCCGGTGCACAACTGAGCAAGAGGACAAGTAAATTAGAGTGTCTAGTTTGAGAAACAGACGCCTCACAAGTCGTCAACTAGCAGCTTCATTATATAGTACCCGCAAAACACCAGTGTCAAAGTCAACAGTGAAGAGGTGACTCCGGGATGCTGGCCTTCTAGGCAGAGTTCCTCTGTCCAGTGTCTGTGTTGATTTGCCCATCTTAATCTTTTGTTTTTATTGGTCGCACTGGTTCCTAATCACTTAAATTCTTCATATTGAAGCCAGCCGCACCAATTTTTTTGGAGGAAACACCGTCCAACTGGCGACCAAAGTCAGCTTGCAGGCGCCCGACCCACCACAAGTAGTCGCTAGGCCCCGATGAGACAAGGAAATCCCGACTGGCCCAAACCCTCCCCTAACCCGGAGGACGCTGGGACAATTGTTCGCCGCTCCGTGGGTCTCCCGGTCAGATGCTTACGACCATCTGCCATCCCCGCCCATAATGCACTAACAAAACCGGGACTTACTTCAAGGTAACAGCGCTCACTGTTGTCCCTAGTGGCCAGTTTCCATGTCATCTCCCCATGTCCTCAGACAAGGATGGACGTCAAATACTAACTTGTATCACGGGTGACCTGGCTGATTTTAAAACAATTCCACATGTTAGCTTAGTAGAAACCCAGCCCCGGGACCTTAGACCGTAAGGGGACTGACACTAAGCTGCGTCTTATTCTAACAGTTTTAGAAACTTCAGAGTGTTATCTATCCAATGCTACCAATTATATGCATATCCTAGCTTCTGGGCCTGAGTAACAGGCAGTTTTCTTTGGGCACGTCAGTCATCCGAACTTCCGAACACTGCCCCCTAGCCCAAAGATATTATTAAGACTGACACTAAGCTGCATCTAGGCAACCCATCAGAATGGTTAACCCCATATGTGTACCAGTGGAGGTAGGTGTCACTTTAAATTGGAGGACAGGTTCATTGTAATGGCTGCAATGAAATGAATGGAAAGGTATCTAACACTTTACACTTTACAAGGATCCCGTCCTCTGATTTCTCTCTCCACCAGCCCCCACTGATATGTATGTCTATATACACTGCTCAAAAAAATAAAGGGAACACTAAAATAACACATCCTAGATCTGAATGAATGAAATAATCTTATTAAATACTTTTTTTCTTTACATAGTTGAATGTGCTGACAACAAAATCACACAAAAATAATCAATGGAAATCCAATTTATCAACCCATGGAGGTCTGGATTTGGAGTCACACTCAAAATTAAAGTGGAAAAAAACACTACAGGCTGATCCAACTTTGATGTAATGTCCTTAAAACAAGTCAAAATGAGGCTCAGTAGTGTGTGTGGCCTCCACGTGCCTGTATGACCTCCCTACAACGCCTGGGCATGCTCCTGGTGAGGTGGCGGATGGTCTCCTGAGGGATCTCCTCCCAGACCTGGACTAAAGCATCCAACTCCTGGACAGTCTGTGGTGCAATGTGGCGTTGGTGGATGGAGCGAGACATGATGTCCCAGATGTGCTCAATTGGATTCAGGTCTGGGGAACGGGCGGGCCAGTCCATAGCATCAATGCCTTCCTCTTGCAGGAACTGCTGACACACTCCAGCCACATGAGGTCTAGCATTGTCTTGCATTAGGAGGAACCCAGGGCCAACCGCACCAGCATATGGTCTCACAAGGGGTCTGAGGATCTCATCTCGGTACCTAATGGCAGTCAGGCTACCTCTGGCGAGCACATGGAGGGCTGTGCGGCCCCCCAAAGAAATGCCACCCCACACCATCACTGACCCACCACCAAACCGGTCATGCTGGAGGATGTTGCAGGCAGCAGAACGTTCTCCACGGCATCTCCAGACTCTGTCACGTCGGTCACATGTGCTCAGTGTGAACCTGCTTTCATCTGTGAAGAGCACAGGGCGCCAGTGGCGAATTTGCCAATCTTGGTGTTCTCTGGCAAATGCCAAACGTCCTGCACGGTGTTGGGCTGTAAGCACAACCCCCACCTGTGGATGTCGGGCCCTCATACCACCCTCATTGAGTCTGTTTCTGACCGTTTGATCAGACACATGCACATTTGTGGCCTGCTGGAGGTCATTTTGCAGGGCTCTGGCAGTGCTCCTCCTGCTCCTCCTTGCACAAAGGCGGAGGTAGCGGTCCTGCTGCTGGGTTGTTGCCCTCCTACGGCCTCCTCCACATCTCCTGATGTACTGGCCTGTCTCCTGGTAGCGCCTCCATGCTCTGGACACTACGCTGACAGACACAGCAAACCTTCTTGCCACAGCTCGCATTGATGTGCCATCCTGGATGAGCTGCACTACCTGAGCCACTTGTGTGGGTTGTGGACTCCGTCTCATGCTACCACTAGAGTGAAAGCACCGCCAGCGTTCAAAAGTGACCAAAACATCAGCCAGGAAGCATAGGAACTGAGAAGTGGTCTGTGGTCACCACCTGCAGAACCACTCCTTTATTGGGGGTGTCTTGCTAATTGCCTATAATTTCCACCTGTTGTCTATTCCATTTGCACAACAGCATGTGAAATTTATTGTCAATCAGTGTTGCTTCCTAAGTGGACAGTTTGATTTCACAGAAGTGTGATTGACTTGGAGTTACATTGTGTTGTTTAAGTGTTCCCTTTATTTTTTTGAGCAGTGTAGTATAAAACCTGCCTTTCCCTATTGTCTGAACAATAAACTGGGAGGATGGCGATTACTGTGTATGTTGTATATGTCATGGCGTTTTCTTCTGGCCCTGTGGACACCAGTGTAAAAACACTGCAGCAGAACAATGTCTCTGAAGAGGGTTATCTATTTTGAGAACAGAACACACAGGCTATGCCGTGCGTGAAAAGCCTTATCCCGTAGCTAATAGGTAATTGCCTGAGGTTACTCGGGCAAAAAAAACTAGTTTAGCTTTGAAAACCAGATTGAAAAAACATTGTGTCACAGATTGATTCTAACTGGGCCGTATGTAAGAATAGGATATGAATGTGAAAAGTGTGTAAATACTATTTTTGTTGTCTATTATTTCCTATATATACAGTGCCTTCAGAAAGCATTCAGACCCTTTGACTTTTTCCACATTTTTTAACGTTACAGCCTTATTCTAAAATGGATTAGATTTTTTTTAATCTCATCAATCTACACACAATACCCCATAATGAAAAAGCAAAAACAGGTTTTTAGAAAAGTTTGCAAATGTATTAAAAATTAAAAGAACTGATACCTTATTTACATAAATAAATATTCAGACGCTTTGCTATGAAACTTGAAATTGAGCTCAGGTGCCTCCTGTTTCAATTGATCATCTTTAAGATGTTTCTCCAGCTTGATTGGAGTCCACCTGTGGTAAATTCAATTAATTGGACATGATTTGGAAAGGCACACACCTGTCTATATAAGGTCCCACAGTTGCCAGTGCATGTCAGAGCAAAAACCAAGCCATGAGGTCGAAGAACAAAATGTGGAAAGGAGTGAATACTTTCCAAAGGCACTGTAACTTTTATTTTAATGTTTAATTTAGAATTGTATGAGTTCTGTAGAGTTCTGAAGCATTCTATAGTTCTGAAGCATTCTATAGTTCTGAAGCATTCTATAGTTCTGAAGCATTCTATAGTTTTGAAGCATTCTATAGTTCTAAAGCGTTCTACAGTTCTAAAGCATTCTACAGTTTTAAAGCATTCTTTAGTTCTGAAGCATTCTATAGTTCTGAAACATTCTATAGTTCTGAAGCGTTCTATAGTTTTGAAGCATTCTATAGTTCTGAAACATTCTATAGTTTTGAAGCATTCTATAGTTTTGAAGCATTCTATAGTTTTGAAGCATTCTATAGTTTTGAAGCATTCTATAGTTTTGAAGCATTCTACAGTTTTGAAGCATTCTACAGTTCTAAAGCGTTCTATAGTTCTATTGCATTCTGCAGTTTTAAAGCATTCTACACTTTTAAAGCATTCTATTCCAAAGTTAAAGTTTGGAATGAAACCGGTGAGTAAAATAACAGCATGGTTCTGCTGCCTGCTCTGCACCCTCAGAAAGCCTGGAGGGAGTGTTTACACACTGACACACACGGCAGAGCTTTAATCAGCTCATTGTAGCACAGCCTCTGAGATCAATAACCTTCTCTCCTTCTTTCCCTTCCCTCTCCCCCCTCTTCCTTCCCTCTCCCCCTCTTCCTTCCCTCTCCCCCCTCTTCCTTCCCTCTCCCCCTCTTCCTTCCCTCTCCCCCCTCTTCCTTCCCTCTCCCCCCTCTTCCTTCCCTCTCCCCCCTCTTCCTTCCCTCTCCCCCCTCTTCCTTCTATCTCCCTCTTCTCTTCCTTCTATCTCCCTCTCCTCTTCTCTTCCTTCTCTCTCCCTCTCTTCTCTTTCACACCATCTTTGTTCCTGGGAATATTGTGATGGCCGTGGGGAATGAAACCAGCTCTAATGTTCCGGTTTTTAACTGTCCAAATATAAACCTGGTGTCAGGAATGCTGTATCGATCTATAGAGAAACACGAAAGGGCATTTTGTTATTCCAGGGAATCCACAGCGTATATATATATACACACACACATACCATTTGTTATTTCAGCTAATGATACACAGAATGTTCCATGCCTGCTTTAGTGTATGGTTGTTCACTAATTGGTTGTGTACTGGAAATACAGCAGGCTATGACGCACACACACACACCCACTAGTGCTCAGCGATGAAATGAAATGTCGGTTCTTTTTTGTTTTTTTAACAAGTAAATGACCGACGTCGGTTTAAATTATTTAAATTCCATTTGTTTTTGTTTTCTGTGAGCTTGATGGTCAGTTCCTGTAGAGATAAATCAGATCAATCCTGAACTGTGCCATGTAGTAGAGAATTGTAGTTTCTGTAGAGATAAATCAGATCAATCCTGAACTGTGCCATGTAGTAGAGAATTGTAGTTTCTGTAGAGATAAATCAGATCAATCCTGAACTGTGCCATGTAGTAGGGAGTTGTAGTTTCCAACAGGCCAATATTCAACATAGTTTAGAGCAGAAAAAGTGGTAATTAACTATAATGACCATGTACTCCCGCTTAAAACCCTTTGACGCCTACAATCACATATTTGTGATCATTTTTCAGTGGTCCCTGCAGCATACCATCGCAAACATGTGATTGGACAGAACATCAACAGAACGTATGATGTAACAAACGTGTGTAAACAGCATTGTTGTCTGAAATGTTTTTCGCCGATGGGAAAGAAAGGTCTTATTCCTCAATTCTACTTTTTATTGTAAAAGATAAATGTGAACTTCATCATCCAAGCATCAAACAGAACACATCCACAGCCTAACTCATTCCATTAACCAGTTTAAATAACAGGTTGCGCTTACAAACAAAAACAAACATAAATTGGCGACCTAACAGCTAGACTTGTTTGCAATGTTACTACATCTCTGGTGAGTAGAAGGGAGAAATGTAATATTGTTTAGAAAAAGAGATGCGTGTCAGCTAAGCTAACAGGAGCTAAATTCTTTATGATGGCAGCCATTTTGGTTATGTTTGACAACCGAAAAAAACTCCCTAATCCCAGAATGCCATTCACTATAAAATGCAAATAAACAAAGTCAAAGATGGCTGCACCCATTGCATGAAAAATATTAACTTAGTTTGGCCACCTTTCATCATATTACAAATCTTCGATATACAGTCGTGGCCAAAAGTTTTGAGAATGACACAAATATTAATTTCCACAAAGTTTGCTGCTTCAGTGTCTTTAGATATTTTTGTCAGATGTTACTTTGGAATACTGAAGTATAATTACAAGCATTTCATAAGTGTCAAAGGCTTTTATTGACAATTACATGAAGTTGATGCAAAGAGTCAATATTTGCAGTGTTGACCCTTCTTTTTCAAGACCTCTGCAATCCGCCCTGGCATGCTGTCAATTAACTTCTGGGCCACATCCTGACTGATGGCAGCCCATTCTTGCATAATCAATGCTTGGAGTTTGTCAGAATTTGTGGGTTTTTGTTTTGTCCACTTGCCTCTTGAGGATTAACCACAAGTTCTCAATGGGATTAAAGTCTGGGGAGTTTCCTGGCCATGGACCCAAAATATCGATGTTTTGTTCCTCGAGCCACTTAGTTATCACTTTTGCCTAATGGCAAGGTGCTCCATCATGCTGGAAAAGGCGTTGTTCGTCACCAAACTGTTCCTGGATGGTTGGGAGAAGTTACTCTCGGAGGATGTGTTGGTACCATTCTTTATTCATGGCTGTGTTCTTAGGCAAAATTGTGAGTGAGCCCACTCCCTTGGCTGAGAAGCAACCCCACACATGAATGGTCTCAGGATGCTTTACTGTTGGCATGACACAGGACTGATGGTAGCGCTCACCTTGTCTTCTCCAGACAAGCTTTTTTCCGGATGCCCCAAACAATCGGAAAGGGGATTCATCAGAGAAAATGACTTTACCCCAGTCCTCAGCAGTCCAATCCCTGTACCTTTTGCAGAATATCAGTCTGTCCCTGGTGTTTTTCCTGGAGAGAAGTGGCTTCTTTGCTGCCCTTCTTGACACCAGGCCATCCTCCAAAAGTATTTGCCTCACTGTGCGTGCAGATGCACTCACACCTGCCTGCTGCCATTCCTGAAAAAGCTCTGTACTGGTGGTGCACCAATCCCGCAGCTGAATCAACTTTAGGAGACGGTCCTGGCGCTTGCTGGACTTTCTTGGGCGCTCTGAAGCCTTCTTCACAACAATTGAACCGCTCTCCTTGAAGTTCTTGATGATCCGATAAATGGTTGATTTAGGTGCAGTCTTACTGGCAGCAATATCCTTGCCTGTGAAGCCCTTTTTGTACAAAGCAATGATGATGGCACGTGTTTCCTTGCAGGTAACCATGGTTGACAGAGGAAGAACAATAATTCCAAGCACCACCCTCCTTTTGAAGCTTCCAGTCTGTTATACAAACTCAATCAGCATGACAGAGTGATCTCCAGCCTTGTCCTCGTCAACACTCACACCTGTGTTAACGAGAGAATCACTGACATGATGTCAGCTGGTCCTCTTGTGGCAGGGCTGAAATGCAGTGGAAATGTTTTTGGGGGGTTCAGTTCATTTGCATGGCAAAGAGGGACTTTGCAATTAATTGCAATTCCTTTGATCACTCTTCATAACATTCTGTAGTATATGCAAATTGCCATCATACAAACTGAGGCAGCAGACTTTGTGAAAATTAATATTTGTGTCATTCTCAAAACTTTTTGCCATGAATGTACTTATTACAGTCGGTTGGCAGATTTTGGTTAAACCATTTTATAGAGGTTTGTGGGAGAGTTCATTTCATTTGTGGGGGATTTTAAGTCCATGGAGGGTAGAAATGGGGGAAGGTATCGTGGGGGGATACGATGCAGGAAATATTACTATGATGGGGGATTTATCAATGAATTGGGGGCAAACACAGGAGAAGATTATAAGCTACATAAAACTCCTTGAAAGGGGGGTCTGACCTGGCAACCCTGAGTAACAATAGTTACATTCTAAGTCAGTCGAGGGAACCATTCCTTCATCTCGTTTTGTTAAAACGTCTTTGGTCTGACAGACATTTCCGTGACAACCAGAATGCGTTGTATGATGTCAACAAATATGGCGTCACACTGCTAGCACATTGTTCTAGTAGTGTTGTCTACTACTTCTATGGTGTGCTAGAGTAGAAACGACAACACCATGTACAGAAACTATAATGAGCATGTGTTTGATAGGAACAGTTATTATTAGTATTAGTAGTAGTAAGGAAAACAACAATGAAGGTAATGTGGGCGCCAGAAGGAAAATGTGCCGGGGGGGGGGGCGAGTTTGTGCAAGTACTTTATCTGGGGAAACACTGGGGGAGTGCTTGGACTCTCGTCAAAGAGAGAAGTTTGTCCGCCTCAAGCATAAATTGGAAATCTTTGACTTCAGTGCATTCAAAACAACTGGGAACTCTGGAGGAAAAAATTTGCTCCAACTAGGAAAAATCATTTTGAACGATCATCCAACTCGGAATTCCAACTCGGGAACTCAGGCCTCTTTTCTAGAGCTCCGACTTTCCGACCTGAAGATCACTGACGTCATGATTTTACCTTGTATTTTTCCAAGTTCCCAGTTGTTTTGAACACGGCATAACTGCCCTGTTGCATAACAATCACATTTTGGAACAGTGAGGGCATTCTGACATCACACACATAAAACATTATTTAAAAAAAAAATGGAACTCACGAGTGAAAAGTTTAAACTTGTCTGGTCTGTACGGAGACACGGAGAACACGGAGAGACGGAGAACACGGAGACACGGAGAACACAACATCCAGAGGGGTAGCATGCAGTTGATCTAAGATTGATAGTTGGTATTAAATGTCTTATTTACTTTGAAGAACTAGTTAAATAGTGATTATGCCAGAGAGCTTAGACAGCAGTCCGATATGAGATGGTGACTTGGAATTAAATAATAGTCATCAAATATATATTTATTTTTTACTAAAATAATGTGAATAAATTATGGTTAATAAGTGATAAGCAGTAATGGACAAACACTACCATCATGGGACTTTTAATTCATTATTTTATTCTGTGTCGTTACAGCATTCAACCCACATAATGTATAGTGCATTTAATGTATAAAAAAAGATCAACATTGAAACCCGATATCCGTGATAATTATTATATAATCGGACCGAAACCGAACCAACCCTCTAAAAGCTCTAATTGCTCAACACACACTCACTCACACACACACACTCTCTCTCTCCATCTCTCTCTCTCTCTGTCTCTCTCCATCTCTCTCTCTCTCTCTCTTCAAGACTCTGTCATAGGATGTTCCCCCGTCAGTTACTTGTCGAGGGGAAATTATTTCAATTGGTTTGTTTTCTTCTACATCAGAATAGATGATTGTTGTGTTTTACCATTTCTTGCTGAGCCCTTGAATAGTAATAGAATGTGAACAGTCTCCTCTAGAAGAAAGTAGATGTCTACCTCGTTCTCTAGGTGACTCATACAGAGTAGAAATCTACCTCGTTCCCTAGGTGACTCATACAGAGTAGATGTCTACCTCGTTCTCTAGGTGACTCATACAGAGTAGATGTCTACCTCGTTCCCTAGGTGACTCATACAGAGTAGATGTCTACCTCGTTCTCTAGGTGACTCATACAGAGTAGATGTCTACCTCGTTCCCTAGGTGACTCATACAGAGTAGATGTCTACCTCGTTCCCTAGGTGACTCATACAGAGTAGACGTCTACCTCGTTCCCTAGGTGACTCATACAGAGTAGATGTCTACCTCGTTCCCTAGGTGACTCATACAGAGTAGATGTCTACCTCGTTCTCTAGGTGACTCATACAGAGTAGAAACCTACCTCGTTCCCTAGGTGACTCATACAGAGTAGATGTCTACCTCGTTCTCTAGGTGACTCATACAGAGTAGATGTCTACCTCGTTCCCTAGGTGACTCATACAGAGTAGATGTCTACCTCGTTCCCTAGGTGACTCATACAGAGTAGATGTCTACCTCGTTCCCTAGGTGACTCATACAGAGTAGATGTCTACCTCGTTCCCTAGGTGACTCATACAGAGTAGATGTCTACCTCGTTCCCTAGGTGACTCATACAGAGTAGAAGTCTACCTCGTTCTCTAGGTGACTCATACAGAGTAGATGTCTACCTCGTTCCCTAGGTGACTCATACAGAGTAGATGTCTACCTCGTTCCCTAGGTGACTCATACAGAGTAGATGGCTACCTCGTTCCCTAGGTGACTCATACAGAGTAGGTGTCTACCTCGTTCCCTAGGTGACTCATACAGAGTAGATGTCTACCTCGTTCCCTAGGTGACTCATACAGAGTAGATGGTCTACCTCGTTCCCTAGGTGACTCATACAGAGTAGATGACTACCTCGTTCCCTAGGTGACTCATACAGAGTAGATGTCTACCTCGTTCCCTAGGCTAGGTGACTCATACAGAGTAGATGTCTACCACGTTCCCTAGGCTAGGTGACTCATACAGAGTAGATGTCTACCTCGTTCCCTAGGCTAGGTGACTCATACAGAGTAGATGTCTACCTCGTTCCCTAGGCTAGGTGACTCATACAGAGTAGATGACTACCTCGTTCCCTAGGCTAGGTGACTCATACAGAGTAGATGACTACCTCATTCCCTAGGCTAGGTGACTCATAGAGAGTAGATGACTACCTCGTTCCCTAGGCTAGGTGACTCATACAGAGTAGATGTCTACCTCGTTCCCTAGGCAAGGTGACTCATACAGAGTAGATGACTACCTCGTTCCCTAGGCTAGGTGACTCATACAGAGTAGATGACTACCTCGTTCCCTAGGCTAGGTGACTCATACAGAGTAGATGACTACCTCGTTCCCTAGGCTAGGTGACTCATACAGAGTAGATGACTACCTCGTTCCCTAGGCTAGGTGACTCATACAGAGTAGATGACTACCTCGTTCCCTATGCTAGGTGACTCATACAGAGTAGATGACTACCTCGTTCCCTAGGCTAGGTGACTCATACAGAGTAGATGTCTACCTCGTTCCCTAGGCTAGGTGACTCATACAGAGTAGATGACTACCTCGTTCCTTAGGCTAGGTGACTCATACAGAGTAGATGACTACCTCATGCCCTAGGCAAGGTGACTCATACAGAGTAGATGACTACCTCGTTCCCTAGGCTAGGTGACTCATACAGAGTAGACGACTACCTCGTTCCCTAGGCTAGGTGACTCATACAGAGTAGATGTCTACCTCGTTCCCTAGGCTAGGTGACTCATACAGAAATATATTTATATTATCTCCATTCACGCACACACACAGAGACACACACACATAGAGACACAGAGGCATGTACACTCGCACTCACACACACACACAGAGAGAGACACACACACATAGAGACACAGAGGCATGCACACTTGCACCCACACACACACATAGAGACACACACACATAGAGACACAGACGCATAGAGACACAGAGGAATGCACTCTCACGCTCAAACACACACACATTTAGCGTCATTTTATTTTTAGAGCATTGACATGCTCGGCATATCTTCCTCCTGGTATCTCTGTGGAGTCCTAACCTCTTTTGCAATGTACCTTCAGAAAATAATATTCTTCTGAGTTGACAGATTTGGGGTGGAAGTTTCTCTTTTCCCCTCCAATTAGAATTTTGCAAAGTGTGCTGTTGACTTTCCCTCTGTTTGACTTTGACGTGATTTTAGTCATCTGAGTGGTTGATGAAGGACCGTTAATACTGTGACAGTTTCCTGTTGTGCAGGTGGTTTAGTCATCTGAGTGGTTGATGAAGGACCGTTAATACTGTGACAGTTTCCTGTTGTGCAGGTGGTTTAGTCATCTGAGTGGTTGATGAAGGACCGTTAATACTGTGACAGTTTCCTGTTGTGCAGGTGGTTTAGTCATCTGAGTGGTTGATGAAGGACCGTTAATACTGTGACAGTTTCCTGTTGTGCAGGTGGTTTAGTCATCTGAGTGGTTGATGAAGGACCGTTAATACTGTGACAGTTTCCTGTTGTGCAGGTGGTTTAGTCATCTGAGTGGTTGATGAAGGACCGTTAATACTGTGACAGTTTCCTGTTGTGCAGGTGGTTTATTGGGGTCAGATGATGTCACATGTGCTTCTATCCGTCTCACGTAGCAGAAGTGCTGCTGGGTAATACACTGAACGACACGTTCACTTTCAGAATGAGGAAGTTGGAGGGACAGTAATGTAATTTAGTCTACATGTACAACAATTGATTGATTGATTGATTGATTTATTAACAGGGATACTACACTTCCTTTTAGAGGAGGTGTACCCTACAACAAGTAGGGTATATACCTACTACCTTACTTGTTGTAGGGCACATGAGGGTTCAAGTCTTGCTGTCTATTTTCAAAGATCTCTTCTTGTTGAAGATACAGTATATTACCCAGGAAGATCTCCTCTTGTTGAAGAGACAGTATATTACCCAGGAAGATCTCCTCTTGTTGAAGAGACAGTATATTACCCAGGAAGATCTCCTCTTGTTGAAGAGACAGTATATTACCCAGGAAGATCTCCTCTTGTTGAAGAGACAGTATATTACCCAGGAAGATCTCCTCTTGTTGAAGAGACAGTATATTACCCAGGAAGATCTCCTCTTGTTGAAGAGACAGTATATTACCCAGGAAGATCTCCTCTTGTTGAAGAGACAGTATATTACCCAGGAAGATCTCCTCTTGTTGAAGAGACAGTATATTACCAGGAAGATCTCCTCTTGTTGAAGAGACAGTATATTACCCAGGAAGATCTCCTCTTGTTGAAGAGACAGTATATTACCCAGGAAGATCTCCTCTTGTTGAAGAGACAGTATATTACCAAGAGTTCCTCCTCTGTTTCATTGCCTCTGCTTTGTTTATTTAATTGAGTGTTAGAATCTTTTCGGCCACAAATAAGAGACAGAGTGTCTGAGCTGGACAGCACAGCATGTCAGAAGAAATAATACACCTCACTTCACTGCTTTAGTTTTAGTCAGCGTTTAAACAGAAACACCAGGTCAGACACCTCACTTCACTGCTTTAGTTTTAGTCAGCGTTTAAACAGAAACACCAGGTCAGACACCTCACTTCACTGCTTTAGTTTTAGTCAGCGTTTAAACAGAAACACCAGGTCAGACACCCCACTTCACTGCTTTAGTTTTAGTCAGCGTTTAAACAGAAACACCAGGTCAGACACCCCACTTCACTGCTTTAGTTTTAGTCAGCGTTTAAACAGAAACACCAGGTCAGACACCTCACTTCACTGCTTTAGTTTTAGTCAGCGTTTAAACAGAAACACCAGGTCAGACACCTCACTTCACTGCTTTAGTTTTAGTCAGCGTTTAAACAGAAACACCAGGTCAGACACCTCACTTCACTGCTTTAGTTTTAGTCAGCGTTTAAACAGAAACACCAGGTCAGACACCTCACTTCACTGCTTTAGTTTTAGTCAGCGTTTAAACAGAAACACCAGGTCAGACACCTCACTTCACTGCTTTAGTTTTAGTCAGCGTTTAAACAGAAACACCAGGTCAGACACCTCACTTCAGTGCTTTAGTTTTAGTCAGCGTTTAAACAGAAACACCAGGTCAGACACCTCACTTCACTGCTTTAGTTTTAGTCAGCGTTTAAACAGAAACACCAGGTCAGACACCTCACTTCACTGCTTTAGTTTTAGTCAGCGTTTAAACAGAAAAACCAGGTCAGACACCCCACTTCACTGCTTTAGTTTTAGTCAGCGTTTAAACAGAAACACCAGGTCAGACACCCCACTTCACTGCTTTAGTTTTAGTCAGCGTTTAAACAGAAACACCAGGTCAGACACCTCACTTCACTGCTTTAGTTTTAGTCAGCGTTTAAACAGAAACACCAGGTCAGACACCTCACTTCACTGCTTTAGTTTTAGTCAGCGTTTAAACAGAAACACCAGGTCAGACACCCCACTTCACTGCTTTAGTTTTAGTCAGCGTTTAAACAGAAACACCAGGTCAGACACCCCACTTCACTGCTTTAGTTTTAGTCAGCGTTTAAACAGAAACACCAGGTCAGACACCTCACTTCACTGCTTTAGTTTTAGTCAGCGTTTAAACAGAAACACCAGGTCAGACACCCCACTTCACTGCTTTAGTTTTAGTCAGCGTTTAAACAGAAACACCAGGTCAGACACCCCACTTCACTGCTTTAGTTTTAGTCAGCGTTTAAACAGAAACACCAGGTCAGACACCTCACTTCACTGCTTTAGTTTTAGTCAGCGTTTAAACAGAAACACCAGGTCAGACACCTCACTTCACTGCTTTAGTTTTAGTCAGCGTTTAAACAGAAACACCAGGTCAGACACCCCACTTCACTGCTTTAGTTTTAGTCAGCGTTTAAACAGAAACACCAGGTCAGACACCCCACTTCACTGCTTTAGTTTTAGTTAGCATTTAAACAGAAACACCAGGTCAGACACCCCACTTCACTGCTTTAGTTTTAGTCAGCGTTTAAACAGAAACACCAGGTCAGACACCTCACTTCACTGCTTTAGTTTTAGTCAGCGTTTAAACAGATACACCAGGTCAGACGCGTTTCCTCCTGCCATTGCCGTAGTGACAGTGATTTACAGTTCTCTTCTGTTGTGGTAACTTGGTTTCACAGTAACTTTATGCAGTTTCTGCTAACATGGCCCCCCTTTTGTCTCCTGAACACAATACAATAGAGGCAGGATACTTGTCCACATGGTTAAACATGTATTTAATGTAGTAAAAATGACATTAACTCATTTTGGAAGAAATTAGCAGTTAGTGCCTGTTTGCTTGGTAGGGCAGCACAGGATGAACATGCAGTAATATAATAATAATGTGTCATTTAGCAGACTCTTTCATCCAAAGTGTTATACGTTTTACACACGGATGGTCCTGGGAATCGAACTCATTATCACGGCGTTGCAAGAGTCATTCTACCAACTGAGCTACAGAAGACCCACAGGAACATGACAAATAGCACATTATCTGTAAACCTATCATAGACAGCATTATGGGTCAGTGTAGTTACTGTAGATAGACAGCATATGGATCAGTGTAGTTACTGTAAATAGACAGCATATGGGTCGGTGTAGTTACTGTAAATAGACAGCATATGGGTCGGTGTAGTTACTGTAGATAGACAGCATATGGATCAGTGTAGTTACTGTAAATAGACAGCATATGGGTCAGTGTAGTTACTGTAGATAGACAGCATATGGGTCGGTGTAGTTACTGTAAATAGACAGCATATGGGTCGGTGTAGTTACTGTAGATAGACAGCATATGGATCAGTGTAGTTACTGTAAATAGACAGCATATGGGTCAGTGTAGTTACTGTAGATAGACAGCATATGGGTCGGTGTAGTTACTGTAAATAGACAGCATATGGGTCGGTGTAGTTACTGTAGATAGACAGCATTATGGGTCAGTGAAGTTACTGTAGATAGACAGCATATGGATCAGTGTAGTTACTGTAAATAGACAGCATATGGGTCAGTGTAGTTACTGTAGATAGACAGCATATGGGTCGGTGTAGTTACTGTAAATAGACAGCATATGGGTCAGTGTAGTTACTGTAGATAGACAGCATATGGGTCAGTGTAGTTACTGTAAATAGACAGCATATGGGTCAGTGTAGTTACTGTAAGTAGACAGCATATGGTTCAGTGTAGTTACTGTAAATAGACAGCATTATGGGTCAGTGTAGTTACTGTAAATAGACAGCATTATGGGTCAGTGTAGTTACTGTAAATAGACAGCATTATGGGTCAGTGTAGTTACTGTAGATAGACAGCATATGGGTCGGTGTAGTTACTGTAAATAGACAGCATATGGGTCAGTGTAGTTACTGTAGATAGACAGCATATGGCTCGGTGTAGTTACTGTAAATAGACAGCATATGGGTCAGTGTAGTTACTGTAAATAGACAGCATATGGGTCAGTGTAGTTACTGTAGAACATGGGATCATAGAAACACTGAAGTAGAACAGCAGGATGTGGCCAGGGCGGATTGCAGAGGTCTTGAAAAGAACGGTCAACACTGCAAATATTGACTCTTTGCATCAACTTCATGTAATTGTCAATAAAAGCCTTTGACACTTATGAAATGCTTGTACTTATACTTCAGTATTCCATAGTAACATCTGACAAAAATATCTAAAGACATTGAAGCAGCAAACTTTATGGAAATTAATATTTGTGACATTCTCAACTTTTGGCCACGACTGTATACTCTACTACCCTGTACTAATACTAGAGTACAGTAGAGCAGCTTAGTTATACTACAGTATACTGTACTACCCTGTACTAGTACTAGAGTACAGGACAGCATCAGTTCATAGCAGTAGAAGCAGGACAGTATAGTTAAGTGAAGCAGTAGTTACAGTACCGTACACCCTTCCCATAGTGCACTACTGTTGACCAGGGCCCTTAGGGTGAAAGGGTGATATTTGGTTCACATACCTAATCCTCAAGCTGAGCAGGGTCCATAATGTGTCCAATCAGAAACCCTCTGTATCACGGGTCCTCTGAGGTCATTTACCTTCGTGTACCAAGTGGTATTGTGTTGGCGTTACCAGGCCAACTATATGTGTAGAGTCAGATTAAAGGCCTGTCTCAGCATCATGAGGTGTTATGGAATGTGTTGGCGTTGCCAGGCCAAACCATATGTGTAGAGTCAGATTAAAGGCCTGTCTCAGCATCATGAGGTGTTATGGAATGTGTTGGCGTTGCCAGGCCAAACCATATGTGTAGAGTCAGATTAAAGGCCTGTCTCAGCATCATGAGGTGTTATGGAATGTGTTGGCGTTGCCAGGCCAAACCATATGTGTAGAGTCAGATTAAAGGCCTGTCTCAGCATCATGAGGTGTTATGGAATGTGTTGGCGTTGCCAGGCCAAACCATATGTGTAGAGTCAGATTAAAGGCCTGTCTCAGCATCATGAGGTGTTATGGAATGTGTTGGCGTTGCCAGGCCAAACCATATGTGTAGAGTCAGATTAAAGGCCTGTCTCAGCATCATGAGGTGTTATGGAATGTGTTGGCGTTGCCAGGCCAAACCATATGTGTAGAGTCAGATTAAAGGCCTGTCTCAGCATCATGAGGTGTTATGGAATGTGTTGGCGTTGCCAGGCCAAACCATATGTGTAGAGTCAGATTAAAGGCCTGTCTCAGCATCATGAGGTGTTATGGAATGTGTTGGCGTTGCCAGGCCAAACCATATGTGTAGAGTCAGATTAAAGGCCTGTCTCAGCATCATGAGGTGTTATGGAATGTGTTGGCGTTGCCAGGCCAAACCATATGTGTAGAGTCAGATTAAAGGCCTGTCTCAGCATCATGAGGTGTTATGGAATGTGTTGGCGTTGCCAGGCCAAACCATATGTGTAGAGTCAGATTAAAGGCCTGTCTCAGCATCATGAGGTGTTATGGAATGTGTTGGCGTTGCCAGGCCAAACCATATGTGTAGAGTCAGATTAAAGGCCTGTCTCAGCATCATGAGGTGTTATGGAATGTGTTGGCGTTGCCAGGCCAAACCATATGTGTAGAGTCAGATTAAAGGCCTGTCTCAGCATCATGAGGTGTTATGGAATGTGTTGGCGTTGCCAGGCCAAACCATATGTGTAGAGTCAGATTAAAGGCCTGTCTCAGCATCATGAGGTGTTATGGAATGTGCAGGTCTTCTATCTGCGGTAACCTAACAGGATTCTGTCACCTAGGGTAATCGTATTCTAATCTGTTGCCATGCCACCACTGTGCTGTTATATCATCCTCTTCCTGATGATGATACTATAAAAAGACACGGGTATCCTGGGAAACGGTGTGGATCTTGCCACAGCACTTTCTCTCCTTCAAGCTCTCTCTCTGTCTCCTTCGCTCTCTATTTTTCTCACCTTTTCTCTTTCCCCCATCACTCTTTCTCTATTTAACTTTCCCTCTCTCACTCTTCCCCTCCTCTCTTTTTCTCCACCCTTTCCCCCTCCCTCCTCTCCTACTTTCTCTGTGTTGCTCTTTCCCCTACTCCCTCTCTATCCACCCTTTCCCCCCACCTCCCTTAATTTCTCTCTCTCTGTCTCTGTCTCTCTCTGTCTCTGTCTCTCTGTGTGGTGTGTCTCTCTCTGTGTGTGTCTCTCTCTGTGTGTGTCTCGCTGTGTGTGTCTCGCTGTCTCTCTCTCTGTCTGTGTCTCTCTCTCTCTCTCTGTCTCTGTCTCTCTCTGTGTCTCTCTCTCTGTCTCTCTGTGTGTCTCTCTCTCCTGTCTCTGTCTCTCTCTCCTCTCTCTGTCTTCCTGTGGTGATGATGAAGGTGGTTAATATCAGAGGAGGGTGACTGTAAAGCCTCATCTCATCCATCTTCATATAGCGGAGAAGCTTTTACTGTAGTTTGTGTAACAGAACACATCAACAAACAGTCCACTGCTTTGTGACGTCCCGAAGATAAACCTCTGTCTCTGTAAGGTCAACCCTATAGGCCAGCCCTGTCCATCATCACACATGTGGCCCTTTGTATTAGTTGAGTCAGTAGCAACTCCCCCACACGCTGTTACCTCTGACCACTGTAGCACATACATGTCCTTAACATAGAAACATGGGAATATACTACATCTGGAATTGTCAATAAAAAGCATTTGAAAATGACACATTATGTTGTAAAATAGGTCCAGGAACTGTGATAACTGGGTCAGTCTCAATAGTTCCAGGACCTGTTATAACTGGGTCAGTCTCAATAGTTCCAGGACCTGTTATAACTGGGTCAGTCTCAATAGTTCCAGGACCTGTTATAACTGGGTCAGTCTCAATAGTTCCAGGACCTGTTATAACTGGGTCAGTCTCAATAGTTCCAGGACCTGTTATAACTGGGTATGTCTCAATAGTTCCAGGACCTGTTATAACTGGGTCAGTCTCAATAGTTCCAGGACCTGTTATAACTGGGTCAGTTTCAATAGTTCCAGGACCTGTTATAACTGGGTATGTCTCAATAGTTCCAGCACTTGTTATAATTGGGTAAGTCTCAATAGTTCCAGGACCTGTTATAACTGGGTATGTCTCAATAGTTCCAGGACCTGTTATAACTGGGTATGTCTCAATAGTTCCAGGACCTGTTATAACTGGGTCAGTCTCAATAGTTCCAGGACCTGTTATAACTGGGTCAGTCTCAATAGGGCTCTGTATCTATCTGTGTGTCTGGGCTCTGTATCTATCTCTGTCTGGGCTCTGTATCTATCAGTATGTCTGGGCTCTGTATCTATCAGTGTGTCTGGGCTCTGTATCTATCTATCTCTGTCTGGGCTCTGTATCTATCAGTATGTCTGGGCTCTGTATCTATCAGTGTGTCTGGGCTCTGTATCTATCTGTATCTGTCTGGGCTCTGTATCTATCAGTGTGTCTGGGCTCTGTATCTATCAGTGTGTCTGGGCTCTGTATCTATCAGTGTGTCTGGGCTCTGTATCTATCTGTATGTCTGGGCTCTGTATCTATCAGTGTGTCTGGGCTCTGTATCTATCTGTATGTCTGGGCTCTGTATCTATCAGTGTGTCTGGGCTCTGTATCTATCTGTATGTCTGGGCTCTGTATCTATCAGTGTGTCTGGGCTCTGTATCTATCTGTATCTGTCTGGGCTCTGTATCTATCTGTATGTCTGGGCTCTGTATCTATCTGTATCTGTCTGGGCTCTGTATCTATCAGTGTGTCTGGGCTCTGTATCTATCAGTGTGTCTGGGCTCTGTATCTATCTGTATGTCTGGGCTCTGTATCTATCTGTATGTCTGGGCTCTGTATCTATCAGTGTGTCTGGGCTCTGTATCTATCAGTGTGTCTGGGCTCTGTATCTATCTGTATGTCTGGGCTCTGTATCTATCATTGTGTCTGGGCTCTGTATCTATCTGTATGTCTGGGCTCTGTATCTATCAGTGTGTCTGGGCTCTGTATCTATCTGTATGTCTGGGCTCTGTATCTATCAGTGTGTCTGGGCTCTGTATCTATCTGTATCTGTCTGGGCTCTGTATCTATCTGTATGTCTGGGCTCTGTATCTATCTGTATCTGTCTGGGCTCTGTATCTATCAGTGTGTCTGGGCTCTGTATCTATCAGTGTGTCTGGGCTCTGTATCTATTTGTATGTCTGGGCTCTGTATCTATCTGTATGTCTGGGCTCTGTATCTATCAGTGTGTCTGGGCTCTGTATCTATCAGTATGTCTGGGCTCTGTATCTATCTCTGTCTGGGCTCTGTATCTATCTCTGTCTGGGCTCTGTATCTATCAGTGTGTCTGGGCTCTGTATCTATCAGTATGTCTGGGCTCTGTATCTATCTCTGTCTGGGCTCTGTATCTATCTCTGTCTGGGCTCTGTATCTATCTCTGTCTGGGCTCTGTATCTATCAGTGTGTCTGGGCTCTGTATCTATCTCTGTCTGGGCTCTATATCTATCAGTGTGTCTGGGCTCTGTATCTATCAGTATGTCTGGGCTCTGTATCTATCAGTATGTCTGGGCTCTGTATCTATCAGTGTGTCTGGGCTCTGTATCTATCAGTATGTCTGGGCTCTGTATCTATCAGTGTGTCTGGGCTCTGTATCTATCAGTGTGTCTGGGCTCTGTATCTATCAGTATGTCTGGGCTCTGTATCTATCAGTGTGTCTGGGCTCTGTATCTATCAGTATGTCTGGGCTCTGTATCTATCTCTGTCTGGGCTCTGTATCTATCAGTGTGTCTGGGCTCTGTATCTATCAGTGTGTCTGGGCTCTGTATCTATCAGTGTGTCTGGGCTCTGTATCTATCTGTATCTGTCTGGGCTCTGTATCTATCAGTGTGTCTGGGCTCTGTATCTATCAGTGTGTCTGGGCTCTGTATCTATCAGTGTGTCTGGGCTCTGTATCTATCAGTGTGTCTGGGCTCTGTATCTATCAGTGTGTCTGGGCTCTGTATCTATCAGTGTGTCTGGGCTCTGTATCTATCAGTGTGTCTGGGCTCTGTATCTATCAGTGTGTCTGGGCTCTGTATCTATCAGTGTGTCTGGGCTCTGTATCTATCAGTGTGTCTGGGCTCTGTATCTATCTGTGTGTCTGGGCTCTGTATCTATCTGTGTGTCTGGGCTCTGTATCTATCTGTATGTCTGGGCTCTGTATCTATCTGTGTGTCTGGGCTCTGTATCTATCTGTGTGTCTGGGCTCTGTATCTATCTGTGTGTCTGGGCTCTGTATCTATCAGTGTGTCTGGGCTCTGTATCTATCTGTATCTGTCTGGGCTCTGTATCTATCAGTGTGTCTGGGCTCTGTATCTATCAGTGTGTCTGGGCTCTGTATCTATCAGTATGTCTGGGCTCTGTATCTATCAGTGTGTCTGGGCTCTGTATCTATCAGTATGTCTGGGCTCTGTATCTATCTCCTTTGCTAGCCAGTGTTCCCTCTGTATAGTATAGAAGACCACTGCTGTACAAGGCCAGTGTTCCCTCTGTATAGTATAGAAGACTACTGCTGTACAAGGCCAGTGTTCCCTCTGTATAGTATAGAAGACTACTGCTGTACAAGGCCAGTGTTCCCTCTGTATAGTATAGGAGACTACTGCTGTACCAGGCCAGTGTTCCCTTTGTATAGGAGACTACTGCTGTACAAGGCCAGTGTTCCCTCTGTATAGTATAGAAGACTACTGCTGTACAAGGCCAGTGTTCCCTCTGTATAGTATAGAAGACTACTGCTGTACAAGGCCAGTGTTCCCTCTGTATAGTATAGAAGACTACTGCTGTACAAGGCCAGTGTTCCCTCTGTATAGTATAGAAGACTACTGCTGTACAAGGCCAGTGTTCCCTCTGTATAGTATAGAAGACTACTGCTGTACAAGGTCAGTGTTCCCTCTGTATAGTATAGGAGACTACTGCTGTACAAGGCCAGTGTTCCCTCTGTATAGGAGACTACTGCTGTACAAGGCCAGTGTTCCCTCTGTATAGTATAGGAGACTAGAACACTCAGAGGACTTGTATAGGTTAATGCAGACATTATCCCTCTCTCTCTCTCTCTCTCTCTCTCTCTCTCTCTCTCTCTCTCTCTCTCTCTCTCTCTCTCTCTCTCTCTCCACACTCTTTACCAGAGACTTCACACACCTCTTTGTTGTCAGAGTAAACCCTTTAGTCAGGCGTTTGGCTGCTGTGAATATGTAAGCCATAAAGACACTGTACTGAAGATGCTGTATACGGTGGAGCGGTGAGGGCAGAGTGTCTGTTGGCTGTGGAAGCGTATACTGTAAATAAAACCTCTTTATGTGACTGCATGCAGCCAAAGACCTGCACTAAATCCATTGTAATAGGATTACATTTTTTCTTTGTGTGCCTTTAACTTATTTCCACATATTAATCCACAAGCATGCCTTTTTTTTAATTGGATATTATTTTAGTCATAACTTGAACAATATTTGTTTTTATATAAACAAAGGAACAGTTGTATGTTCAAACCTGGGAAGGAGGAAGTACTATATTATTTGTTGTAATATTCTAGTCATTCTTTGAGAGACATTCTGCAGACCTGTGGTTTTCTAACCTCTCCTCTGTGACCTCCTGATGTTTTACAGTGTTGTTGTAGCTCTGAACTAGCTCACCTGATTCACCTGATCAAGGGCTTGGTGATTTAGCTGACGACTTGAATCAGGTGTGATCGCTCTGGAATAGATCCAAAACGTGGATGGCTTGGGGTCCCCGAGGAGAGACAAATACAAATCCCTGCTATAAGGCACCATCACCTAACTGTAATTAAACCATTGGCTGTAGGGACACCCAGCCTGTTATAAAGTCAAACACGATCTGTTACCAGAGCCTCCTGGCTGTAGAAAAACTAACTCTCTAAGATGATTGGCTGTAGGGACACTCTGCCTGTTATAAAGTCAAACACGATCTGTTTCCAGAGCCTCCTGGCTGTAGAAAAACTAACTCTAAGATGCCACTGTCTCCCCTTGGGATTACACTTCCTCCACTGACCAGATGGAGCTACACTGCATTTGGAAACTATTCAGACACCTTCCCTTTTTCCACATTTTGTACGTCACAGCCTTATTCTGGATTAAAGTAATTAAAAAAACTCCTCATTAGTGTATACACAATACCCCATAATGACAAGCAAAACAGTTTTTGTGGGAATTTTTGCAAATGTATTAAAAATAAACAGAAATACCTTATTTACATAAGTATTCAGACCCTTTGCTATAAGACTCGAAATTGAGCTCAGGTGCATCCTGTTTCTATTGATCATCCTTGAGATGTTTCTACAACTTGATTGGAGTCCACCTGTGGTAAATTCAATTGATTGGACTTGATTTGGAAAGGCACACACCTGTCTATATAAGGTCCCACAGTTGACAGTGCATATCAGAGCAAAAACCAAGCCTTGAGGTCGAAGGAATTGTCCGTAGAGCTCCCAGACAGGATTGTGTCGAGGCACAGATCTGGGGAAGGGTACCAACACATTTCTGCAGCATTGAAGGTCCCCAAGAACACAGTGGCCTCCATCATTCTTAAATGGAAGAAGTTTGGAACCACCAAGACTCTTCCTAGAGCTGGCAGCACGGCCAAACATAGCAATCGGGGGAGAAAGGCCTTGGTCTGGAAGGTGACCAAGAACTCAATGGTCCCTCTGACAGAGCTTCAGAGTTCTTCTGTGGAGATGGGAGAACCTTCCAGGAGGACAACCATCTCTGCAGGCACATGACAGCCCACGTGGAGTTTGCCAAAAGGCACCTAAAGGACTCTGACCATGAGAAACATGATTCTCTGGTCTGATGAAACCAAGATTGAACTCTTTGGCCTGAATTCCAAGCGTCACATCTGGAGGAAACCTGGAAACATCCCTACGGTGAAGCATAGTGGTGGCAGCATCATGCTGTGGGGATGTTTTTCAGTGGCAGGGACTGGGTGACTAGTCAGGATCGAGGGAAGGATGAACGGAGCAAAGTACAAAGAGATCCTTGATGAAAACCTGCTCCAGAGCCCTCAGGACCTCAGATTGGGGCAAAGGTTTACCTTCCAACAGGACAACGACCCAAAGCACACAGCCAAGACAACGCAGGTGTCTTGGGCTAGTCAAGGACGTTGAGTGGCCCAGCCAGAACCCGGACTTGAAGCCGATCGAACATCTCTGGAGAGACTCGAAAATAGATGTGCAGCGATGCTCCCTATCCAACCTGACAGAGCTTGAGAGGATCTGCAGAGAAGGGGAGAAACCCCCCAAATACAGGTGTGCCAAGCTTGTAGCGTCATACCCAAGAAGACTCAAGGCTGTAATCGCTGTCAAAGGTGTTTCAACAAAGTACTGAATAAAGTGTCTGGATAATTAAGTAAATGTGATTTCAGGTTCTTTTTTTAATATAAATTTGCTAACATTTTTAAAAAATGGTATTGCTTTGTTATTGTGTGTAGATTGGGCGGCGGGGGGGACTATTTAATCAATTTTAGAATATGGCTGTAAATTAACAAAATGTGGAAAAAGTCAAGGGGTCTGAATGCTTTCCGAATGCCCTGTAGCTTGCAGAGTGAGAGACAGACTGCAGCTGAAGTGTTTTCCTAATTGCCCATATTATATTCTATATATCATATTCGGCTGGGTCCTGGGTTTTGATTAGATTCATTAGGATCCCCTATTAGCCGATGACAATGACGACAGCTCGTCTTCCTGTGGTCCGACACATAACCAAAAAGACTTTAAAGACAACATACTATTTGCATACATTTAAAAACATTAACATGTAGTGTGTGTACATCTAACAGTTACACGTACAGTACCAGTCAAAAGTGTTGGACACACCTACTCATTACAGGGTTTTTCTTTATTTTTACTATTTTCTACATTGTAAAATATCAGTGAAGACATCAAAACAATGAAATAACGCATATGGAATCATGTAGTAACTATAAACAATATTTATGAGGAACCTGGTTGCAGTTCCTATGGCTTCCACTAGATGTCAACAGTCTTTAGAAATTGGTTGATGTTTTTCTTTTGAGAAATGAAGAAGTAGGGCTGTTCATTGTGAGTGTCAAGCCAAGTGGACTCTTCTGTGTGGCGCGCGTGACCAGGAGGTCGCTCCACGTTGTTTTTATCCTCTGTTGAACACAGTATATTCCGTCTTAAATTTTATCGATTATTTAAGTTTTAGGATATCTAAGGTTGGATTAGGAACGTTGTTTGAAATGTTTGGACCAAGTTTACAGGTAACTTATTAGATACTTTGTAGTCATGTTGGGCGAGTTGGAACCGGTGTATTTCTGAATCAAATGCGCCAAATAAATGGACATTTTGGTGATATAAAGAAGGAATTTATTGAACAAAAGGACGATTTGTGATGTTTCTGGGACCTTTTGGAGTGCCAACAGAAGAAGATCTTCAAAGGTAAGGCATTTTTTTATATCGCTATTTCTGAATTTCGTGTCGCACCTGCCTGGTTGAAATATGTTTTTCATGTGTTTCTATGCGGGGCGCTGTCCTCAGATAATCGGCGGCTGGATTAACAACAAGTTAAGATTTATTTTGATGTATTGCACTTGTGATTTTATGAAAGTTAAATATTTATAGTAATTTAATTTGACGCTAGTGTCCCACTGATCCGAAAGAAGTTAAGGGTTTCACTGACTTCATTAGCTGTGGTTGTGGATGTGAATATGTTTGAATCATCAGCATACATGGACACACATGCTTTGTTGAACGCCAGTGGCAGGTCATTGGTAAAAATAGAAAAGAGTAGAGGGCCTAGAGAGCTGCCCAGCGGTACACCACACTTTACATGTTTGACATTAGAGAAGCTTCCATTAAAGAAAACCCTCTGTGTTGTATTAGATAGATAGCTCTGAATCCACAATATGGCTGAAGGTTGAAAAGACATTAACACAAGTTTTCTCAACAACAGGTTGTGGTCAGTAATATCAAAGGCTGAACTGACATCTAACAGTACCCACAATCTTCTCATTATCTATTTCTTTCCACCAATTATCAGTCAAGTGTGTCAGTACAGTACATGTTGAGTGCCCTTCTCTATAAGCTTTAAGTCTTGTTAATTTGTTTACAGAGAAATAGCATTGTATTTGGTCAAACACTATTTTTTCCAACAGTTTGCTAAGAACTGGCAGCAAGCTGATAGGTCTACTGTTAGAACCAGTAAAGGCTGCTTTACCACTCTTGGGTAGCGGAATGACTTTGGCTTCCCTCCAGGCCTGAGGACAAAGACTTTCCTCTTGGCTCAGATTAAAGATATGACAGATAGGAGTGGCTATAGAGTCAGCTACCATCCTCAGTAGCTTTCCATCCAAGTTGTTAATGCCAGGAGGTTTTTCATTATTGATCAATAAAAATCATTTTTCTACCTTTCCCACACTAACTTTACAAAATTAAAATATGCAATGCTTTTCTTTCATTATTCACATTTTTTATGCATGAATATGAAGGCTCACTGGTCGTTGTTGGCATTTCCTGCCTACATTTACCCACTTTGCCAATGAAGTAATCATTAAAATAATTGGCAACATCAAATGGTTTTGTGATAAGCCATCTGATTCACTGAAAGATGGAGTTGAATTTGTCTTTGTGCCCATAATTTCATTTAAAGTACTCCAATGTTTTTTTTCCACCATTCTTCATATCATTGATCTTGGCTTCATAATACTGTTTCTTCTTCTTCTTTGTTGAGTTTAGTCGCATAATTTCTCAATTTGCAGTAAGTCAGCCAGTCAGATGTCCAGCCAGACTTGGCCACTCCTTTTGCCTCATCTCTTTCAACCATACAGTTTTTTCAGTTCCTCATCAGCCTTAACAGTTGTAACGGTCAGTTCATTAACAGGTGCATGTCTATCATCAGCCTTAACAGTTGTAACGGTCAGATCATTACCAGGTGCATGTCTATCATCAGCCTTAACAGTTGTAACAGTCAGATCATTAACAGGTGCATGTCTATCATCAGCCTTAACAGTTGTAACGGTCAGATCATTACCAGGTGCATGTCTATCATCAGCCTTAACAGTTGTAACAGTCAGATCATTAACAGGTGCATGTCTATCATCAGCCTTAACAGTTGTAACAGTCAGATCATTAACAGGTGCATGTCTATCATCAGCCTTAACAGTTGTAACAGTCAGATCATTAACAGGTGCATGTCTATCATCAGCCTTAACAGTTGTAACGGTCAGATCATAAACAGGTGCATGTCTATCATCAGCCTTAACAGTTGTAACAGTCAGATCATTAACAGGTGCATGTCTATCATCAGCCTTAACAGTTGTAACGGTCAGATCATTACCAGGTGCATGTCTATCATCAGCCTTAACAGTTGTAACAGTCAGATCATTAACAGGTGCATGTCTATCATCAGCCTTAACAGTTGTAACGGTCAGATCATAAACAGGTGCATGTCTATCATCAGCCTTAACAGTTGTAACGGTCAGATCATTAACAGGTGCATGTCTATCATCAGCCTTAACAGTTGTAACAGTCAGATCATTAACAGGTGCATGTCTATCATCAGCCTTAACAGTTGTAACGGTCAGATCATTAACAGGTGCATGTCTATCATCAGCCTTAACAGTTGTAACGGTCAGATCATTAACAGGTGCATGTCTATCATCAGCCTTAACAGTTGTAACAGTCAGATCATTAACAGGTGCATGTCTATCATCAGCCTTAACAGTTGTAACGGTCAGATCATTAACAGGTGCATGTCTATCATCAGCCTTAACAGTTGTAACAGTCAGATCATAAACAGGTGCATGTCTATCATCAGCCTTAACAGTTGTAACAGTCAGATCATTAACAGGTGCATGTCTATCATCAGCCTTAACAGTTGTAACAGTCAGATCATTAACAGGTGCATGTCTATCATCAGCCTTAACAGTTGTAACAGTCAGATCATTAACAGGTGCATGTTTATCATCAGCCTTAACAGTTGTAACAGTCAGTTCATTAACAGGTGCATGTCTATCTGTCCTTGGGTCTTTAGACACTGTTAGATGATGTCATGTTATACTATGTGTTGAATCATCTGACTTTGTCGTTACTGGGTGGTTACATGATGTGATGTTTACAATGTATCATGTGTGTCTTTGCATGTGCTCTCTCATAGCATCATAAAGACTCAGACATTTACTGTAGACATGTAATCCCTTACCTTTTAGTTCATTCATTAATTTAACCTGGCTAGTCAGTTAAGAATAAATTCTTGTTTTTCAATGACGGCCTACCCCCCTGGCCAAACCCTCCCCTAACCCGGACGATGCTGGGCCAATTGTGCGTCGCCCTACCTGCCTGCCTACTTGTACACTCTCTATCAGTCCTGTGTCAGTCTTGTGTCAGTCCAGTGTACTCTTAGCGTTGCTGTGTCATGTAAAGGAGCAGTGTGATAACAGAAGGAAACACACAGCGTGTCCAGAGAGTAGGAGCATGGGGCGGGGGTGACGGCAACCAGGCCTTCTATTTTCTACTGGGGCTTTAATGAACACGGTCAAGTTCCCTTGGCTTTCTCAACACACACACACACACACACACACACACACACACACACACACACACACACACACACACACACACACACACACACACACACACACACACACACACACACACACACACACACACACACACACACACACACACACACACACACACACACACACACACACACACACACACACACACACACACACACACACACACACACACACACACACACACACACACACACACACACACACACACACACACACACACACACACACACACACACACACACACACACACACACACACACACACACACACACACACACACACACACACACACACACACACACACACACACACACACACACACACACACACACACACACACACACACACACACACACACACACACACACACACACACACACACACACACACACACACACACACACACACACACACACACACACACACACACACACACACACACACACACACACACACACACACACACACACACACACACACACACACACACACACACACACACACACACACACACACACACACACACACACACACACACACACACACACACACACACACACACACACACACACACACACACACACACACACACACACACACACACACACACACACACACACACACACACACACACACACACACACACACACACACACACACACACACACACACACACACACACACACACACACACACACACACACACACACACACACACACACTGTTGATGTCCCTATCTTGACGTGTGTGTGGAAATCCTATAGTATAACTGGTGTGTGTGTTCAAATCCCATAGGATAACTGTTGTGACCAACGTGTGTTTTCAGATCCCTTACCTAGCTGATGGAGTTCGTATCCATGGAGAGAAAGTGACTGAGGCTCTGAGGCCTTTCCATGAACGCCTGGAAGCCTGCTTCAAACAGCTCAGAGAGAAAGTGGAGAAACAGTACGGAGTCAAGACACTGGTAATATCTCTCTCCTGTGCTCTCCTCTCTCTGATTCTCTTCTCTTTTTAATTCTCTTCTCCTCTCTTCTCCTCTCTCCTATGCACTCTTCTCCTCTCGTCTTCTCTCTTCTTTTTTCTTCTCTTTTCCTCTCTTCTCCTCTCTTCTCTCTACTCTTCTCTCTCCTATGCTCTTGTCTCCGCTCTCCTCTCTTCTCATCTCTCCTCTTCTCTGTTCTTCTCTTCTCTGCTCTTGTCTCTTCTTCTCTTCTCTCTTCTCTGCTCTCCTCTTTTCTCATTTCTTCTCCTCTCTACTTCTCCTCTCTCTGTCCTCTTTCCTCCTCTCGTCTCATCCTACTCTCTCCTACTCATTTTAAATTGACATGTTAGTAATTTAGCAGATGCTCTTATCCAGAGCCACTTACAGTGAGTACATTCATCATCAGATAGCTTGGTGAGACAACCACATATCACAGGCATAGAAGGTAGATTTTCCCTCAATAACGTAGCTGTCAGTAGAGTCTGAGCTAGAAGGGGTGTGGGGGGGGTTAAGTGCGAGGACTGTGAGGAGGATTATTTAAGATACTATTTGAAGAGGTAGGGTTTCAGATGTTTTCAGAAGATGGACAGGGACTCTGCTGTCCTAGCTTCAGGGGAAGCTGGTTCCACCAGTGGGGTGCCAGGACAGATAAAGAGCTTGGACTGGGCTGAGAGGGAGCTGCCCTCCCGTAGGGGTGGGAGGGCCAAGACACCAGAGGTGGCAGAACAGAGTGTTCGGGGTGTTGAGTTTGAGCAGAGCCTGAAGGTAGGGAGGGGCAGTTCCTCTTGCTGTACTTCTTCTCTCTCCTCTCCTGTTGTTGGCCCATTAAAAAGTGTCCCTGGATTTATTTCCAAACAAACTTTTATGACATCACCTGCAATTTTGTCAAAATTATGGGCACAATGAGGATTATTTTACACCAACTTTTTATGTGATCCCATGGTGTTGTTGTTGACGCATGGAGCAAACAGAACAGACAGACCGTGACTCAGTATTTCAGGTCCTTAACTCTCCATCTCCCCAGGTACAGCCATGATATTTGTGTTCTTCCTGAACGGCACTCTATTGTGTCCTGTTCTGAGTCATTCCTACTGTAGCTGGGACACAATGCTGCTGGCACTGCAACCTACCAGACCCTGGGCCAGTTCAGTATGGAAGAGCACACACTCACTGAATCACCCCAAGGACATGGATCTATAGATGCTATTAACTAACACTGATGGGAGGAGGGTATTGATCCCTCAAAGATAGGAGGATGATTAACATGGTATAAATTCACGAGGTGGACGATCATCACTGCCGATGGCTCGCGTGGTGCGTGTGTGTGTGTTCTCACGGCAATAATGAATATGCTGTAAGGACAAAACAGCACAGCCATAGCACAACAGCCCAGGACTCTCTCAAGGAACTACGGCCCCAGGAACTTTAGCCAGGCTGACAGCAGCCCAGGACTCTCAATACGGCCCCAGGAACTTTAGCCAGGCTGACAGCAGCCCAGGACTCTCACTACGGCCCCAGGAACTTTAGCCAGGCTGACTGCAGCCCAGGACTCTCACTACGGCCCCAGGAACTTTAGCCAGGCTGACTGCAGCCCAGGACTCTCAAGGAACTACGGCCCTGTAATATTCATATGTGAATACATACTGAATTATAATTGGATGCATTTTATCGCCGTATCATACTGTGCGGTGATTGGTTAAGACCACCCAGACGGTTAGGTCATGGGCAGTTGATCGTGGTTGGAGATAGGCTAACATGTAGTTGTAGCTAGTTAATAAAGAGTTGTGTTAAGAAACATCCTGTAGTTCTGCGTTTTATTATTTTGTACAAAGTGTACAAAACAAGACAGGCCCCAGGAACTTTAGCCAGGCTGACAGCAGCCCAGGACTCTCACTACGGCCCCAGGAACTTTAGCCAGGCTGACTGCAGCCCAGGACTCTCACTACGGCCCCAGGAACTTTAGCCAGGCTGACAGCAGCCCAGGACTCTCACTACGGCCCCAGGAACTTTAGCCAGGCTGACAGCAGCCCAGGACTCTCACTACGGCCCCAGGAACTTTAGCCAGGCTGACTGCAGCCCAGGACTCTCACTACGGCCCCAGGAACTTTAGCCAGGCTGACTGCAGCCCAGGACTCTCACTACGGCCCCAGGAACATTAGCCAGGCTGACTGCAGCCCAGGACTCTCACTATGGCCCCAGGAACTTTAGCCAGGCTGACAGCAGCCCAGGACTCTCTCACTACGGCCCCAGGAACTTTAGCCAGGCTGACAGCAGCCCAGGACTCTCTCACTACGGCCCCAGGAACTTTAGCCAGGCTGACAGCAGCCCAGGACTCTCTCACTACGGCCCCAGGAACTTTAGCCAGGCTGACAGCAGCCCAGGACTCTCACTACGGCCCCAGGAACATTAGCCAGGCTGACTGCAGCCCAGGACTCTCACTATGGCCCCAGGAACTTTAGCCAGGCTGACAGCAGCCCAGGACTCTCACTACGGCCCCAGGAACATTAGCCAGGCTGACTGCAGCCCAGGACTCTCACTATGGCCCCAGGAACTTTAGCCAGGCTGACAGCAGCCCAGGACTCTCTCACTACGGCCCCAGGAACTTTAGCCAGGCTGACTGCAGCCCAGGACTCTCTCACTACGGCCCCAGGAACTTTAGCCAGGCTGACAGCAGCCCAGGACTCTCACTACGGCCCCAGGAACATTAGCCAGGCTGACTGCAGCCCAGGACTCTCACTACGGCCCCAGGAACATTAGCCAGGCTGACTGCAGCCCAGGACTCTCACTACGGCCCCAGGAACTTTAGCCAGGCTGACTGCAGCCCAGGACTCTCACTACGGCCCCAGGAACTTTAGCCAGGCTGACAGCAGCCCAGGACTCTCTCACTACGGCCCCAGGAACTTTAGCCAGGCTGACAGCAGCCCAGGACTCTCTCAAGGAACTATGGCCCCAGAAACAGAGCTTTGTTATAGCCAGACTTTATAGTCAGGACTCTACTCACTTCCAATGTTATATGTAGCTCAATAGTCTCTCTTTGTCTCTCTCTCTCTTTGTTTCTCTTTCTCTTTGTTTCTCTTTGTCTCTCTCTCTCTCTCTTTGTTTCTCTTTGTCTCTCTCGCTCTCTGTATCTCTCTGTCTCTCTTTCTCTGTCTCTCTCTGTCTCTCACTTTGTCTCTCTCTGTCTGTCTCTCTCTGTCTCTGTCTCTCTCTCTCTGTCTCTCTCTTTGTCACTCTGTCTCTCTCGGTCTGTCTCTCTCTGTCTCTCTCTCTCTGTCTCTCTCTTTGTCACTCTGTCTCTCTCTGTCTGTCTCTCTGTCTGTCTCTCTGTGTGTCTCTCTGTGTGTCTCTCTGTGTGTCTCTCTGTCATGATTAAATGTGGTGTACATGATGTTGTCAGTGTGTTATTAAATAATGGTGTAGTAACTCCATGGCACTAAACTGTGTTGTGTGTGTTTGTTTCTGCAGCCTGCGGTGGATGACAGGCGTGGGACCCGTCCTCGCTCTATGCTGCGTTCCTACACCATGCCCTCACAACAGAGACCACTCTCTGTGGCTTCAGTCAACTCCATCTCCTCTGACAACTCACCCTCCAGACCTGGCTCAGACGGGTAAGGAATGATACACACACAGAGAGAGACAGACACGTTTATGTGACAAATGGGGACGTCAGAATTTATTTTATGAATGGGAATGTCTGACCCCACCTTTCTGAATGGAACACACCTTTCTGAATGGAACACACCTTTCTGAATGGAACACACCTTTCAGAATGGAACACACCTTTCAGAATGGAACACACCTTTCAAAATGGAACACACCTTTCTGAATGTCTGACCCCACCTTTCAAAATGGAACACACCTTTCAAAATGGAACACACCTTTCTGAATGTCTGACCCCACCTTTCAAAATGGAACACACCTTTCAAAATGGAACACACCTTTCAAAATGGAACACACCTTTCAAAATGGAACACACCTTTCTGAATGTCTGACCCCACCTTTCAAAATGGAACACACCTTTCAAAATGGAACACACCTTTCAAAATGGAACACACCTTTCTGAATGTCTGACCCCACCTTTCAAAATGGAACACACCTTTCAAAATGGAACACACCTTTCTGAATGTCTGACCCCACCTTTCAAAATGGAACACACCTTTCAAAATGGAACACACCTTTCTGAATGTCTGACCACACCTTTCAAAATGGAACACACCTTTCAAAATGGAACACACCTTTCAAAATGGAACACACCTTTCAGAATGGAACACACCTTTCTGAATGGAACACACCTTTCTGAATGTCTGACCCCACCTTTCAAAATGGAACACACCTTTCTGAATGTCTGACCACACCTTTCATTAAGGACTAATGTACACACTAACACAGGTTTATATTCTATATGGGGATTTTGCTGCCTTAGAAATCCTTGGGCAGGCCACCTAAGAGTTTTGTTCAGGATGCCAAAGTCCCAAAGGAAAAACAAATGTAACGACTAAAGCCAAATATAAAGTATATAGAAAAGATAATGGCCTTATATATTTTTGGGGAACATTATTCTCAAATGTAAATACATTTACATTTTACATTTTAGTCATTTAGCAGACGCTCTTATCCAGAGCGACTTACAGTAGTGAATGCATACATTTCATAAAAATTTTACTGTGCTGGCCCCCCGTGGGAATCGAACCCACAACCCTGGTGTTGCAAACACCATGCTCTACCAACTGAGCTACAGGGAATAATCATTGAGAAGTAACAATCACCAAAAACAATGAATTGAAAAGCATTGGTTTAGTTATTAAGTTTGAGCAGAAGAACACAGCATTAGCCATGGCAAAATGCAGGAAATTATCTTTAAAACTGCTAAATGTTGTTCTCAGCTCCTTGGCAGATTTGTAGAGTCCCTCAAAATGTGCTTTAAAACTGCAACATGTTTTCTCAGCTCCATGGAAAAATTTGTAAAATTTGTCAGAAATTCACTTTTAAAACTGCAAAAATGTATCTCTGGGCCATGGAGAAATTCAAAGAATTGCAGAAAATTCGCTTAAAAATGCAAAAATAGCTGTAAAAAACTTGAAGAAGGGGGGCCAATAAAATGTTTTCTAAAATTCAGCCGCACCGACAGTGTCCATTAGCACGCCCCCTGCTACGCTCACCGCCTAAGCCCTTTGTTCCAGAAACTCCTCCCCCTGGTCATCACATACAGTGCCTTCAGAAAGTGTTCCGACCCCTTGACTTTAACAGCATTTTGTTACATTTCAGCCTTATTCTAAAATTGATTTTTTTTCCCTCATTAATCTACACACAATTTTTGCAAATGTATTAAAAATAAAAAACTTTATCACATTTACATAAGTATTAAGACCTTGTTTAAGGACCTTTGGCAGCGATTACATCATTGAGTCGTCTTGGGTACGATGCTACAAGCCTGGCACACCTGTATTTGGGGAGTTTCTCCCATTCTTCTCTGCAGATCCTCTCAAGCTCTGTCAGGTTGGATGGGGAGCATTGTTGCACAGCTACAGTATTTTCAGGTGTTTCCGTTCTTTGCCTCGATCCTTACTAGTCTCCCAGTCCCTGCCGCTGAAAAACATCACCATAGCATGATTCCGCCACCACCATGCTTCACCGTAGGGATGTTTCCAGGTTTCCTCCAGACGTGACACTTGGCATTCAGGCCGAAGACTTCTATCTTGGTTTCATCAAACCAGAGAATCTTGTTTCTCATGGTCAGAGTCCTTTAGGTGCCTTTTGGCAAACTCCAAGCAGGCTGTTCTGCCTTTTACTGAGGAGTGGCTTCTGTCTAGCCACTGTATCATAAAGGCCTGATTGGCGGAGTGCTGCAGAGATGGTTGTCCTTCTAGAAGGTTCTCCCATCTCCACAGAGGAACTCTGGAGCTCTGTCAGAGTGACCATCAGGTTCTTGGTCACCTCCCTAACCAAGTCCCTTCTCCCCCGATTGCTCAGTTTGGCCGGGCGGCCAGCTCTAGGAAGAGTTTTGGTGGTTCCAAACATCTTCCATTTAAGAATGATGGAGGCCACTGTGTTCTTGGGGAACTTCAATGCTGCATAAATGTGTTGGTACCCTTCCCCAGATCTGTTCCTCGACACAATCCTGTCTCGGAGCTCTACAGACAATTCTTTCGACCTGGCTTGATTTTTGCTCTGACATGTACTGTCAACTGTGGGACCTTATATAGACAAGTGTGTGCCTTTCCAAATCATGTCCAATCAATTGAATTTACCACAGGTAGACTCCAATCAAGTTGTAGAAACATCTCAAGGATGATCAATGGAAAAAGGATGCACCTAAGCTCCATTTCGAGTCTCATAGCAAAGGGTCTGAATACTTATGTAAATAAGTTATTTCTGTTTTTTATTTTTAAATGTGCAAAAAATGTCAAAAAACCTAATTTCACTTTGTCATTATGGGGTATTGTGTGTAGATTGATGACGTTTTATTTTATTTTATCCATTTTAGAATAAGGCTGTGTAACGTAACAAAATGTGCACAAATCAATGGGTCTGAATACCTTCCGAAGTCACTGTATGTTCATTCCTTCTCCCTGTTGTCCTCTCCCTCCCAGCTTTGCCCTAGAGCCTCTCCTGCCAAAGAAGTTGCACTGCAAGTCCCAGGACAAGCTGGAGCGCGACGAGTCGGAGAGGGAGAGGAAGGACAAGAAGAAAGAGAAGAGGAACAGTAAACACCAGGAGATCTTTGACAAGGAGCTGAAGACCACTGACATCCCCCTGCAGCCCGCCGAGGCAGTCATACTGTCAGAGACGGTGAGGGGGAACTATCCCTGGCTCTGCTCCTCCTCCTCCCTCTTCTCCCCTCCTCTCCGCACCACATCCTCCCTCTCCTCCCTCTCCCTCCCTCCCTCCTCTCCTCCCTTTCCTCTCCTCTCCTCTCCTCCCTCTTCTCCTCTCCCCTCCTCTCTGCTCCTCCTCCTCCCTCTTCTCCTCTCCTCTCCGCAACACATCCTCCCTCTCCTCTCCTCCCTCTCCCTCCCTCCCTCCTCCTCTCCTCCCTCTTCTCCTCTCCTCTCCTCTCTGCACCACATCCTCCCTCTCTCTCCCTCCCTCCCTCCTCCTCCTCTACTCCCTCTTCTCCTCTCCCCTCCTCTCTGCACCACATTCTCCCTCTCCTCTCCTCCCTCCTCCTCCTCTCCTCCCTCCCTCTCTCCTCTCCTCTCTTCTCTCTCTCTCTCTAATAATCATTAGGTTTGGTAGCAACATGATGATGTTAGGTGGCTTTCTTTCTCTCTCCTCTCTCTCTCTTTCTTTCTTTCTCGCTCTCACACTCTCCACTCTCTCTCTCACACACTCTCTCTCCCTCTCTCTCTCCCTCCCTTCCTTCCTTCCTTCCTTCCTTCCCCACTCCTTCCTCTCCTCCCTCTCTCCTCCCTCCTCACCTCACTCCCTCCCTCTCTCCTCACCACATAATTATACCCCTCGGCTCCTCCCCTCCCTCCCTCCTCTCCTCCCTCCTCTTCTCTTCATTACAGCAGCAGAGCATCAAAGCCCTCTGCTCTGGCCCTTTGGGATGAAGCCACCAATCGGTAATTCAATTAAGAAAAGAATCAGAGTGTGGCCCCTAGATTCCCCTGATGGTAGATCATCCAGCCAGTCGTCTGGCCCCTAGATTCCCCTGGTGATAGATCATCCAGCCAGTCATCTGGCCCCTAGATTCCCCTGGTGATAGATCATCCAGCCAGTCATCTGGCCCCTAGATTCCCCTGGTGATAGATCATCCAGCCAGTCGTCTGGCCCCTAGATTCCCCTGGTGATAGATCATCCAGCCAGTCATCTGGCCCCTAGATTCCCCTGGTGATAGATCATCCAGCCAGTCGTCTGGCCCCTAGATTCCCCTGGTGATAGATCAGCCAGCTAGTCGTCTGGCCCCTAGATTCCCCTGGTGATAGATCATCCAGCCAGTCGTCTGGCCCCTAGATTCCCCTGGTGATAGATCAGTCAGCCAGTCGTCTGGCCCCTAGATTCCCCTGGTGATAGATCATCCAGCCAGTCATCTGGCCCCTAGATTCCCCTGGTGATAGATCATCCAGCCAGTCGTCAGTCGTCTGGCCCCTGATAGAGCTTCTTCCTTGGGGCCTGAGAAGAGAGGAGAGACTCTTTCATTCAACGTCATTGGCACAGGAACGAGGCTAACAGCTGTAAGCTGTATGACTGGATGTATTTCTACCAGAGGCGGGACAAGTAGATACTGTCTCCGTTAAAAACATCCACTCTAAGCATCACAGTGGGGTGATTGACAAATGAACTTGTGAATCAACAGCTGATTGTCTACAATATATAAATAAATGTGGAGCCCTTTCAAACTTCTTCACAATACAGATTGAAATTATGCCCTACCTTGTGAAACCAGTATTGAGGCACTAACCACAAATAAGATGCAGTAAGCTGACAGTAAACGTCAGTTTCAATCTATACCCTGCTTTAGAAATGCAAATAGCCTCTCTACATAGTTGCATGTTCAGAGAGAAATACGATGAGCCAATCCCGACGAGGATACGAAAGCAATTTTCACTGTAAATGGTATTTAATTGCTCTCTCCTTTGTTATTCTTCAGCTTAGATCCAGTTGGACTTTCAGTGGAGTACATTCACTTGGTTTTCTATTGAGATGTAGTTTAGATGGTTTTCTATTGAGATGTAGTTTAGATGGTTTTCTATTGAGATGTAGTTTAGATGGTTTTCTATTGAGATGTAGTTTAGATGGTTTTCTAGTGAGATGTAGTTTAGATGGTTTTCTATTGAGATGTAGTTTAGATGGTTTTCTAGTGAGATGTAGTTTAGATGGTTTTCTATTGAGATGTAGTTTAGATGGTTTTCTATTGAGATGTAGTTTAGATGGTTTTCTATTGAGATGTAGTTTAGATGGTTTTCTAGTGAGATGTAGTTTAGATGGTTTTCTATTGAGATGTAGTTTAGATGGTTTTCTATTGAGATGTAGTTTAGATGGTTTTCTATTGAGATGTAGTTTAGATGGTTTTCTAGTGAGATGTAGTTTAGATGGTTTTCTAGTGAGATGTAGTTTAGATGGTTTTCTAGTGAGATGTAGTTTAGATGGTTTTCTAGTGAGATGTAGTTTAGATGGTTTTCTAGTGAGATGTAGTTTAGATGGTTTTCTAGTGAGATGTAGTTTAGATGGTTTTCTATTGAGATGTAGTTTAGATGGTTTTCTATTGAGATGTAGTTTAGATGGTTTTCTAGTGAGATGTAGTTTAGATGGTTTTCTAGTGAGATGTAGTTTAGATGGTTTTCTATTGAGATGTAGTTTAGATGGTTTTCTATTGAGATGTAGTTTAGATGGTTTTCTAGTGAGATGTAGTTTAGATGGTTTTCTATTGAGATGTAGTTTAGATGGTTTTCTAGTGAGATGTAGTTTAGATGGTTTTCTAGTGAGATGTAGTTTAGATGGTCTGACTTCTAATAAACATTAGGTTTGGTAGCAACATGATGTTAGGTGGCTTCTTTCTTTCTCTCCTCTCTCTCTCTCTTTCTGTCTTTCTTTCTCGCTCTCACACTCTCTCCTCTCTCTCACACACTCTCTCCTCTCTCTCTCTCTCTCTCTTTGTTTCTTGCTTGCTTTTTTATGTATTGGTCTCTCTCCTTCCTTCCTTCCTTCTCTCCTGATTGATTGATTGCATCCTGATCTCTGATGGCTCTCTCCAGACGTCCTCAGATCAGCCCGCGGCCTCCTATGTATTTTTTGATCGTACGATTTGATTAGATTAGATTCCAACAGGATATGTGATATGTCTCTTCTCTCTCTCTGTGTGTGTTCAGATCAGCCCACTGAGGCCTCAGAGACCAAAGAGTCAGGTGTTGAACCTGTTGAGTGGAGACCGCCGTCTCTCTGTGTCCCCCGGACCCCCCCAGCCCCAGTCCTCCCCGGGCCCCCCACCCATCACCCCCAGGAACAAACTGTCCTTCAGCCTGCTCACCGTCTCCAGTGAGTACACACATACATGGACACATATGCACACACACACGCACACACACACACACACATACACACACTTGCCTTGCAGCTACCGCCACCATGTTCTCTTACCCTGCTGGCTGAATGTTTCTTTCCCTGGGCTCTCTAGGTTTGTCTCTGTCTTCCCTGGGCTCGCTAGGGTTGTCTCTGTCTTCCCTGGGCTCTCTAGGGTCGTCTCTGTCTTCCCCTGGGCTCTCTAGGGTCGTCTCTGTCTTCCCCTGGGCTCTCTAGGGTCGTCTCTGTCTTCCCCTGGGCTCTCTAGGGTTGTCTCTGTCTTCCCTGGGCTCTCTAGGGTTGTCTCTGTCTTCCCTGGGCTCTCTAGGGTTGTCTCTGTCTTCCCTGGGCTCTCTAGGGTCGTCTCTGTCTTCCCCTGGGCTCGCTAGGGTTGTCTCTGTCTTCCCTGGGCTCTCTAGGGTCGTCTCTGTCTTCCCTGGGCTCTCTAGGGTTGTCTCTGTCTTCCCTGGGCTCTCTAGGGTCGTCTCTGTCTTTCCTGGGCTCTCTAGGGTCGTCTCTGTCTTCCCTGTGATGTGTCATTGCATCACTGTGTCTTGCATCACTCCATCCCACAGAAACGATGCAGAGATAGATAGAGGGAGTGTATGGTGATAGATAGAGGGGGTGAAACTTGGTATAGACTGAAACTTGGTAAAGACTTAATCTTGGCATGACACAGAAGTCAAGGCCAAAAAACTCCTGGCAGATGAACTCAAACTGGACCCTAAACTCATGGAGATGGAGGAGCCCATAGGAGTGGCACTTTCTTCCCAGATGGACGGCCCAGATCTATAATGATGAAGCTGCTCAGGGTCAAAGACGAGGAGTTTCTCAGGATAGCCATGTGCCTGAAGGAACCCTGAATCACCTGAAGGAAGCCTAAATCACCTGAAGGAACCCTAAATCAACTGAAGGGAACCTGAATCACCTGAAGGGAACCTGAATCACCTGAAGGGAACCTGAATCACCTGAAGGGAACCTGAATCACCTGAAGGAACCCTGAATCACCTGAAGGAACCCTGAATCACCTGAAGGAACCCTAAATCACCTGAATCACCCCTAAATCACCTGAATCACCCCTGAATCACCTGAAGGAACCCTGAATCACCTGAAGGAACCCTAAATCACCTGAATCACCCCTAAATCACCTGAATCACCCCTGAATCACCTGAAGGAACCCTGAATCACCTGAAGGAACCCTGAATCACCTGAAGGAACCCTGAATCTCCTGATAAAACTTACACCAATGTATGGTTGTATTGGACATGCGAGGCAACACTTCTATGTGTCTGTTCCACTCTCTGGATGATTCCCACTGTGTATCTCTCTTAGTTAGTCAGAATATCAACCCTGATAACATGGTCTTTAACCCATTAGATATTAATGAAGTCAAGGATATCCCTGTGGCTCAGTTGGTAGAGCATGGTCTTTGCAACGCCAGCATGGTGTGTGCAACGCCAGGGTTGTGGGTTCGATTCCCACGGGGGGCCAGTACAAAAAAAAAAAAAACATTTAAAAGCATGAAATGTATGTATTCAATACTGTAAGCCGCTCTGGATAAGAGCGTCTGCTAAATGACTAAAATGTAAATATCAACCCTGATAACATGGCCTTTAACCCGTTAGATATTAATGAAACCACGATATCAACTCTGATATCATGGTCTTTAACCCGTTAGATATTAATGAAACCAACGATATCAACTCTGATATCATGGTCTTTAACCCGTTAGATATTAATGAAACCAACGATATCAACTCTGATATCATGGTCTTTAACCCGTTAGATATTAATGAAACCAAGGATAAATATAATGACTGTGTTGATCCAGATGAAAATGTCCTGAGATCTACCAGAGATGAGTCTATGATGTGGGATTACTGTAATGTTAAGGAGATTAACAGTCTGTACAGCAGTTGATCTAATAACAACACAAGCTTGTTTTCTACCTTTTTCATTTGAACGTTCGCGGTCTTCCTAAAAAAAAAAATTGTACCGCCTTATTCATAATCTGTCTTCTCACAGTCATGAATGTTCCGTCGTTGCCCTTTCAGAAACATGGTTGAGTGAAGAAACGTTCCTGCTTCATGACAGGCCTCCTTTATAATGCTGTTCACCACTGGAGAACATCAGGAGTGGGAGGAGGAGGAGGGTCCATTTCTGTTCATAAACATGTTCTGTTCTTTGTAAGAGAGGAACCTCACACTTCCATCTGGTAACATTGATGTTGAATCTCTGTTGAATTCCCTCATGTTCATTTCTTGGTGACATGTTGGGGCTACAGGTTAGCAATGAACCCCGAGCCGGGATTGCTAACAAGGCTGGAAATTCAAAACATCAAAAATCTAATAATTTCAATTTCTCAAACAATCAACTATTTTACACAATTTAAATGATAAACATCTCCTTAATCTAACCACATTGTTCGATTTTCAAAGAGGCTTTACGGCAAAAGCATAAAGTTAGATTATGTTAGGACAGTACATAGCCACAAAAGTACAAACATCCATTTTCAATTCAAGGTCAGGCGTCACCAAAAGCAGAAACCAGCTTGAATTATGCACTAACTTTTGTCAATCTCCATCAGATGACACTCCCAGGACATTATGTTATACAATACATGCATTTTTTGTTCCATCAAGTTCATATTTATATCCAAAAACAGCATTTTACAGTAGCGTGAAATTCAGATTTTTTTCTTCTCTGAAATGCTTCCGGTGAACATAACAAAATTACTATTCGAAAACATTGGTAAATTATAATATTGTCATTCAAAGAATAATATATTATCATCTCGTAATTGCTACCGAATGGCCAGATCTCAAAATAACTTTACTGGGAAATCACATTTTGCAATAAACGGGGTGCTATGCTAAGAACAACAGGCTATGCTATACAGTTAGCATCATCTAAAATCGATAATAACATTGTAAATATCCCCTTACCTTTGATTATCTCCATCAGAAGACAGGCATCCCAGGTCCGGAAGGCATCCCAGGTCCGGAACAAATGTGGTTTCTTTTGACAAAGTTCATAATTTATGTCCAAATAACACCAAGTACTTAGCGTTCATTATGCTCCCACAAAACGTGGTGGGGGGAGTGTAAAATCACGCCGAAAAGCTAAAAAAACCTAGTAAATAATCTATTTATGTTCGTTCAAACATGTCAAATGTTGTTTAGCATTAATCTTTTGGTCCATTTTTAACGTTAAACATCAGTAATATTTTCACACAACCTATCCTATGTCGAGATAAACAATGAAGACAAAACTCACGTTTCTCAGATTTATGCGCAGGCGCAAAAAAATGAAGTGATGACATATCAACTTCCTTGGATTCTAATTTGCTCTCTGTTTATCATAGACGCTTCAAACAACTTTATAAAGATCGTTGACATCTAGTGGAAGCCGTAGGTGTTGCGAAATGAATCCTTTCTCACTATGGTATCTATAAAACATTTTTTGGATCTATTTTTCACAGGTTTTTGCCTGCAATATGAGTTTTGTTATACTTACAGACACCATTCAAACTGTTTTAGAAAATTCAGAGTGTTTTCTATCCGAATGTGTTAATAATATGCATATCCTAGCTTCTGAGTTGGTGTAGGTGGCAGTTAAAAATGGGCACATATTTTTTTCAAAATGTCTCAATACTGCCCCCGAGCCCCAACAGGTTAAAACAAGTGGTGATTGGATGCGTCGTTCGGCCACCCGATTCTGACATTGGTAGTTTCATTTGATATCCTCACGTCTACCTGGGATTGGATGAATATGAAGATGAAATGTGTTTTCTATTGGGTGATTACAACATCAACATATTTAAAAGTGAGAACCACTCACATGTTGAATACTTTATACTGCAGTGATCTGTATCCCCTCATCTATAAGCCCACAAGACTGACCAGTTCACCTGCCTCCCTCATTGATTCTTTGAATAATGTAGCTAATACAGGTTATACTTTTAATGACATTTCTGACCACTTTACACTTTTCTTCGGGCAACTGGAAAATGAACAGATGGGAATGATTAGTAGAATTAAAATGTAGAATATTTAACTAAAGTAATTATGATTGCTTTAAAATGTTGATTGATGATATTTATATTCAGGCCGATTTGGAGTCTGCTTGCCAGACTCACATCTTTCCATGGTGTATTTCACCAGTGCTTTCCCTTAGCTAAGCCACGTAAGAGATCAGCAGAAGGGTTCTGGAAACCTTGGCTTTACAACCCGGTCTCAAAAAACCCTCAGTAAAAAAATACAAGAAAAGTTGTGTAAAAGGTTTCTCAATCATCTGTTGACTAAGAAAAAGGCCTCTACAACTCCCCCATCTCAATGTATTGTTGGGAATAAGACCTATAGGGATTCTGATGTTATTTCATGTCAGTTAAATACATTTTTATTTTGTTGTGAATGTGGGTTCCTCTCTGTGAAAGAAAACAGAGAGAACTGATGGAAATCCCTTGGATGACATTTCCCTTCTCTGCTTCAGTTTGATCCTCCTGGTGTAATGGAGGTGATGGAGGTAATTGGTAACTTCAAGATATCAGCAAGCAGGTCATGATGAGACTGGCGTCTCTTTGGTGAAATCAGTGTCTTCCTTAATCTCTGAGCCTCTAACGTCCATCTTCACCAAATCAATCCCAACTGGTACTGTTCCTAAACATTTGAAAATTGCCTAAGTTATAAATCTGGAGATCCAAGATTTTTTACAAATTATCGCCCAAATATCTGTAATACCATATTTTTCTAAAATCCTAGAAAAATTGGTGTATAAGAGAATGTTGAAACATTTAAATCAACACCATATTCTATATGAGCACCAATATGGTTTTCATAAAAACTACTCCACAGATATGGCTATTTCACAACTTGTGGATAAAATCTTTACATCCCTGAACAACAATGAATGGTATCTTTTGAGATTTATCCAAAGCGTTTGACACGGTCGATCATTAAATATTACTTTCTAGATTGCATTATTATGTTTGTCATGATTAAACATATAATTGGATATATAGTTAATGTTTATGACAGAGAACAATGTGTTTATGCAAACGGCTGTGCATCTACCAGGGCCAAGATATCCTGTGGTGTGACACGGTGTTCAATACCAGTCTAGTTTTCATAGTGGAGGGTAAGGGTTAGTGATGAAGGTTTACCAGTCTAGTTTTCATAGTGGAGGGTAAGGGTTAGTGGTAAGGATTTGCCAGTCTAGTTTTCATAGTGGAGGGTTAGTGATGAAGGTTTTACCAGTCTAGTTTTCATAGTGGAGGGTAAGGGTTAGTGGTAAGGGTTTTACCAGTCTAGTTTTCATAGTGGAGGGTAAGGGTTAGTGGTAAGGGTTTGCCAGTCTAGTTTTCATAGTGGAGGGTTAGTGATGAAGGTTTTACCAGTCTAGTTTTCATAGTGGAGGGTAAGGGTTAGTGGTAAGGATTTTACCAGTCTAGTTTTCATAGTGGAGGGTAAGGGTTTTACCTGTCTAGTTTTCATAGTGGAGGGTTAGTGGTGAGGGTTTTACCAGTCTAGTTTTCATAGTGGAGGGTAAGGGTTAGTGGTAAGGATTTTACCAGTCTAGTTTTCATAGTGGAGGGTGAGGGTTTACTAGTCTAGTTTTTATAGTGGAGGGTAAGGGTTAGTGGTAAGGGTTTACCAGTCTAGTTTTCATAGTGGAGGGTTAGTGATTTGACCTAATTTGTTATTCCTAATCTATATCAATGACCTTGCTGCTAGCTCTTCTACCGTACCTCCCCTTCTCTTTACTGATGATGCCAATTAGATTTTATCACACAAGCATTTTGATTCACTAATTAATGAAACCAACTCAGGCATGGCCACATTTTCTAAATGATTCCAGTTAAACAAATGATCTTTAAACGTTAATACATCCAACTTTATTATATTCAATGAAATGGAACAAGTCACATCCACTAGATTCCTCAGAGCTCTAATTGATGAAACGTTATCAAGGAAGGAACATATTTAATTTGTCTGCAGCATAGTGATGACATCTGTTGGTATCATCAGATAGATGAGTGTTTTGGTTCATCAGGTTGGCTTCTCAACTCTACACTAGAGCTGCATTGACCCATCTCTCATTTTACTGTAATATTGTCTGGGCCAGTACATATGCCTCCTATCTACACAGATTACTCATCATACAAAAGAAAAATATGCAAGACTAGACGCCACTAATTACCTGGCGCCATCAGCACAGTTTAAGAAACTGAATATCTTGTCTATTTACGATGTTAATGTATGCCAATTATGCACTTTCATCTACAAATACTCATATCTCCCAGACAGTTTACCTAAACCCGTCAATGGATTCTTCCAGGTTAATACTGAAATCCACCTATATAACACAGGACACTGCGATAACCTTCAGCCTCCCCACTACCACACCTCACATAGTCAATTCTCTATCGGATCCAGAGGTACTATACTCTGGAATTATTATCTTCACATTGCCAAAAACATCATCATCCCTCAATAACTTCAAGCGAAGACTGGAGGTCTGCCTGATGAAACAAACTAATCAGTAATCTCCTCCATGAAGACTGGGGGTCAGCCTGATGAACCAAACTACTCAGTAATCTCCTCCATGAAGACTGGGGGTCAGCCTGATGAACCAAACTACTCAGTAATCTCCTCCATGAAGACTGGGGGTCAGCCTGATAAACCAAACTACTCAGTAATCTCCTCCATGAAGACTGGGGGTCAGCCTGATGAACCAAACTACTCAGTAATCTCCTCCATGAAGACTGGGGGTCAGCCTGATAAACCAAACTACTCAGTAATCTCCTCCATGAAGACTGGAGGTCAGCCTGATGAACCAAACTACTCAGTAATCTCCTCCATGAAGACTGGGGGTCAGCCTGATACACCAGACTACTCAGTAATCTCCTCCATGAAGACTGGGGGTCAGCCTGATGAACCAAACTACTCAGTAATCTCCTCCATGAAGACTGGGGGTCAGCCTGATAAACCAAACTACTCAGTAATCTCCTCCATGAAGACTGGGGGTCAGCCTGATAAACCAAACTACTCAGTAATATCCTCCATGAAGACTGGGGGTCAGCCTGATACACCAAACTACTCAGTAATCTCCTCCATATACCCTAACTCGCACACATGCACACTCATTTAAACAAAACAAGTATTTATTTTTGGGTGATTACTGATCAGTTCATTTATACATGTATAATTAGTATGTTTTGTTATGTTTTATTTTGGACTTGTGTATTGTGTACAGTTTTTATTGTGGTTTTTATACACTGCTCAAAAAATAAAGGGAACACTTAAACAACACATCCTAGATCTGAATGAAAGAAATAATCTTATTAAATACTTTTTTCTTTACATAGTTGAATGTGCTGACAACAAAATCACACAAAAATAATCAATGGAAATCCAATTTATCAACCCATGGAGGTCTGGATTTGGAGTCACACTCAAAATTAAAGTGGAAAACCACACTACAGGCTGATCCAACTTTGATGTAATGTCCTTAAAACAAGTCAAAATGAGGCTCAGTAGTGTGTGTGGCCTCCACGTGCCTGTATGACCTCCCTACAACGCCTGGGCATGCTCCTAATGAGGTGGCGGATGGTCTCCTGAGGGATCTCCTCCCAGACCTGGACTAAAGCATCCGCCAACTCCTGGACAGTCTGTGGTGCAACGTGGCGTTGGTGGATGGAGCGAGACATGATGTCCCAGATGTGCTCAATTGGATTCAGGTCTGGGGAACGGGCGGGCCAGTCCATAGCATCAATGCCTTCCTCTTGCAGGAACTGCTGACACACTCAAGCCACATGAGGTCTAGCATTGTCTTGCATTACGAGGAACCCAGGGCCAACCGCACCAGCATATGGTCTCACAAGGGGTCTGAGGATCTCATCTCGGTACCTAATGGCAGTCAGGCTACCTCTGGCGAGCACATGGAGGGCTGTGCGGCCCCCCAAAGAAATGCCACCCCACACCATGACTGACCCACCGCCAAACTGGTCATGCTGGAGGATGTTGCAGGCAGCAGAACGTTCTCCACGGCGTCTCCAGACTCTGTCACGTCTGTCATGTGCTCAGTGTGAACCTGCTTTCATCTGTGAAGAGCACAGGGCGCCAGTGGCGAATTTGCCAATCTTGGTGTTCTCTGGCAAATGCCAAACGTCCTGCACGGTGTTGGGCTGTAAGCACAACCCACACCTGTGGACGTCGGGCCCTCATACCACCCTCATGGAGTCTGTTTCTGACCGTTTGAGCAGACACATGGACATTTGTGGCCTGCTGGAGGTCATTTTGCAGGGCTCTGGCAGTGCTTCTCCTGCTCCTCCTTGCACAAAGGCGGAGGTAGCGGTCGTGCTGCTGGGTTGTTGCCCTCCTACGGCCTCCTCCACGTCTCCTGATGTACTGGCCTGTCTCTGGTAGCGCCTCCATGCTCTGGACACTATGCTGACAGACACAGCAAACCTTCTTGCCACAGCTCGCATTGATGTGCCATCCTGGATGAGCTGCACTACCTGAGCCACTTGTGTGGGTTGTAGACTCCGTCTCATGCTACCACTAGAGTGAAAGCACCGCCAGCATTCAAAAGTGACCAAAACATCAGCCAGGAAGCATAGGAACTGAGAAGTGGTCTGTGGCCCCACCTGCAGAACCACTCCATTATTGGGGGTGTCTTGCTAATTGCCTATAATTTCCACCTGTTGTCTATTCCATTTGCACAACAGCATGTGAAATTTATTGTCAATCAGTGTTGCTTCCTAAGTGGACAGTTTGATTTCACAGAAGTGTGATTGACTTGGAGTTACATTGTGTTGTTTAAGTGTTCCCTTTATTTTTTTGAGCAGTGTATAATTCTTTGGGCATCCAACCACACCTGCAAACTGTTTTTTAAATGTTTTTATCTGTATTGTTGTCTACCACTTGTTTTGTTGGGTGCGAATAAATAAAACTAGACAGACAGACAGATAGTGGGGGAGTAGGGTGTCTGTTAGATCTGGAACTCAGACAGGGTGTTCCACAGACTCAAATGGTTTCCCCACAAACCATCACAGTCATCATGCATGTGTTTCAGAGCATCTCTGCTTTTCAGTGTTGTTGTATGCATTCAGCTGTTTCCTTTGGTGATGAGTGGTGACCTCAGGAATAAAGATTGTCCTCTGTCTGTCTCTCTCTGTCTGTGTGTCTTTCTCTGTGTCTCTCTTTCTCTCTCTCAGGTCTGGAGCTGAACGGGATGGGGGTTGATAAAGGGGAGACTCCTCCTCCCCTCCCCGTGAAGGGCATCTCTGCTGATTATGGGAACCTGCTAGGAGATAATCAAGACTTGACGAGTCCCTCCACCCCTCCCCTGACACACTATCAAAGGGTAGGTTTTTAATGTGGGCTAAGAACAGCTCCTTAATGATGCCACATCAACACTACGGTTAATGGAACAACAGCCCATCATCACCTGTGTGTGTGTGTGTGTGTGTGTGTGTGTGTGTGTGTGTGTGTGTGTGTGTGTGTGTGTGTGTGTGTGTGTGTGTGTGTGTGTGTGTGTGTGTGTGTGTGTGTGTGTGTGTGTGTGTGTGTGTGTGTGTGTGTGTGTGTGTGTGTGCGTGCGTGCGTGCGTGCGTGCGTGCGTGCGTGCGTGCGTGCGTGCGTGCGTGCGTGCGTGCGTGCGTGCGTGCGTGCGTGCGTGCGTGCGTGCGTGCGTGCGTGCGTGCGTGCGTGCGTGCGTGCGTGCGTGCGTGCGTGCGTGCGTGCGTGCGTGCGTGCGTGCGTGCGTGCGTGCGTGCGTGCGTGCGTGCGTGCGTGCGTGCGTGCGTGCGTGCGTGCGTGCGTGCGTGCGTGCGTGCGTGCGTGCGTGCGTGCGTGCGTGCGTGCGTGCGTGCGTGCGTGCGTGCGTGCGTGCGTGCGTGCGTGCGTGCGTGCGTGCGTGCGTGCGTGCGTGCGTGCGTGCGTGCGTGCGTGCGTGCGTGCGTGCGTGCGTGCGTGCGTGCGTGCGTGCGTGCGTGCGACAGTCCTCAGCAACACACTCCTCTCCTCCTCCACCCTGTCTGTCCTGGTGGCTACAGCCTGATGGTCCTCATACCTCAGCCTGTCTCCTCCTACCTCAGCCTGTCCTCCTCCTACCTCAGCCTGTCCGCCTCCTACCTCAGCCTGTCCGCCTCCTACCTCAGCCTGTCCGCCTCCTATCTCAGCCTGTCCGCCTCCTACCTCAGCCTGTCCGCCTCCTACCTCAGCCTGTCGGCTCCTACCTCAGCCTGTCTCCTCCTACCTCAGCCTGTTTCCTCCTACCTCAGCCTGTCTCCTCCTATCTCAGCCTGTCTCCTCCTATCTCAGCCTGTCTCCCTTTACCTCAGCCTGTCTCCTCCTACCTCAGCCTGTCCCCCTCTTCCTCAGCCTGTCCCCCTCTTCCTCAGCCTGTCCCCCTCTACCTCAGCCTGTCTCCTCCTACCTCAGCCTATCTCCTCCTACCTCAGCCTGTCTCCTCCTACCTCAGCCTGTCACTTCCTACCTTAGCCTGTCTCCTCCTACCTTAGCCTGTCTCCTCCTACCTCAGCCTGTCTCCTCCTACCTCAGCCTGTCTCCTCCTACCTCAGCCTGTCTCCTCCTACCTCAGCCTGTCTCCTCCTACCTCAGCCTGTCCGCCTCCTACCTCAGCCTGTCACCTCCTACCTCAGCCTGTCACCTCCTACCTCAGCCTGTCTCCTCCTACCTCAGCCTGTCTCCTCCTACCTCAGCCTGTCTCCTCCTACCTCAGCCTGTCTCCTCCTACCTCAGCCTGTCTCCTTCTACCTCAGCCTGTCTCCCTCTACCTCAGCCTGTCTCCTTCTACCTCAGCCTGTCTCCTCCTACCTCAGCCTGTCCTCCTCCTACCTCAGCCTGTCCTCCTCCTACCTCAGCCTGTCCGCCTCCTACCTCTGCCTGTCTCCTCCTACCTACAGAGTCAGGCTAGATTAGTCTCACTGGGAGGGGGAGACTTGGCAGTAAACTGGAGTCAGACTAGATTAGTGGGGGGGACAGGCAGTAAACTGGAGTCAGGCTAGATTAGTGGGGGAGGGACAGGCAGTAAACTGGAGTCAGGCTAGATTAGTGGGGGAGGGACAGGCAGTAAACTGGAGTCAGGCTAGATTAGTGGGGGAGGGATTGGCAGTAAACTGGAGTCAGGCTAGATTAGTGGGGGAGGGACAGGCAGTAAACTGGAGTCAGGCTAGATTAATGGGGGAGGGACAGGCAGTAAACTGGAGTCAGGCTAGATTAATGGGGGAGGGACAGGCAGTAAACTGGAGTCAGGCTAGATTAATGGGGGAGGGAAAGGCAGTAAACTGGAGTCAGGCTAGATTAATGGGGGAGGGAAAGGCAATAAACTGGAGTCAGGCTAGATTAATGGGGGAGGGAAAGGCAGTGAACTGGAGTCAGGCTAGATTAATGGGGGAGGGAAAGGCAGTAAACTGGAGTCAGGCTAGATTAGTGGGGGAGGGACATTACGAACAGATTTTCCCAGCTAGTGATAGCGGGTTCCGACTCCAAGTCCTTTGACTGCTGGTGTCATTGTCTAGTGTCATTGTTACTAGATGTCATTGTGAATACCTCACTGTTGCAGACATTCAGGTGTGTTTTTTACACTGTTTTATTTCTTTTCAGTCACTGCCTTGGACACGATAGGTGTTGAATGCTGGAATTAGAAGAGTCATGACTGAGTAAAAACACTGGAATTGACTCGGATTGTAGTTTCACTCAAAGTGCTTGAATCAGCAGCCTCAATCCTAGAAGGCTCAATCATTCCAAAGGAGATTTCCTGCTAAAATATTATTCTGAAGATGAATCCCTGGGGATGTACAGTTCTGAGTATTGCTTTATATATCTGGATCCTATTACAGAATCTCAAATCAAATCAAGTGTTATTGGGCAGGTGTTAATGCGAGTGTAGCGAAATGCTTGTGCTTCTAGTTCCGACCGTGCAGTAATATCTAACAAGTAACATAATCTAACAATTTCACAGCAGTTACCTTATACACACAAGTGTAAAAGAATGAATAAGAATATGTACATAGAAATATATGAATGAGCGATGGCCGAACGGCATAGGCAAGATGCAGTAGATGGTATAGTGTACAGTATATACATATGAGATGAGTAATGTAGGGTATGTAAACATTATATAAAGTGGCATTGTTTAAAGTGGCTAGTGATACATTTATTACATCAATTGTTTCATTATTAAAGTGGCTAGAGATTGAGTCAGTATGTTGGCGGCAGAATCTCAGGAATCTTTAACTGCCGAGTTGTGAGATGACATGCTACATTTCCAGGATACAGATATTCATCTTTCTTTAATCTACTTGAAACATCCGAGTATAAAGCTTCATAACGGGAAAAAAAAAAATGTATGAAATGTATGCATTCACTAGTGTAAGTCGCTCTGGATAAGAGCGTCTGCTAAATGACGTAAATGTAACGTGTTATAAGGATGTATAAGCCTTTATAATGTCTTATAAACGTGGCTTAATATTTTCTATATTCTCTCTTTTTATATATAGCATCTGCCACCACCTCTTCCCAGCAAGACCCCTCCTCCCCCTCCCCCAAAGACCACCAGGAAACAAGCCTCCATCGATTCAGGAATTGTACAATGAACAATGACATTAAGACACCCGATATAAAAAAACAAGGTTCTTTCCCCTCTGCAATCTTCCCCCCCCCCCCCCCCCATGCGTTCCAAAATGGCGGCCTATTTCCAATAGTGCACTACTTTGGACTACTTTTGACCATAGGGCTCTGGTCAAACGTAGGGCCACTATATAGTGAAGAGGGTGCCATTTGGGGAAACAGCAACAGTCTGACCAGGAGTGAAAGAAGAGTATCTCACTCAGGTAACACTCCTTATTGAGCCACTCATTTTGGCTGTGTCCCAAACGGCACCCTATTCCCTATATAGTGCACTACTTTTGACCACGGCCCCGATAAGGCTCTGGTAAATAGTAGTTCACTACGTAGGGAATAGGGTGCCATTTGGGGCAGAGGCTCATTGGATTCTTTCATTTTTGCCTCGTGTGATGATGCGGTCTACTTTACCGTAGGTAGATAGGTGAATCAGTTTCACATGATTACTGGTCACTGAATTTATTGATGCTATCTATCATCTATGACTCAATTCTCCACTTGATACCACTTAGTTCAGGCCTTTGTAATGCTATGAGATCGTGTTCCACCTATAGAATTAGAATGACTGAAATGAATATAGAATCAGAACCAGGTGAATGAAGCGTTCTCTGGTTCTGTCTTTTACACTTTGACCAATAGACAGGCTGGTGAGTGACGACCAACGTTCTGACCCTTCCCACCTGCTCTTAGAAACCGGGAGCACATAGTAACAGAAAACATGCTTTTTATTCTGTGGTTTATCTTTTGTATCCATAGTTACAGAAACATCATTTTATTCAGTGGTTTATCTTTTTTTATCCGTATTCCCGCTTTGTACAGAGGTTTGTATATAGAATTTCATTTTTTATGTGGAATTTATCATGACTTTTTTTTTGTATTAACATTGCATTAGATTAACTGGTTTTCATTTATATCCCCCCCAAAAGTTTTTTTTTAGGTTTTTAAATGACAGGGACTGTAAAGAATTGGTATGTGAGAAATCTGCCTATCATTGATTTTATTGGTAAGGTTTGTGTTTTCTTTGGAGTGAACACAACTAACTCCCTCCTTCATCATACATTGTCATTGTATAGGATTTTAATGCTGTAACATTGACTGTTTCCAATTCACTACTGACTTCTGAATAAACTTTCAACTGTATGTTTCAACTGCTTCTTTGTTGTTCGCTCGCTGCTCTTCAGCTTAACGAAATGAAATACAAATGTATCTTTGAAACAAAGTCTGTTCTGTCTGTGTTGTTGACTTTGATTAAAGGATGTATAGCAACTAGCTGGCTTTCACTGGCAGCAATCACAGCTCTACTGCTTCCTTATCAAGGTGAAGTCTACACAGTCTCTTACAGTAAGCTAATGCAGGGTTATCAAGGTGAAGTCTACACAGTCTCTTACGGTAAGGTAATGCAGAGTTATTAAGGTGAAGTCTACACAGTCTCTTACGGTAAGCTAATACAGCGTTATCAAGGTGAAGTCTACACAGTCTCTTATGGTAATGTAATGCAGGGTTATCAAGGTGAAGTCTACACAGTCTCTTACGGTAAGCTAATGCAGGGTTATCAAGGTGAACTCTACACAGTCTCTTACGGTAAAGTAATGCAGGGTTATCAAGGTGAAGTCTACACAGTTTCTTACGGTAAGCTAATGCAGGGTTATCAAGGTGAACTCTACACAGTCTCTTACGGTAATGTTATAGAGCGTTATCAAGGTGAACTCTGTACAGTCTCTTACGGTAAGCTAATGCAGGGTTATCAAGGTGAAGTCTACACAGTCTGTTACGGTAAGCTAATGCAGGGTTATTCAGGTGAACTCTACACAGTCTCTACGGTAAGGTAATGCAGGGTTATCAAGGTGACGCCTGTACAGTCTCTTACGGTAATGTTATACAGCGTTATAAAGGTGAAGTCTACACAGTCTCTTACGGTAATGTTATACAGTGTTAGCAAGGTGAACTCTACACAGTCTCTTACGGTAATATTATACAGCAGGGATGTCAAACTCATTTTGCCCCAGGGGCCGATTTCATCTTCAACGAGGTCCGGAGGACCGCACTGAAATTAGATTTTATTTCCTCAAAATTTGCAAAAAAGTAGTCCTCTGTCCATCTTTTGGGGAATTTTCTATGCTCCCTGACTGTCTAGTAATTATTAGCGAGCGAGCTGGACAGTCAAGAAACCGTATGAATGTAGGTCCATTGACTGGGCACAGTGATTATTAGCCAGCTGGACAGTCAATAAACTATGTATGTACAGTGGCAAGAAAAAGTATGTGAACCTTTTGAAATTATCTGGATTTCTACATAAATTGGTTATAAAATTTGATCTGATCTTCATCTAAGTCACAACAATAGACAAACAGTCTGCTTGAACTAATAACACACTAACTATTGAACACACCGTGTAAACATTCACACTGTTACACAAACGTCAAAGACGTGGATGTCGATTAAGGCAGCCACCCCAGTACCTCTCTGATTCAGAGTGGGTTGGGTTAAATACAGGAAGACGTGGATGTTGATTAAGGCAGCCACCCCAGTACCTCTCTGATTCAGAGGGGGTTGGGTTAAATGCACGAAGACGTGGATGTTGATTAAGGCAGCCACCCCAGTACCTCTCTGATTCAGAGGGGGTTGGGTTAAATGCAGAAGCCGCATCTCTCTGATTCAGAGGGGGTTGGGTTAAATGCACGAAGACGTGGATGTTGATTAAGGCAGCCACCCCAGTACCTCTCTGATTCAGAGGGGGTTGGGTTAAATACAGGAAGACGTGGATGTTGATTAAGGCAGCCACCCCAGTACCTCTCTGATTCAGAGGGGGTTGGGTTAAATACAGGAAGACGTGGATGTTGATTAAGGCAGCCACCCCAGTACCTCTCTGATTCAGAGGGGGTTGGGTTAAATGCAGAAGCCGCATCTCTCTGATTCAGAGGGGTTGGGTTAAATGCAGAAGACACATTTCAGTTGAATGCATTCAGTTGTACAACTGACTAGGTATCACCCTTTCCCTTTCCCCAATGCAGGGTGGATATAGTATGTGAACCCTTGGATTTAATAATTGGTTGACCCTCCTTTGGCAGCAATAACCTCAACCTGCACAACGGTCAGGAGGAATTTTGGACCATTCCTCTTTACAAAACTGTTTCAGTTTGGCAATATTCTTGGGATGTCTGGTGTGAACCGCTCTCTCGAGGTCATGCCACAGCATCTCAATCGGGTTGAGGTCAGGACTCTGACTGGGCCACTCCAGAAGGCTTTTTTTTTCTGTTGAAACAATTCTGTTGATTTACTTCTGTGTTTTGGGTCGTTGTCCTGTTGCATCACCCAACTTCTGTTGAGCTTCAATTGGCGGACAGATAGCCTAACATTCTCCTGCAAAATATCTTGATAAACATGGGAATTAATTTTTCCATCGATAATAGCAAGCTGTCCAGGCCCTGAGGCAGCAAAGCAGCCCCAAACCATGATGCTCCCTCCACCATACTTTACAGTTGGGATGAGGTTTTGATGTTGGTGTGCTGTACCTTTTTTTCTCCACATAGTGTTGTGTTCCTTCCAAACAACTCAACTGTAGTTTCGTCTGTTCACTGAATATTTAGCCAGTACCGCTGTGGAACATCCAAGTGCTCTTTTGCAAACTTCAGACGTGCAGCAATGTTTTTTTTTAACAGCAGTGCCTTCTGTGGTGTCCTCCCATGAACACCATCCTTGCTTAGTGTTTTACGTATCGTAGACTCGTCAACAGAGATGTTCCAGAGATTTCTGTAAGTCTTTAGCTGACACTCTAGGATTTGTCTTAACCTCATTGTGCATTCTGCGCTGTGCTCTTGCAGTCATCTTTGCAGGACGGCCACAATTTGTCCTACCGTGGACTGATGAACGTCAAGGCTTTTAGAGATACTTTTGTAACCCTTTCCAGCTTTATGCAAGTCAACAATTCTTCATCTTAGGTCTTCTGAGATCTCTTTTGTTCGAGGCATGGTTCACATCAGGCAATGCTTCTTGTGAATAGCAAACTAACATTTTGAGAGTTTTTTTATAGGGCAGGGCAGCTGTAACCAACATCTCCAATCTCGTTTCATTGATTGGACTCCAGGTTAGCTGACTCCAATTAGCTTTTAGAGAAGTCATTAGCCTAGGGGTTCACATACTTTTTCTAACCTACACTGTGAATGTTTAAATGATGTATTCAATATAGACAAGAAAAATACAATCATTTGTGTGTTATTAGTTTAAGCACACTGTGTTTGTCTATTGTTGTGACTTAGATGAAAATCAGATAAAATTTTAGGACCAATTTATGCAGAAATCCAGGTATTTCCAAAGGGTTCACATACTTTTTCTTGCCACTTTATGTCCATTGACTGTCCCCCCTATTTTATTACCAAACCACCCCTTGGGCCGGTTTGGACCCCCTCGCGGGGTATGTTTGACACCCCTGTTATACAGGGTTATCAAGGTGAACTCTGAGCAGTCTCTTACGTTAAGGGCCCAGTGCAGTGAAAAATGTGATTTTCCTGTGTTTTGTATATAAATCTAAACTATGGGGTTGGAATAATACTCTGAAAATTATGATAATGCCCTTATAGTGTAAGAGCTGTTTGAAAAGACCGCCTGAAATTTTAGCCTGTTTTGTTTAGATTGGGGTTTTTGGCGTGCCAGGTGACATCAGTAAATTGCTTAATAGACCAATAAGAAAGAGAGTTCTAAACCTCTCTGCCAATAACAGCTAGTTTTCTGTTTCCCCTCCCCACTCAGACCACTCCCAGAGAGTCCTAGCTAAATTCTTCCTTTGAAAAATTGCTCTTTGCTGAAGCTATCGTTGTTTACAATTAAAATTTGAAAAAAACAAAAAAAACAATCACAGGTACTTAATTGTTATCCAGAAATAATTTGGTATTGAGATAAAAACGGATGTATTGTACCTTTTTAATGTAATTCAGGGTTATGAATGTGTATTCTGTCTCTTACGGTAATATTATACAGGGTTTAACCTCTATATGAACAGATGGGATCTAACATATCAAATATATTGTGGTCCCTGTAGCTGGACATGCATGCTAAACATTATGTAAACACAGATTTAGTGTACAAGCATTACGATGACACATAGTAAGTATTGTACTCTACAGTACCAGGTGGTATGAGAGTTCCCTGTGGAACTGAAACTATAAAGAAATGTGATCCTTTATGTTTTTCCGTCTAGCTGTGGGTGATACAACACAGTGTTTCTGTCATCATCCAACAATTACAACAACTTAGTTATCAGTCAAATTAGTTAGAATTTGCTGAATTGCATCATGATGTGTAGAGCCGCAGGATCAAATGTACCTTTTTTAATTTGCCTCGTTGTGAAACAACCTTGTTACTTTGGGAGAGTGTCTGGTAGGATACGCGACACAATATGAAGCTTAAAATGAATACCCAGAGCTTCCACATGCTCTCCTGTTAAATATCTTCACTGGTATATACTGGAAACATCTGTCTTTAACATGTACTGAGTTCCTGTTAAATATCTTCACTGCAATATACTGGAAACATCTCTTTAACATGTACTGAGTTCCTGTTAAATATCTTCACTGGTATATACTGGAAACATCTGTCTTTAACATGTACTGAGTTCCTGTTAAATATCTTCACTGCAATATACTGGAAACATCTCTTTAACATGTACTGAGTTCCTGTTAAATATCTTCACTGGTATATACTGGAAACATCTGTCTTTAACATGTACTGAGTTCCTGTTAAATATCTTCACTGGTATATACTGGAAACATCTCTTTAACATGTACTGAGTTCCTGTTAAATATCTTCACTGGAATATACTGGAAACATCTCTTTAACATGTACTGAGTTCCTGTTAAATATCTTCACTGGTATATACTGGAATCATCTGTCTTTAACATGTACTGAGTTCCTGTTAAATATCTTCACTGGTATATACTGGAAACATCTCTTTAACATGTACTGAGTTCCTGTTAAATATCTTCACTGGAATATACTGGAAACATCTCTTTAACATGTACTGAGTTCCTGTTAAATATCTTCACTGGTATATACTGGAAACATCTGTCTTTAACATGTACTGAGTTCCTGTTAAATATCTTCACTGGAATCATCTGTCTTTAACATGTACTGAGTTCCTGTTAAATATCTTCACTGGTATATAGTGGAAACATCTGTCTAACGTATACTGAGATACTAAAGAGAGAATTCTGACCAGAGACGTATGCTAGTGTGCACTGTATAGAGAATAGGGAGCCATGTAGTGCACTGTATCTAGAATAGGGGGCCATGTAGTGCACTGTATCTAGAATAGGGGGCCATGTAGTGCACTGTATCTAGAATAGGGGGCCATGTAGTGCACTGTATCTAGAATAGGGGGCCATGTAGTGCACTGTATCTAGAATAGGGGGCCATGTAGTGCACTGTATAGAGAATAGGGGGCCATGTAGTGCACTGTATAGAGAATAGGGGGCCATGTAGTGCACTGTATAGAGAATAGGGGGCCATGTAGTGCACTGTATAGAGAATAGGGAGCCATGTAGTGCACTGTATAGAGAATAGGGGGCCATGTAGTGCACTGTATAGAGAATAGGGGGGCCATGTAGTGCACTGTATAGAGAATAGGGGGCCATGTAGTGCACTGTATAGAGAATAGGGGGCCATGTAGTGCACTGTATAGAGAATAGGGGGCCATGTAGTGCACTGTATAGAGAATAGGGGGCCATGTAGTGCACTGTATAGAGAATAGGGGGGCCATGTAGTGCACTGTATAGAGAATAGGGGGCCATGTAGTGCACTGTATAGAGAATAGGGGGCCATGTAGTGCACTGTATAGAGAATAGGGGGCCATGTAGTGCACTGTATCTAGAATAGGGGGCCATGTAGTGCACTGTATCTAGAATAGGGGGCCATGTAGTGCACTGTATAGAGAATAGGGGGCCATGTAGTGCACTGTATAGAGAATAGGGGGCCATGTAGTGCACTGTATAGAGAATAGGGGGCCATGTAGTGCACTGTATAGAGAATAGGGGGCCCATGTAGTGCACTGTATAGAGAATAGGGGGCCATGTAGTGCACTGTATAGAGAATAGGGGGCCATGTAGTGCACTGTATAGAGAATAGGGGGCCATGTAGTGCACTGTATAGAGAATAGGGGGCCATGTAGTGCACTGTATAGAGAATAGGGGGGCCATGTAGTGCACTGTATAGAGAATAGGGGGCCATGTAGTGCACTGTATAGAGAATAGGGGGCCATGTAGTGCACTGTATAGAGAATAGGGGGCCATGTAGTGCACTGTATAGAGAATAGGGGGCCATGTAGTGCACTGTATAGAGAATAGGGGGCCATGTAGTGCACTGTATCTAGAATAGGGGGCCATGTAGTGCACTGTATAGAGAATAGAGGGCCCTTTTAGAACTGCCACTGTGTTTCTTCCATGAAGGAATGTCTCTCAGCAATCATGAGACAGCCTTCTACCTCTCTCTTTTTCTCTCTCTCTCTCGTTTTCTTCCTATTTATTCTCTCATATCTCTCTCTCTCTCTCTCTCTCTCCCCTATCTATTCTCTCTATCTCTCTTTCTCTCCCTATCTATTCTCTCTATCTCTCTCTCTCGCTCTCTTTCTCTCCCTATCTATTCTCTCTCTCTTTCTCTCCCTCTCTCTTTCTTTTTCTCTCTATCTATTCCCTCTCTCTCCTCTCTTTCTCTCTTTCTCTCCCTATCTATTCTCTCTCCCTCTTTCTCTCCCGCTCTCTCTCTTTCTTTTTCTCTCCCTATCTATTCTCTCTCTCTTTCTCTCTCCCTATCTATTCTCTCTCTCTCTCCCCTTCTCTCTCTTTCTCTCCCTATCTATTCTCTCTCCCTCTCTCTCTCTCTCTCTTTTTCTCTCCCTATCTATTCTCTCCCTCTCTCTCTCTTTCTTTTCTCTCCCTGTCTATTCTCTCTCTCTTTCTTTTCTCTCCCTGTCTATTCTCTATTCTCTCTTTCTTTTTCTCTCCCTATCTATTCTCTCTCTCTTTCTCTCCCACCCACTCTCTCTCTTTCTCTCCCGATCCATTCTCTCTCTCTCTCTCTCTCTCTCCAGGAGAAATGGATTTACATCTCACACTAGCACAGAGTCATTTGTCACATCTGCTCCCTGAAATAATGGTGTGTATATTCTGTTCCAATTGACACGCTTCCATTTGTTTGGATGCTTAGAAATGTCTCCTCTCTCTCTTTCTGGAAGTATGTCTCTCTCCTTGCTAGAGTTCTCTCTCACGTTGACAGGTGATAATTGGATACAGTGGATGTATATATTTTCAGTTGCATGTTGATCAGTGGAGGGTAATGCATGGGCATATCAAGCCTGCTGTTCGTGTTGCTTCATTACGTAAATGTATTGAACATAAAGTCAATGCTGGACAAGCCTTTTGGACTTACAGTAATAGGCTCCGACTATTTCTCAATAACATCATGTGGTGCTGGTTAACTGTGTTCCCATTGATGTGTCCAGCATACTAGGGTCCTCACCGGAATACTTTTCTTGTGGTCACAACATAACAAGTGTTGTTTTGTCGAGATCACGAGATAATCAAAAGTACCACTGTTCAGATGCACGATAACCACCTCATCAAGGAGCCCTGTGGCTGCGTTGATCGCAATGAGCTCGTGGGTCATTTAAACCCTGAACGATGCCTGACAAGACAGTCTGTCTCCAAGGCTGCATGCTGCCCCCAAGACCACAGTCAATTGCATGCAAGGAACAACACAACGAACTTGGCTAGTCTTGTGAGCTAGCTAGGTAGTCTTGTTATCTATGTAGATTGTTAGCTTGCGTAACATGATGTGTATAATTGTAAGGGACACTTCCTGTTTTATGGATAATCATTATATTTACAGTGGGAGAGCTCCATTCCTGACATGCTGATCAGATTTAATTTATGCCTCAGAGGTTGATAAGTCAGAGCGCTGCCTTGTAGGCTGTTTCATAGGTAAAGTTCCTTGCAGACAGCCTACAATGTATTCAGACTGCATCCCTTTTTCCACATTTTGTTATGTTACAGCATTATTCTAAAATGGATTCAATTGTTTTTTTCCCCTCATCAATCTACACACAATACCCCATAAAGACAAACCAAAACAAGTTTTTAGACATTTTTGCAAATGTTAAAAACTGAAATATCACATTTAAATAAGTATTCAGACCCTTTACTCAGTACTTTGTTGAAGCACCTTTGGCAGCGATTACAGCCTTGAGTCGTCTTGGGTATGAAGCTACAAGCTTGGCACACCTGTATTTGGGGAGTTTCTCCCATTATTCTCTGCAGATCCTCTCAAGCTCTGTCAGGTTGGATGGGGAGAGTTACTGCACAGCTATTTTCAGGTCTCTCCAGAGATGTCCGGCCTCTGGCTGGGTCACTCAAGGACAATCAGAGACTTGTCCCGAAGCCACTCCTGCGTTGTCTTGGCTGTGTGCTTAGGGTTGTTGTGCTGTTGGAAGGTGAACCTTCGCCCCAGTCTGAGGTCCTGAGTGCTCTTGAGCAGGTTTTCATCAAGGATCTCTCTGTACTTTGCTCCTTTCATCTTAGACTCGATCCTGACTAGTCTCCCAGTCCCTGCTGCTGAAAAACATCCCACAGCATGATTTGATTTATTTTACCTTCATTTAACCAGGTAGGCCAGTTGAGAACAAGTTCTCATTTACAACTGCGACCTGGCCAAGATAAAGCAAAGCAGTGCGACACAAACAACAACACAGGAGTTACACATGGAATAAACAAAACATACAGTCAATAACACAATAGAAAAGTCTATATACAGTGTGTGCAAATGAGGTAAGATTAGGGAGGTAAGGCAATGGTGCTGCTATGGTGACCAGTGAGCTGAGATAAGGTGGGGCTTTACCTAGCAAAGACTTATAGATGACCTGGAGCCAGTGGGTTTGGCGACGAATATGAAGCGAGGGCCAGCCAACGAGAGCATACAGGTCGCAGTGGTGGGTAGTATATGGGGCTTTGGTGAGAAAACGGATGGCACTGTGATAGACTGCATCCAATTTTCTGAGTAGAGTGTTGGAGGCTATTTTGTAAATGACATCACCGAAGTCGAGGATCGGTAGGATAGTCAGTTTTACGAGAGTATGTTTGGCAGCATGAGTGAAGGATGCTTTGTTGCGAAATAGGAAGCCAATTCTAGATTTAGTTTTGGATTGGAGATGCTTAATGTGAGTCTGGAAGGAGAGTTTACAGTCTAGCCAGACACCTAGGTATTTGTAGTTGTCCACATATTCTAAGTCAGAACCATCCAGAGTAGTGATGCTGGACGGGCGGGCAGGTGCGGGCAGCGATCGGTTGAAGAGCATGCATTTAGTTTTACTTGCATTTAAGAGCAGTTGGATGCCACGGAAGGAGAGTTGTATGGCTGCTGTATGATGTCGCCACCACCATGCTTCACTGTAGGGACGGTGCTAAGTTTTCTCCAGAGTTGAATCTTGGTTTCATCAGACAAGAGAATCTTGTTTCTCATGGTCTGAGTCCTTTTGGTGCCTTTTGGCAAACTCCAAGTGGGCTGTCATGTGCCTTTTACTGAGGAGTGGCTTCCGTCTGGCCACTCTACCATAAAGGCCTGATTAGTGGACTGCTGCAGAGATGGTTGTCCTTCTGGAAGGTTCTACCATCTCCACAGAGGAACTATAGAGCTCTGTCAGAGTGACCATCAGGTTCTTGGCCACCACCCTGACCAAGGCTCTTCTACCCCGATTGCTCAGTTTGGCCGGGCGGCCAGCGCTAGGAAGAGTCTTGGTGGTTCCAAACTTCTTCCATTTAAGAATGATGGAGGCCAATGTGTTCTTGGGGACCTTCAATGCTGCATAAATGTGTTGGTACCCTTCCCCAGATCTGTGCCTCGACACAATCCTGTCTCGGAGCTCTACCGACAATTCCTTCGACCTCATGGCTTGATTTTAGCTCTGACATGCACTGTCAACTGTGCAAAAACATTTTTTGTTTCGCTTTGTCATTATGGGGTATTGTGATGTAACAAAATGTGGGAATATCTATATCTATCTTACATGCTTCTTTCTCCATTCCTCTGACCAAGCCTTCAAGGTGCTCTGCTGTATTGTTCTTTCTCCATTCCTCTGACCAAGGTGCTATACTGTATTGTTATTTCTCCATTCCTCTGACCAAGCCTTCAAGGTGCTATACTGTATTGTTATTTCTCCATTCCTCTGACCAAGCCTTCAAGGTGCTATACTGTATTGTTCTTACTCCATTCCTCTGACCAAGCCTTCAAGGTGCTATACTGTATTGTTATTTCTCCATTCCTCTGACCAAGCCTTCAAGGTGCTATACTGTATTGTTATTTCTCCATTCCTCTGACCAAGCCTTCAAGGTGCTATACTGTATTGTTATTTCTCCATTCCTCTGACCAAGCCTTCAAGGTGCTATACTGTATTGTTATTTCTCCATTCCTCTGACCAAGCCTTCAAGGTGCTATACTGTATTGTTCTGTCTCCATTCCTCTGACCAAGACATCAAGGTGCTATACTGTATTGTTCTTACTCCATTCCTCTGACCAAGCCTTCAAGGTGCTATACTGTATTGTTCTTACTCCATTCCTCTGACCAAGCCTTCAAGGTGCTCTGCTGTATTGTTCTGTCTCCATTCCTCTGACCAAGCCTTCAAGGTGCTATACTGTATTGTTCTGTCTCCATTCCTCTGACCAAGCCTTCAAGGTGCTATACTGTATTGTTATTTCTCCATTCCTCTGACCAAGCCTTCAAGGTGCTATACTGTATTGTTATTTCTCCATTCCTCTGACCAAGCCTTCAAGGTGCTATACTGTATTGTTATTTCTCCATTCCTCTGACCAAGCCTTCAAGGTGCTATACTGTATTGTTCTGTCTCCATTCCTCTGACCAAGACATCAAGGTGCTATACTGTATTGTTCTTACTCCATTCCTCTGACCAAGCCTTCAAGGTGCTATACTGTATTGTTCTTACTCCATTCCTCTGACCAAGCCTTCAAGGTGCTATACTGTATTGTTCTGTCTCCATTCCTCTGACCAAGCCTTCAAGGTGCTATACTGTATTGTTATTTCTCCATTCCTCTGACCAAGACATCAAGGTGCTATACTGTATTGTTCTTACTCCATTCCTCTGACCAAGCCTTCAAGGTGCTATACTGTATTGTTCTGTCTCCATTCCTCTGACCAAGCCTTCAAGGTGCTATACTGTATTGTTCTGTCTCCATTCCTCTGACCAAGCCTTCAAGGTGCTATACTGTATTGTTCTGTCTCCATTCCTCTGACCAAGCCTTCAAGGTGCTATACTGTATTGTTATTTCTCCATTCCTCTGACCAAGCCTTCAAGGTGCTATACTGTATTGTTCTTACTCCATTCCTCTGACCAAGCCTTCAAGGTGCTATACTGTATTGTTATTTCTCCATTCCTCTGACCAAGCCTTCAAGGTGCTATACTGTATTGTTATTTCTCCATTCCTCTGACCAAGCCTTCAAGGTGCTCTGCTGTATTGTTCTTTCTCCATTCCTCTGACCAAGGTGCTATACTGTATTGTTATTTCTCCATTCCTCTGACCAAGACATCAAGGTGCTATACTGTATTGTTCTTACTTCATTCCTCTGACCAAGCCTTCAAGGTGCTATACTGTATTGTTATTTCTCCATTCCTCTGACCAAGCCTTCAAGGTGCTATACTGTATTGTTATTTCTCCATTCCTCTGACCAAGCCTTCAAAGTGCTATACTGTATTGTTCTTACTCCATTCCTCTGACCAAGCCTTCAAAGTGCTATACTGTATTGTTCTTACTCCATTCCTCTGACCAAGCCTTCAAAGTGCTATACTGTATTGTTATTTCTCCATTCCTCTGACCAAGCCTTCAAAGTGCTATACTGTATTGTTGACAGGTAACAGTAGCGGTGAGCTAGGTTGTGATTGCTGTAGTTATAGTATTGCCTGCAGCTTTCTGTGGTTCCAGAGACACTCGATCATCTTAAAACATGTCATGATTAGCTCTCAAGGTGTCCTTGTAGGTGTTGCTGCAACGGTTAGAGATGTGCAGAGTACATTCCATGACATCAGTGTTCCACTATGTACAACTTCCATTTTCATTTAGTTCTTTTTCCGACCTTCTTGTAGTTGAAGTGGTGTGAAATGATTCAACTCTGACTCAATGTTCAAACACACACAGACAGACACAAAGACAGACAGACAGACAGACAGACAGACAGACAGACAGACAGACTTCTTTCTTTCTTTCTTCCAGAATAGAGCTGTCTCACATCTGACTCCCACTATCAGTCAAATCTCTTAGTCACTCACTACTACTGTAGATGATGACAGAGCTAGATCACGTTCCTACATTTAGTCTCTAGTGTATATATACAGTATATGGTGCACTACGGGCTCTGGTCAAAAGTAGTCCACTATAAAGGGAATAGGGTGCCATGTGGGCTGCGTGCTGAAAGAAAGAAAGAAAGAAAGAAAGAAAGAAAGAAAGAAAGAAAGAAAGAAAGAAAGAAAGAAAGAAAGGACACTGCAGTGACCTATATTAACGGCTATTATGAGGCGCAGGTGTTTCCCTCTCTGGCAATCTGAGATCTGTCGTTGCTAGGAGACCTACCAACGGATACAGGAAGAGAGAGAGAAGTGAGAAGGGGGAGATATTCAGAACACGCCGGAACACTTTATCACACATAGAATCCTCTGGAATGTCATCTGTACAAGAGAGTGACGAGGAAAGGCCCTGCTCAAAATTGAGTTTTCAAGGTGGCGAAATTCATCATGACTACAAAGCAAGTCTGACAGCTAGCTAGTAAAATGAATGAACGTATTTGTTGATGGCTGAGCACCATTTATAACAACACTCAGACTACACGGACCTAATTTGGATTCACTTTTGTGCCATTTCTAGCTAATTGTTTATACCGTCAATCAGAGTAGCCATAGTCCTTTGTACAGTTCAGTCCATTAAATGGCAAGAAATGATTAATTACGTCTCACAAGCATCTAATTAACCTTTAGGCCTACAAGAGGGGATATATTTACGAAGACACAGCTAACAATATATACATGTTGAATTTGAAGCAGTATTTTAACACATTTAGATTCAGAGTAACATATGACCTCTTTCTATGACTGTTATTCTCCATTCTGCTGACTACAGTATTATAATATGCTTCACCGCTGAAGCAATACTGCCCTCGCCTGGCCAATACAGTCACTGCATGTACACTCTGCTGTCGCTCTGGTCGTGTGGCCAGCCTTTCGTCCCAGAGAGAAAGAGTGCACATTGACAATAGTTACATCTACAGTCACAGATAGAAAGTAATTCCAGGAAGTACCACCGCTTATTCCAGAGTTGGTACTGGATAACCTCTTATTCCAGAGTTGGTAATGGATAACCTCTTATTCCAGAGTTGGTACTGGATAACCTCTTATTCCAGAGTTGGTACTGGATAACCTCTTATTCCAGAGTTGGTACTGGATAACCTCTTATTCCAGAGTTGGTACTGGATAACCTCTTATTCCAGAGTTGGTACTGGATAACCTCTTATTCCAGAGTTGGTACTGGATAACCTCTTATTCCAGAGTTGGTAATGGATAACCTCTTATTCCAGAGTTGGTAATGGATAACCTCTTATTCCAGAGCTTTATGGGCTCCTGAGTTGTGCAGCGGTCTAAGGCACTACAGACCCTGGTTCGATTTGTGGCTGTATCCCAACCCGGCTGTGATCGGGAGTCCCATAGGGTGGCACACAATTGGCCCAGCGTCATCCGGGTTAGGGGGGGTAGGCAGTCACTGTAAATAAGAATTTGTTCTTAACTGACTTGCCTAGTTAAATAAAGGTTAAATAACGAGGAGAGTAGGTCCACTCTCCTCAAGGCTAGCATCAGAACCAGTAGAGAGTAGGACCACTCTCCTCAAGGCTAACATCAGAACCAGTAGAGAGTAGGTCCACTCTCCTCAAGACTAACATCAGAACCAGTAGAGAGTAGGACCTCTCTCCTCAAGGCTAACATCAGAACCAGTAGAGAGTAGGTCCACACTCCTCAAGGCTAGCATCAGAACCAGTAGAGAGTAGGACCTCTCTCCTCAAGGCTAACATCAGAACCAGTAGAGAGTAGGTCCACTCTCCTCAAGGCTAGCATCAGAACCAGTAGAGAGGAGCACCGCTCTCCTCAAGGCTAGCATAAGAACCAGTAGAGAGTAGGTCCACTCTCCTCAAGGCTAGCATCAGAACCAGTAGAGAGTAGGACCACTCTCCTCAAGGCTAGCATCAGAACCAGTAGAGAGTAGGTCCACTCTCCTCAAGGCTTGCATCAGAACCAGTAGAGAGTAGGTCCACTCTCCTCAAGGCTAGCATCAGAACCAGTAGAGAGTAGGTCCACTCTCCTCAAGGCTAGCATCAGAACCAGTAGAGAGTAGGTCCACTCTCCTCAAGGCTAGCATCAGAACCAGTAGAGAGTAGGACCACTCTCCTCAAGGCTAACATCAGAACCAGTAGAGAGTAGGTCCACTCTCCTCAAGGCTAACATCAGAACCAGTAGAGAGGAGGTCCACTCTCCTCAAGACTAGCATCAGAACCAGTAGAGAGGAGGTCCACTCTCCTCAAGGCTAGCATCAGAACCAGTAGAGAGTAGGTCCACTCTCCTCAAGACTAGCATCAGAACCAGTAGAGTAGGTCCACTCTCCTCAAGGCTAACATCAGAACCAGTAGAGAGTGGGTCCACTCTCCTCAAGACTAGCATCAGAACCAGTAGAGTAGGTCCACTCTCCTCAAGGCTAGCATCAGAACCAGTAGAGAGGAGGTCCACTCTCCTCAAGGCTAGCATCAGAACCAGTAGAGAGTAGGACCACTCTCCTCAAGACTAACATCAGAACCAGTAGAGAGTAGGTCCACTCTCCTCAAGGCTAACATCAGAACCAGTAGAGAGTAGGACCACTCTCTTCAAGGCTAGCATCAGAACCAGTAGAGAGTAGAACCACTCTCCTCAAGGCTAGCATCAGAACCAGTAGAGAGTAGGACCACTCTCTTCAAGGCTAGCATCAGAACCAGTAGAGAGTAGAACCACTCTCCTCAAGGCTAGCATCAGAACCAGTAGAGAGTAGGTCCACTCTCCTCAAGGCTAGCATCAGAACCAGTAGAGAGTAGGACCTCTCCCCTCAAGGCTAGCATCAGAACCAGTAGAGAGTAGGTCCACTCTCCTCAAGGCTAGCATCAGAACCAGTAGAGAGTAGGACCACTCTCCACAAGGCAAACATCAGAACCAATAGAGATTAGGACCACTCTCCTCAAGGCTAGCATCAGAACCAGTAGAGAGTAGGTCCACTCTCCTCAAGGCTAGCATCAGAACCAGTAGAGAGTAGGTCCACTCTCCTCAAGGCTAGCATCAAAACCAGTAGAGTAGGACCACTCTCCTCAAGGCTAGCATCAGAACCAGTAGAGAGTAGGACCACTCTCCTCAAGGCTAGCATCAGAACCAGTAGAGAATAGGACCACTATCCTCAAGGCTAGCATAAGAACCAGTAGAGAGTAGGTCCACTCTCCTCAAGACTAGCATCAGAACCAGTAGAGTAGGACCACTCTCCTCAAGGCTAGCATCAGAACCAGTAGAGAGTAGGTCCACTCTCCTCAAGGCTAGCATCAGAACCAGTAGAGAGTAGGTCCACTCTCCTCAAGACTAGCATCAGAACCAGTAGAGTAGGACCACTCTCCTCAAGGCTAGCATCAGAACCAGTAGAGAGTAGGACCACTCTCCTCAAGGCTAGCATCAGAACCAGTAGAGAGTAGGTCCACTCTCCTCAAGACTAGCATCAGAACCAGTAGAGAGTAGGTCCACTCTCCTCAAGGCTAGCATCAGAACCAGTAGAGAGTAGGTCCACTCTCCTCAAGACTAGCATCAGAACCAGTAGAGTAGGACCACTCTCCTCAAGGCTAGCATCAGAACCAGTAGAGAGTAGGACCACTCTCCTCAAGGCTAGCATCAGAACCAGTAGAGAGTAGGACCACTCTCCTCAAGGCTAGCATCAGAACCAGTAGAGAGTAGGTCCACTCTCCTCAAGGCTAGCATCAGAACCAGTAGAGAGTAGGTCCACTCTCCTCAAGGCTAGCATCAGAACCAGTAGAGAGTAGGTCCACTCTCCTCAAGGCAAACATCAGAACCAGTAGAGAGTAGGACCACTCTCCTCAAGACTAGCATCAGAACCAGTAGAGAGTAGGTCCACTCTCCTCAAGGCAAACATCAGAACCAGTAGAGAGTAGGACCACTCTCCTCAAGACTAGCATCAGAACCAGTAGAGAGTAGGTCCACTCTCCTCAAGGCAAACATCAGAACCAGTAGAGAGTAGGACCACTCTCCTCAAGACTAGCATCAGAACCAGTAGAGTCGGTCCACTCTCCTCAAGGCTAACATTAGAACCAGTAGAGAGTGGGTCCACTCTCCTCAAGACTAGCATCAGAACCAGTAGAGTAGGTCCACTCTCCTCAAGGCTAGCATCAGAACCAGTAGAGAGGAGGTTCAGTCTCCTCAAGGCTAGCATCAGAACCAGTAGAGAGTAGGACCACTCTCCTCAAGGCTAGCATCAGAACCAGTAGAGAGTAGGTCCACTCTCCTCAAGGCTAGCATCAGAACCAGTAGAGAGTAGAACCACTCTCCTCAAGACTAGCATCAGAACCAGTAGAGAGTAGGACCACTCTCCTCAAGGCTAGCATCAGAACCAGTAGAGAGTAGGTCCACTCTCCTCAAGGCTAGCATCAGAACCAGTAGAGAGTAGGACCACTCTCCTCAAGGCTAACATCAGAACCAGTAGAGAGTAGGACCACTCTCCTCAAGGCTAGCATCAGAACCAGTAGAGAGTAGGTCCACATTCCTCAAGGCTAGCATCAGAACCAGTAGAGAGTAGGTCCACTCTCCTCAAGGCTAGCATCAGAACCAGTAGAGAGGAGGTCCACTCTCCTCAAGGCTAGCATCAGAACCAGTAGAGAGTAGGACCACTCTCCTCAAGGCTAGCATCAGAACCAGTAGAGAGGAGGTCCACTCTCCTCAAGGCTAGCATCAGAACCAGTAGAGAATAGGACCACTCTCCTCAAGGCTAACATCAGAACCAGTAGAGAGTAGGACCACTCTCCTCAAGGCTAGCATCAGAACCAGTAGAGAGTAGGACCACTCTCCTCAAGGCTAGCATCAGAACCAGTAGAGAGTAGGTCCACTCTCCTCAAGGCTAGCATCAGAACCAGTAGAGAGTAGGTCCACTCTCCTCAAGGCTAGCATCAGAACCAGTAGAGAGGAGGTCCACTCTCCTCAAGGCTAGCATCAGAACCAGTAGAGAGGAGGTCCACTCTCCTCAAGGCTAGCATAAGAACCAGTAGAGAGTAGGTCCACTCTCCTCAAGACTAGCATGAGAACCAGTAGAGAGTAGGACCACTCTCCTCAAGGCTAGCATCAGAACCAGTAGAGAGTAGGTCCACTCTCCTCAAGGCTAACATCAGAACCAGTAGAGAGTAGGACCACTCTCCTCAAGGCTAGCATCAGAACCAGTAGAGAGTAGGACCACTCTCCTCAAGGCTAGCATCAGAACCAGTAGAGAGTAGGTCCACTCTCCTCAAGGCTAGCATCAGAACCAGTAGAGAGTAGGTCCACTCTCCTCAAGGCTAGCATCAGAACCAGTAGAGAGGAGGTCCACTCTCCTCAAGGCTAACATCAGAACCAGTAGAGAGTAGGACCACTCTCCTCAAGGCTAGCATCAGAACCAGTAGAGAGTAGGTCCACTCTCCTCAAGGCTAGCATCAGAACCAGTAGAGAGTAGGTCCACTCTCCTCAAGGCTAACATCAGAACCAGTAGAGAGTAGGACCACTCTCCTCAAGGCTAGCATCAGAACCAGTAGAGAGTAGGTCCACTCTCCTCAAGGCTTGCATCAGAACCAGTAGAGAGTAGGTCCACTCTCCTCAAGGCTAACATCAGAACCAGTAGAGAGTAGGACCACTCTCCTCAAGGCTAGCATCAGAACCAGTAGAGAGTAGGTCCACTCTCCTCAAGGCTAGCATCAGAACCAGTAGAGAGGAGGTCCACTCTCCTCAAGGCTAGCATCAGAACCAGTAGAGAGTAGGTCCACTCTCCTCAAGGCTAGCATCAGAACCAGTAGAGAGGAGGTCCACTCTCCTCAAGGCTAGCATCAGAACCAGTAGAGAGGAGGTCCACTCTCCTCAAGGCTAACATCAGAACCAGTAGAGTAGGACCACTCTCCTCAAGGCTAACATCAGAACCAGTAGAGAGGAGGTCCACTCTCCTCAAGACTAGCATCAGAACCAGTAGAGTCGGTCCACTCTCCTCAAGGCTAACATCAGAACCAGTAGAGAGTGGGTCCACTCCTCAAGACTAGCATCAGAACCAGTAGAGTAGGTCCACTCTCCTCAAGGCTAGCATCAGAACCAGTAGAGAGGAGGTCAACTCTCCTCAAGGCTAGCATCAGAACCAGTAGAGAGTAGGACCACTCTCCTCAAGACTAACATCAGAACCAGTAGAGAGTAGGTCCACTCTCCTCAAGGCTAGCATCAGAACGAGTAGAGAGTAGGACCACTCTCCTCAAGGCTAGCATCAGAACCAGTAGAGAGTAGGTCCACTCTCCTCAAGGCTAGCATCAGAACCAGTAGAGAGTAGGTCCACTCTCCTCAAGGCTAGCATCAGAACCAGTAGAGAGTAGGTCCACTCTCCTCAAGGCTAGCATCAGAACCAGTAGAGAGGAGGTCCACTCTCCTCAAGGCTAACATCAGAACCAGTAGAGAGTAGGACCACTCTCCTCAAGGCTAGCATCAGAACCAGTAGAGAGTAGGTCCACTCTCCTCAAGGCTAGCATCAGAACCAGTAGAGAGTAGGTCCACTCTCCTCAAGGCTAACATCAGAACCAGTAGAGAGTAGGACCACTCTCCTCAAGGCTAGCATCAGAACCAGTAGAGAGTAGGTCCACTCTCCTCAAGGCTTGCATCAGAACCAGTAGAGAGTAGGTCCACTCTCCTCAAGGCTAACATCAGAACCAGTAGAGAGTAGGACCACTCTCCTCAAGGCTAGCATCAGAACCAGTAGAGAGTAGGTCCACTCTCCTCAAGGCTAGCATCAGAACCAGTAGAGAGGAGGTCCACTCTCCTCAAGGCTAGCATCAGAACCAGTAGAGAGTAGGTCCACTCTCCTCAAGGCTAGCATCAGAACCAGTAGAGAGGAGGTCCACTCTCCTCAAGGCTAGCATCAGAACCAGTAGAGAGGAGGTCCACTCTCCTCAAGGCTAACATCAGAACCAGTAGAGTAGGACCACTCTCCTCAAGGCTAACATCAGAACCAGTAGAGAGGAGGTCCACTCTCCTCAAGACTAGCATCAGAACCAGTAGAGTCGGTCCACTCTCCTCAAGGCTAACATCAGAACCAGTAGAGAGTGGGTCCACTCCTCAAGACTAGCATCAGAACCAGTAGAGTAGGTCCACTCTCCTCAAGGCTAGCATCAGAACCAGTAGAGAGGAGGTCAACTCTCCTCAAGGCTAGCATCAGAACCAGTAGAGAGTAGGACCACTCTCCTCAAGACTAACATCAGAACCAGTAGAGAGTAGGTCCACTCTCCTCAAGGCTAGCATCAGAACGAGTAGAGAGTAGGTCCACTCTCCTCAAGGCTAGCATCAGAACCAGTAGAGAGTAGGTCCACTCTCCTCAAGGCTAGCATCAGAACCAGTAGAGAGGAGGACCGCTCTCCTCAAGGCTAGCATCAGAACCAGTAGAGAGTAGGACCACTCTCCTCAAGGCTAGCATCAGAACCAGTAGAGAGTAGGTCCACTCTCCTCAAGGCTAGCATCAGAACCAGTAGAGAGTAGGTCCACTCTCCTCAAGGCTAGCATCAGAACCAGTAGAGAGTAGGTCCACTCTCCTCAAGACTAGCATCAGAACCAGTAGAGAGTAGAACCACTCTCCTCAAGGCTAGCATCAGAACCAGTAGAGAGTAGAACCACTCCCCTCAAGGGTAGCATCAGAACCAGTAGAGAGTAGGTCCACTCCCCTCAAGGCTAGCATCAGAACCAGTAGAGAGTAGGACCACTCTCCTCAAGGCTAGCATCAGAACCAGTAGAGAGTAGAACCACTCTCCTCAAGGCTAGCATCAGAACCAGTAGAGAGTAGGTCCACTCTCCTCAAGGCTAGCATCAGAACCAGTAGAGAGTAGGTCCACTCTCCTCAAGGCTAGCATCAGAACCAGTAGAGAGGAGGTCCACTCTCCTCAAGGCTAGCATCAGAACCAGTAGAGAGGAGGTCCACTCTCCTCAAGGCTAACATCAGAACCAGTAGAGTAGGACCACTCTCCTCAAGGCTAACATCAGAACCAGTAGAGAGAAGGTCCACTCTCCTCAAGACTAGCATCAGAACCAGTAGAGTCGGTCCACTCTCCTCAAGGCTAACATCAGAACCAGTAGAGAGTGGGTCCACTCCTCAAGACTAGCATCAGAACCAGTAGAGTAGGTCCACTCTCCTCAAGGCTAGCATCAGAACCAGTAGAGAGGAGGTCAACTCTCCTCAAGGCTAGCATCAGAACCAGTAGAGAGTAGGACCACTCTCCTCAAGACTAACATCAGAACCAGTAGAGAGTAGGTCCACTCTCCTCAAGGCTAGCATCAGAACCAGTAGAGAGTAGGTCCACTCTCCTCAAGGCTAGCATCAGAACCAGTAGAGAGGAGGACCGCTCTCCTCAAGGCTAGCATCAGAACCAGTAGAGAGTAGGACCACTCTCCTCAAGGCTAGCATCAGAACCAGTAGAGAGTAGGTCCACTCTCCTCAAGGCTAGCATCAGAACCAGTAGAGAGTAGGTCCACTCTCCTCAAGGCTAGCATCAGAACCAGTAGAGAGTAGGTCCACTCTCCTCAAGACTAGCATCAGAACCAGTAGAGAGTAGAACCACTCTCCTCAAGGCTAGCATCAGAACCAGTAGAGAGTAGAACCACTCCCCTCAAGGGTAGCATCAGAACCAGTAGAGAGTAGGTCCACTCCCCTCAAGGCTAGCATCAGAACCAGTAGAGAGTAGGACCACTCTCCTCAAGGCTAGCATCAGAACCAGTAGAGAGTAGAACCACTCTCCTCAAGGCTAGCATCAGAACCAGTAGAGAGTAGGTCCACTCTCCTCAAGGCTAGCATCAGAACCAGTAGAGAGTAGGACCACTCTCCTCAAGGCTAGCATCAGAACCAGTAGAGAGTAGGTCCACTCTCCTCAAGGCTAGCATCAGAACCAGTAGAGAGTAGAACCACTCTCCTCAAGACTAGCATCAGAACCAGTAGAGAGTAGGACCACTCTCCTCAAGGCTAGCATCAGAACCAGTAGAGAGTAGGTCCACTCTCCTCAAGGCTAGCATCAGAACCAGTAGAGAGTAGGACCACTCTCCTCAAGGCTAACATCAGAACCAGTAGAGAGTAGGACCACTCTCCTCAAGGCTAGCATCAGAACCAGTAGAGAGTAGGTCCACTCTCCTCAAGGCTAGCATCAGAACCAGTAGAGAGGAGGTCCACTCTCCTCAAGGCTAGCATCAGAACCAGTAGAGAGGAGGTCCACTCTCCTCAAGGCTAGCATCAGAACCAGTAGAGAGTAGGACCACTCTCCTCAAGGCTAGCATCAGAACCAGTAGAGAGGAGGTCCACTCTCCTCAAGGCTAGCATCAGAACCAGTAGAGAATAGGACCACTCTCCTCAAGGCTAGCATAAGAACCAGTAGAGAGTAGGTCCACTCTCCTCAAGACTAACATCAGAACCAGTAGAGAGTAGGACCACTCTCCTCAAGGCTAACATCAGAACCAGTAGAGAGTAGGTCCACTCTCCTCAAGACTAACATCAGAACCAGTAGAGAGGAGGTCCACTCTCCTCAAGGCTAACATCAGAACCAGTAGAGAGTAGGACCACTATCCTCAAGGCTAGCATCAGAACCAGTAGAGAGTAGGTCCACTCTCCTCAAGGCTAGCATCAGAACCAGTAGAGAGTAGGTCCACTCTCCTCAAGGCTAACATCAGAACCAGTAGAGAGTAGGACCACTCTCCTCAAGGCTAGCATCAGAACCAGTAGAGAGTAGGTCCACTCTCCTCAAGGCTAACATCAGAACCAGTAGAGAGTAGGACCACTCTCCTCAAGGCTAGCATCAGAACCAGTAGAGAGTAGGTCCACTCTCCTCAAGGCTAGCATCAGAACCAGTAGAGAGGAGGTCCACTCTCCTCAAGGCTAGCATCAGAACCAGTAGAGAGTAGGTCCACTCTCCTCAAGGCTAGCATCAGAACCAGTAGAGAGGAGGTCCACTCTCCTCAAGGCTAGCATCAGAACCAGTAGAGAGGAGGTCCACTCTCCTCAAGGCTAACATCAGAACCAGTAGAGTAGGACCACTCTCCTCAAGGCTAACATCAGAACCAGTAGAGAGGAGGTCCACTCTCCTCAAGACTAGCATCAGAACCAGTAGAGTCGGTCCACTCTCCTCAAGGCTAACATCAGAACCAGTAGAGAGTGGGTCCACTCTCCTCAAGACTAGCATCAGAACCAGTAGAGTAGGTCCACTCTCCTCAAGGCTAGCATCAGAACCAGTAGAGAGGAGGTCCACTCTCCTCAAGGCTAGCATCAGAACCAGTAGAGAGTAGGACCACTCTCCTCAAGACTAACATCAGAACCAGTAGAGAGTAGGTCCACTCTCCTCAAGGCTAGCATCAGAACGAGTAGAGAGTAGGTCCACTCTCCTCAAGGCTAGCATCAGAACCAGTAGAGAGTAGGTCCACTCTCCTCAAGGCTAGCATCAGAACCAGTAGAGAGGAGGACCGCTCTCCTCAAGGCTAGCATCAGAACCAGTAGAGAGTAGGACCACTCTCCTCAAGGCTAGCATCAGAACCAGTAGAGAGTAGGTCCACTCTCCTCAAGGCTAGCATCAGAACCAGTAGAGAGTAGGTCCACTCTCCTCAAGGCTAGCATCAGAACCAGTAGAGAGTAGGTCCACTCTCCTCAAGACTAGCATCAGAACCAGTAGAGAGTAGAACCACTCTCCTCAAGGCTAGCATCAGAACCAGTAGAGAGTAGAACCACTCCCCTCAAGGCTAGCATCAGAACCAGTAGAGAGTAGGTCCACTCCCCTCAAGGCTAGCATCAGAACCAGTAGAGAGTAGGACCACTCTCCTCAAGGCTAGCATCAGAACCAGTAGAGAGTAGAACCACTCTCCTCAAGGCTAGCATCAGAACCAGTAGAGAGTAGGTCCACTCTCCTCAAGGCTAGCATCAGAACCAGTAGAGAGTAGGTCCACTCTCCTCAAGACTAGCATCAGAACCAGTAGAGAGTAGGTCCACTCTCCTCAAGGCTAGCATCAGAACCAGTAGAGAGTAGGACCACTCTCCTCAAGACTAGCATCAGAACCAGTAGAGAGTAGGTCCACTCTCCTCAAGGCTAGCATCAGAACCAGTAGAGAGTAGGACCACTCTCCTCAAGGCTAGCATCAGAACCAGTAGAGAGTAGGACCACTCTCCTCAAGGCTAGCATCAGAACCAGTAGAGAGTAGGACCACTCTCCTCAAGGCTAGCATCAGAACCAGTAGAGAGTAGGTCCACTCTCCTCAAGGCTAGCATCAGAACCAGTAGAGAGTAGGACCACTCTCCTCAAGGCTAACATCAGAACCAGTAGAGAGGAGGTCCACTCTCCTCAAGACTAGCATCAGAACCAGTAGAGAGTAGGTCCACTCTCCTCAAGGCTAAGATCAGAACCAGTAGAGTAGGACCACTCTCCTCAAGGCTATCATCAGAACCAGTAGAGAGGAGGACCACTCTCCTCAAGGCTAGCATCAGAACCAGTAGAGAGTAGGTCCACTCTCCTCAAGGCTAGCATCAGAACCAGTAGAGAGTAGGACCACTCTCCTCAAGGCTAGCATCAGAACCAGTAGAGAGTAGGACCACTCTCCTCAAGACTAGCATCAGAACCAGTAGAGAGTAGGTCCACTCTCCTCAAGGCTAGCATCAGAACCAGTAGAGAGTAGGTCCACTCTCCTCAAGACTAGCATCAGAACCAGTAGAGAGTAGGTCCACTCTCCTCAAGGCTAGCATCAGAACCAGTAGAGAGTAGGACCACTCTCCTCAAGGCTAGCATCAGAACCAGTAGAGAGTAGGTCCACTCTCCTCAAGGCTAGCATCAGAACCAGTAGAGAGTAGGACCACTCTCCTCAAGGCTAACATCAGAACCAGTAGAGAGGAGGTCCACTCTCCTCAAGACTAGCATCAGAACCAGTAGAGAGTAGGTCCACTCTCCTCAAGGCTAACATCAGAACCAGTAGAGTAGGACCACTCTCCTCAAGGCTATCATCAGAACCAGTAGAGAGGAGGACCACTCTCCTCAAGGCTAGCATCAGAACCAGTAGAGAGTAGGTCCACTCTCCTCAAGGCTAGCATCAGAACCAGTAGAGAGTAGGACCACTCTCCTCAAGGCTAGCATCAGAACCAGTAGAGAGTAGGTCCACTCTCCTCAAGGCTAGCATCAGAACCAGTAGAGAGTAGGTCCACTCTCCTCAAGGCTAACATCAGAACCAGTAGAGAGGAGGTTCACTCTCCTCAAGACTAGCATCAGAACCAGTATCCTGACCGGTTGCATCACCACCTGGTATGGTAACTGCTCGGCCACCGACTGTAAGGCACTACAGAGGGTAGTGCGTAAAGCCCAGTACATCACTGGGCCAAGCTTTCTGCCATCCAGGACCTCTATACCAGGCTGTGTCATAAAGGCCCTAAAAATGTTCAAAGACTCCAGCCACCCTAGTCATAGACTGTTCATTCTGCTACCGCACGGCAAGCGGTACTGGAGCGCTAAGTCTAGGACCAAAAGGCTCCTTAACAGCTTCTACCCCCAAGCCATAAGACTGCTGAACAATTAATCAAATGGCCACTGGACTATTTACATTGATTACCCCCCCCCCCCCCCTTTGTTTTTACACTGCTGCTACTCTCTGTTTATTATCTATGTATAGTCACTTCACCCCCACCTACATGAACATGTTACCTCTAACCTGTACCCCCACACAGTGACTCTGTACCGGTACCCCCTGTATATAGCCTTGTTACTAACCTGTACCCACACATTGACTCTGTACCGGTACCCCCTGTATATAGCCTCGTTACTAACCTGTACCCCCACACATTGACTCTGTACCGGTACCCCCTGTATATAGCCTCGTTACTAACCTGTACCCCCACACATTGACTCTGTACCGGTACCCCCTGTATATAGCCTCGTTACTAACCTGTACCCCTCTGCACATTGACTCTGTACCGGTACCTCCTGTATATAGCCTCGTTAATAACCTGTACCCCTCTGCACATTGACTCTGTACCGGTACCTCCTGTATATAGCCTCGTTACTAACCTGTACCCCCACACATTGACTCTGTACCGGTACCTCCTGTATATAGCCTCGTTACTAACCTGTACCCCACACATTGACTCTGTACCGGTACCTCCTGTATATAGCCTCGTTACTAACTTGTACCCCTCTGCACATTGACTCTGTACCGGTACCTCCTGTATATAGCCTCGTTAATAACCTGTACCCCCACACATTGACTCTGTACCGGTGGCCCCTGTATATAGCCTCGTTATTTTTATTTTATTATGTTGCTTTTATTTTTTACTTTAGTTTATTTAGTAAATATTTTTATTAACTCTATTTCTTGAAAAACATTGTTGGTTAAGGGCTTGTAAGTCAGCATTTCACGTTAAGGTCTACGCCTGTTGTATTCGAGCGCATGTGACAAAATAAAATGTGATTTGATACTGCACTGCCCCTCCATATAGTCAGAGTTGAACCTGTATACCGTCATAAAGTCCTTCAGGTTGAGACACAGCAGAGAGAACACCAGTGGTCAGTAGAGGGAGACTCTGCCCAACAACTGAAGTGTCTGGACACAGTCATATGTGTTTACACTGTTGTAATGATTGGTTTTACATGCAGTCTTTCACCATTTTTATCACACAGTTTTTATTCTTTCTAATTGACTGATAATATATATATATACATTTTTTAAAGCAGACCATTACAAATAATTCTTAGATGCACTTCTTTAATCTTTGCAACAAAGTGCTGTTTTGTACAAATACAAAATAAGTATTATTTTCTCCTGATGTCATTCAGTAGTCAGTGTACATCAGAGAATGTTAGCTTGAATCTTCCCTGTACCACGCTTCCCCAGCAGCCCACTAAACATCCTTGTACATTCTCCAGGTACCTCCAGCGCTGGTTCATTTCCCCACACTACTAGGAGATGAACTATTAGGGGTCCTTTCCTCTCTGAGCTGTCCTAGATGTGCCTGAAGGGCCTTGCCGACCTCCACAGTCACACTTTGTGTGTGTGTGTGTCACAACAACCCTGCCTCGAAGGTATGACCCCAGTATTACAGGGTGATTCCCCTATCAAAGCTATCCTGACCTGGGGAACATCAAGGAACTAGTGGGTTTAGAGAAAACTGACAAAACATTCAACCACAGCTAACAGGTAGTACCTCTCTAACAGGTAGTACCTCTCTGACAGGTAGTACCTCTCTAACAGGTAGTACCTCTTTAACAGGTAGTACCTCTCTATCAGGTAGTACCTCTCTAACAGGTAGTACCTCTCTAACAGGTAGTACCTCTCTAACAGGTAGTACCTCTCTAACAGGTTGTACCTCTCTAACAGGTAGCCCCTCTCTAACAGGTAGCCACTCTCTAACAGGTAGCCCCTCTCTAACAGGTAGCACCTCTCTAACAGGTAGTACCTCTCTATCAGGTAGTACCTCTCTATCAGGTAGTACTTCTCTAACAGGTAGTACCTCTCTAACAGGTAGTACCTCTCTGTCAGGTAGTACCTCTCTAACAGGTAATACCTCTAACAGGTAGCCCCTCTCTAACAGGTAGTACCTCTCTAACAGGTAGTCCCTCTCTATCAGGTAGTACCTCTCTATCAGGTAGTACCTCTCTATCAGGTAGTACCTCTTTAACAGGTAGTACCTCTCTAACAGGTAGTCCCTCTCTAACAGGTAGTACCTCTCTAACAGGTAGCCCCTATCTATCAAGTAGTACCTCTCTAACAGGAAGCCCCAGTCTAAGAGGTAGTACCTCTCTAACAGGTAGTACCTCTCTAACAGGTAGTACCTCTCTATCAGGTAGTCCCTCTCTAACAGGTAGTACCTCTCTAACAGGTAGCCCCTCTCTAACAGGTACCACCTCACTAACAGGTAGTACCTCTCTAACAGGTAGCCCCTCTCTAACAGGTACCACCTCTCTAACAGGTAGTACCTCTCTATCAGGTAGTACCTCTCTAACAGGTAGTACCTCTAACAGGAAGCCCCAGCCTAACAGGTAGCCCCTCTCTAACAGGTAGCACCTCTCTAACACGTAGTATCTCTCTAACAGGTAGTACCTCTCTATCAGGTAGTACCTCTCTATCAGGTAGTACCTCTAACAGGAAGCCCCAGTCTAACAGGTAGTACCTCTCTAACAGGTAGTACCTCTCTAACAGGAAGTACCTCTCTAACAGGTAGTACCTCTCTATCAGGTAGTACCTCTCTAACAGGTAGTACCTCTCTAACAGGTAGTACCTCTTTAACAGGTAGTACCTCTCTATCAGGTAGTACCTCTCTAACAGGTAGTACCTCTCAACAGGTAGTACCTCTCTAACAGGTAGTACCTCTCTAACAGGTAGTACCTCTCTAACAGGTAGCACCTCTCTAACAGGTAGCACCTCTCTATCAGGTAGTACCTCTCTATCAGGTAGTACCTCTCTATCAGGTAGTACCTCTCTATCAGGTAGTACCTCTCTATCAGGTAGTACCTCTAACAGGAAGCCCCAGTCTAACAGGTAGTACCCCTCTAACAGGTAGTACCTCTCTAACAGGTAGTACCTCTCTATCAGGTAGTACCTCTCTAACAGGTAGTACCTCTCTAACAGGTAGTACCTCTCTATCAGGTAGTACCTCTCTAACAGGTAATACCTCTAACAGGTAGCCCCTCTCTAACAGGTAGTACCTCTCTAACAGGTAGTCCCTCTCTATCAGGTAGTACCTCTCTATCAGGTAGTACCTCTCTATCAGGTAGTACCTCTTTAACAGGTAGTACCTCTCTAACAGGTAGTCCCTCTCTAACAGGTAGTACCTCTCTAACAGGTAGCCCCTATCTATCAAGTAGTACCTCTCTAACAGGTAGTACCTCTAACAGGAAGCCCCAGTCTAAGAGGTAGTACCTCTCTAACAGGTAGTACCTCTCTAACAGGTAGTACCTCTCTAACAGGTAGTACCTCTCTATCAGGTAGTCCCTCTCTAACAGGTAGTACCTCTCTAACAGGTAGCCCCTCTCTAACAGGTACCACCTCTCTAACAGGTAGTACCTCTCTAACAGGTAGCCCCTCTCTAACAGGTACCACCTCTCTAACAGGTAGTACCTCTCTATCAGGTAGTACCTCTCTAACAGGTAGTACCTCTAACAGGAAGCCCCAGCCTAACAGGTAGCCCCTCTCTAACAGGTAGCACCTCTCTAACACGTAGTATCTCTCTAACAGGTAGTACCTCTCTATCAGGTAGTACCTCTCTATCAGGTAGTACCTCTAACAGGAAGCCCCAGTCTAACAGGTAGTACCTCTCTAACAGGTAGTACCTCTCTAACAGGTAGTACCTCTCTAACAGGTAGTACCTCTTTAACAGGTAGTACCTCTCTATCAGGTAGTACCTCTCTAACAGGTAGTACCTCTCAACAGGTAGTACCTCTCTAACAGGTAGTACCTCTCTAACAGGTAGTACCTCTCTAACAGGTAGCACCTCTCTAACAGGTAGTACCTCTCTAACAGGTAGCCCCTCTCTAACAGGTAGCACCTCTCTAACAGGTAGTACCTCTCTAACAGGTAGTACCTCTCTAACAGGTAGTCCCTCTCTAACAGGTAGCCCCTCTCTATCAGGTAGTACCTCTCTATCAGGTAGCACCTCTCTAACAGGTAGCCCCTCTCTAACAGGTAGCTCCTCTCTAACAGGAAGCCCCTCTCTAACAGGTAGTACCTCTCTATCAGGTAGTACATCTAACAGGAAGCCCCAGTCTAACAGGTAGTACCTCTCTAACAGGCAGTACCTCTCTATCAGGTAGTACCTCTCTAACAGGTTGTACCTCTCTAACAGGTAGCCCCTCTCTAACAGGTAGCCACTCTCTAACAGGTAGCCCCTCTCTAACAGGTAGCACCTCTCTAACAGGTAGTACCTCTCTATCAGGTAGTACCTCTCTATCAGGTAGTACCTCTCTATCAGGTAGTACCTCTCTATCAGGTAGTACCTCTAACAGGAAGCCCCAGTCTAACAGGTAGTACCCCTCTAACAGGTAGTACCTCTCTAACAGGTAGTACCTCTCTATCAGGTAGTACCTCTCTAACAGGTAGTACCTCTCTAACAGGTAATAGCTCTCTATCAGGTAGTACCTCTCTAACAGGTAGTACCTCTCTAACAGGTAGTCCCTCTCTAACAGGTAGTACCTCTCTATCAGGTAGTACCTCTTTAACAGGTAGTACCTCTCTAACAGGTAGCCCCTCTCTAACAGGTACCACCTCTCTAACAGGTAGTACCTCTCTAACAGGTAGCCTCTCTCTAACAGGTTGTACCTCTCTAACAGGTAGTACCTCTATCAGGTAGTACCTCTCTAACAGGTAGTACCTCTCTAACAGGTAGTACCTCTCCTCTCTAACAGGTAGTACCTCTCTATCAGGTAGTACCTCTCTAACAGGTTGTACCTCTCTATCAGGTAGTACCTCTCTATCAGGTAGTACCTCTCTATCAGGTAGTACCTCTCTATCAGGTAGTCCCTCTCTAACAGCTAGTCCCTCTCCAACAGGTAGTCCCTCTCTAACAGGTATTACCTCTCTATCAGGTAGTACCTCTCTAAAAGGTAGCCCCTCTCTAACAGGTAGCACCTCTCTAACAGGTAGTACCTCTCTAACAGGTAGTACCTCTCTAACAGGTAGTACCTCTCTATCAGGTAGTACCTCTCTATCAGGTAGTACCTCTCTATCAGGTAGTACCTCTCTAACAGGTAGTACCTCTCTATCAGGTAGTACCTCTCTAACAGGTAGTACCTCTCTATCAGGTAGTACCTCTCTAAAAGTTAGCCCCTCTCTAACAGGTAGCACCTCTCTAACAGGTAGTACCTCTCTATCAGGTAGTACCTCTCTATCAGGTAGTACCTCTCTATCAGGTAGTACCTCTAACAGGAAGCCCCAGTCTAACAGGTAGTACCTCTCTAACAGGTAGTACCTCTCTAACAGGTAGTACCTCTCTATCAGGTAGTCCCTCTCTATCAGGTAGTACCTCTCTATTAGGTAGTACCTACTCCAACAGGTAGTACCTCTCTATCAGGTAGTTCCTCTCTAACAGGTAGTACCTCTCTATCAGGTAATACCTCTCTATCAGGTAATACCTCTCTATCAGGTAATACCTGTCTATCAGGTAGTACCTCTCTATCAGGTAGTACCTCTCTATCAGGTAATACCTCTCTAACAGGTAGTACCTCTCCAACAAGTAGTACCTCTCTATCAGGTAGTACCTCTCTATCAGGTAGTACCTCTAACAGGAAGCCCCAGTCTAACAGGTAGTACCTCTCTAACAGGTAGTACCTCTCTAACAGGTAGTACCTCTCTATCAGGTAGTCCCTCTCTAACAGGTAGTCCCTCTCTAACAGGTAGTACCTCTCTAACAGGTAGTACCTCTCTAACAGGTAGCCCCTCTCTAACAGGTAGCACCTCTCTAACAGGTAGCACCTCTCTAACAGGTAGTAACTCTCTAACAGGTAGTACCTCTATCAGGTAGTACCTCTCTATCAGGTAGTACCTCTCTAACAGGTAGTACCTCTCCTCTCTAACAGGTAGTACCTCTCTATCAGGTAGTACCTCTCTAACAGGTTGTACCTCTCTATCAGGTAGTACCTCTCTATCAGGTAGTACCTCTCTATCAGGTAGTACCTCTCTATCAGGTAGTACCTCTCTATCAGGTAGTCCCTCTCTAACAGCTAGTCCCTCTCCAACAGGTAGTCCCTCTCTAACAGGTATTACCTCTCTATCAGGTAGTACCTCTCTAAAAGGTAGCCCCTCTCTAACAGGTAGCACCTCTCTAACAGGTAGTACCTCTCTATCAGGTAGTACCTCTCTAACAGGTAGTACCTCTCTATCAGGTAGTACCTCTCTAAAAGGTAGCCCCTCTCTAACAGGTAGCACCTCTCTAACAGGTAGTACCTCTCTATCAGGTAGTACCTCTCTATCAGGTAGTACCTCTCTATCAGGTAGTACCTCTAACAGGAAGCCCCAGTCTAACAGGTAGTACCTCTCTAACAGGTAGTACCTCTCTAACAGGTAGTACCTCTCTATCAGGTAGTCCCTCTCTATCAGGTAGTACCTCTCTATTAGGTAGTACCTACTCCAACAGGTAGTACCTCTCTATCAGGTAGTTCCTCTCTATCAGGTAGTTCCTCTCTAACAGGTTGTACCTCTCTATCAGGTAGTACCTCTCTATCAGGTAGTACCTCTCTATCAGGTAATACCTCTCTATCAGGTAATACCTCTCTATCAGGTAATACCTGTCTATCAGGTAGTAGCTCTCTACCAGGTAGTACCTCTCTAACAGGTAATACCTCTCTAACAGGTAGTACCTCTCCAACAAGTAGTACCTCTCTATCAGGTAGTACCTCTCTATCAGGTAGTACCTCTAACAGGAAGCCCCAGTCTAACAGGTAGTACCTCTCTAACAGGTAGTACCTCTCTAACAGGTAGTACCTCTCTATCAGGTAGTCCCTCTCTAACAGGTAGTCCCTCTCTAACAGGTAGTACCTCTCTAACAGGTAGTACCTCTCTAACAGGTAGCCCCTCTCTAACAGGTAGCACCTCTCTAACAGGTAGCACCTCTCTAACAGGTAGTACCTCTCTAACAGGTAGTACCTCTATCAGGTAGTACCTCTCTATCAGGTAGTACCTCTCTAACAGGTAGTACCTCTCCTCTCTAACAGGTAGTACCTCTCTAACAGGTAGCACCTCTCTAACAGGTAGTACCTCTCTAACAGGTAGTACCTCTTTAACAGGTAGTACCTCTCTATCAGGTAGTACCTCTCTAAAAGGTAGCCCCTCTCTAACAGGTAGCACCTCTCTAAAAGGTAGCCCCTCTCTAACAGGTAGTACCTCTCTATCAGGTAGTACCTCTCTATCAGGTAGTACCTCTCTATCAGGTAGTACCTCTCTATCAGGTAGTACCTCTCTAACAGGTAGTACCTCTCTAACAGGTAGTCCCTCTCTATCAGGTAGTACCTCTCTATCAGGTAGTACCTCTCTATCAGGTAGTACCTCTTTAACAGGTAGTACCTCTCTAACAGGTAGTCCCTCTCTAACAGGTAGTACCTCTCTAACAGGTAGCCCCTATCTATCAAGTAGTACCTCTCTAACAGGTAGTACCTCTAACAGGAAGCCCCAGTCTAAGAGGTAGTACCTCTCTAACAGGTAGTACCTCTCTAACAGGTAGTACCTCTCTATCAGGTAGTCCCTCTCTATCAGGTAGTACCTCTCTAACAGGTAGCCCCTCTCTAACAGGTACCACCTCTCTAACAGGTAGTACCTCTCTAACAGGTAGCCCCTCTCTAACAGGTACCACCTCTCTAACAGGTAGTACCTCTCTATCAGGTAGTACCTCTCTAACAGGTAGTACCTCTAACAGGAAGCCCCAGCCTAACAGGTAGCCCCTCTCTAACAGGTAGCACCTCTCTAACACGTAGTATCTCTCTAACAGGTAGTACCTCTCTATCAGGTAGTACCTCTATATCAGGTAGTACCTCTAACAGGAAGCCCCAGTCTAACAGGTAGTACCTCTCTAACAGGTAGTACCTCTCTAACAGGTAGTACCTCTCTAACAGGTAGTACCTCTTTAACAGGTAGTACCTCTCTATCAGGTAGTACCTCTCTAACAGGTAGTACCTCTCAACAGGTAGTACCTCTCTAACAGGTAGTACCTCTCTAACAGGTAGTACCTCTCTAACAGGTAGCACCTCTCTAACAGGTAGTACCTCTCTAACAGGTAGCCCCTCTCTAACAGGTAGCACCTCTCTAACAGGTAGTACCTCTCTAACAGGTAGTACCTCTCTAACAGGTAGTCCCTCTCTAACAGGTAGCCCCTCTCTATCAGGTAGTACCTCTCTATCAGGTAGCACCTCTCTAACAGGTAGCCCCTCTCTAACAGGTAGCTCCTCTCTAACAGGAAGCCCCTCTCTAACAGGTAGTACCTCTCTATCAGGTAGTACATCTAACAGGAAGCCCCAGTCTAACAGGTAGTACCTCTCTAACAGGCAGTACCTCTCTATCAGGTAGTACCTCTCTAACAGGTTGTACCTCTCTAACAGGTAGCCCCTCTCTAACAGGTAGCCACTCTCTAACAGGTAGCCCCTCTCTAACAGGTAGCACCTCTCTAACAGGTAGTACCTCTCTATCAGGTAGTACCTCTCTATCAGGTAGTACCTCTCTATCAGGTAGTACCTCTCTATCAGGTAGTACCTCTCTATCAGGTAGTACCTCTAACAGGAAGCCCCAGTCTAACAGGTAGTACCCCTCTAACAGGTAGTACCTCTCTAACAGGTAGTACCTCTCTATCAGGTAGTACCTCTCTAACAGGTAGTACCTCTCTAACAGGTAATAGCTCTCTATCAGGTAGTACCTCTCTAACAGGTAATACCTCTAACAGGTAGCCCCTCTCTAACAGGTAGTACCTCTCTAACAGGTAGTCCCTCTCTATCAGGTAGTACCTCTCTATCAGGTAGTACCTCTCTATCAGGTAGTACCTCTTTAACAGGTAGTACCTCTCTAACAGGTAGCCCCTCTCTATCAAGTAGTACCTCTCTAACAGGTAGTACCTCTAACAGGAAGCCCCAGTCTAAGAGGTAGTACCTCTCTAACAGGTAGTACCTCTCTAACAGGTAGTACCTCTCTATCAGGTAGTCCCTCTCTAACAGGTAGTACCTCTCTAACAGGTAGCCCCTCTCTAACAGGTACCACCTCTCTAACAGGTAGTACCTCTCTAACAGGTAGCCTCTCTCTAACAGGTTGTACCTCTCTAACAGGTAGTACCTCTATCAGGTAGTACCTCTCTAACAGGTAGTACCTCTCTAACAGGTAGTACCTCTCCTCTCTAACAGGTAGTACCTCTCTATCAGGTAGTACCTCTCTAACAGGTTGTACCTCTCTATCAGGTAGTACCTCTCTATCAGGTAGTACCTCTCTATCAGGTAGTACCTCTCTATCAGGTAGTCCCTCTCTAACAGCTAGTCCCTCTCCAACAGGTAGTCCCTCTCTAACAGGTATTACCTCTCTATCAGGTAGTACCTCTCTAAAAGGTAGCCCCTCTCTAACAGGTAGCACCTCTCTAACAGGTAGTACCTCTCTAACAGGTAGTACCTCTCTAACAGGTAGTACCTCTCTATCAGGTAGTACCTCTCTATCAGGTAGTACCTCTCTATCAGGTAGTACCTCTCTAACAGGTAGTACCTCTCTATCAGGTAGTACCTCTCTAACAGGTAGTACCTCTCTATCAGGTAGTACCTCTCTAAAAGTTAGCCCCTCTCTAACAGGTAGCACCTCTCTAACAGGTAGTACCTCTCTATCAGGTAGTACCTCTCTATCAGGTAGTACCTCTCTATCAGGTAGTACCTCTAACAGGAAGCCCCAGTCTAACAGGTAGTACCTCTCTAACAGGTAGTACCTCTCTAACAGGTAGTACCTCTCTATCAGGTAGTCCCTCTCTATCAGGTAGTACCTCTCTATTAGGTAGTACCTACTCCAACAGGTAGTACCTCTCTATCAGGTAGTTCCTCTCTAACAGGTAGTACCTCTCTATCAGGTAATACCTCTCTATCAGGTAATACCTCTCTATCAGGTAATACCTGTCTATCAGGTAGTACCTCTCTATCAGGTAGTACCTCTCTATCAGGTAGTACCTCTCCAACAAGTAGTACCTCTCTATCAGGTAGTACCTCTCTATCAGGTAGTACCTCTAACAGGAAGCCCCAGTCTAACAGGTAGTACCTCTCTAACAGGTAGTACCTCTCTAACAGGTAGTACCTCTCTATCAGGTAGTCCCTCTCTAACAGGTAGTCCCTCTCTAACAGGTAGTACCTCTCTAACAGGTAGTACCTCTCTAACAGGTAGCCCCTCTCTAACAGGTAGCACCTCTCTAACAGGTAGCACCTCTCTAACAGGTAGTAACTCTCTAACAGGTAGTACCTCTATCAGGTAGTACCTCTCTATCAGGTAGTACCTCTCTAACAGGTAGTACCTCTCCTCTCTAACAGGTAGTACCTCTCTATCAGGTAGTACCTCTCTAACAGGTTGTACCTCTCTATCAGGTAGTACCTCTCTATCAGGTAGTACCTCTCTATCAGGTAGTACCTCTCTATCAGGTAGTCCCTCTCTAACAGCTAGTCCCTCTCCAACAGGTAGTCCCTCTCTAACAGGTATTACCTCTCTATCAGGTAGTACCTCTCTAAAAGGTAGCCCCTCTCTAACAGGTAGCACCTCTCTAACAGGTAGTACCTCTCTATCAGGTAGTACCTCTCTAACAGGTAGTACCTCTCTATCAGGTAGTACCTCTCTAAAAGGTAGCCCCTCTCTAACAGGTAGCACCTCTCTAACAGGTAGTACCTCTCTATCAGGTAGTACCTCTCTATCAGGTAGTACCTCTCTATCAGGTAGTACCTCTAACAGGAAGCCCCAGTCTAACAGGTAGTACCTCTCTAACAGGTAGTACCTCTCTAACAGGTAGTACCTCTCTATCAGGTAGTACCTCTCTATCAGGTAGTACCTCTCTATCAGGTAGTACCTCTAACAGGAAGCCCCAGTCTAACAGGTAGTACCTCTCTAACAGGCAGTACCTCTCTATCAGGTAGTACCTCTCTAACAGGTTGTACCTCTCTAACAGGTAGCCCCTCTCTAACAGGTAGCCACTCTCTAACAGGTAGCCCCTCTCTAACAGGTAGCACCTCTCTAACAGGTAGTACCTCTCTATCAGGTAGTACCTCTCTATCAGGTAGTACCTCTAACAGGAAGCCCCAGTCTAACAGGTAGTACCCCTCTAAGGGGTAGTACCTCTCTAACAGGTAGTACCTCTCTAACAGGTTGTACCTCTCTATCAGGTAGTACCTCTCTATCAGGTAGTACCTCTCTATCAGGTAGTACCTCTCCAACAAGTAGTACCTCTCTATCAGGTAGAACCTCTCTATCAGGTAGTACCTCTAACAGGAAGCCCAAGTCTAACAGGTAGTACCTCTCTAACAGGTAGTACCTCTCTAACAGGTAGTACCTCTCTATCAGGTAGTCCCTCTCTAACAGGTAGTCCCTCTCTAACAGGTAGTACCTCTCTAACAGGTAGCCCCTCTCTAACAGGTAGCACCTCTCTAACAGGTAGCACCTCTCTAACAGGTAGTACCTCTCTAACAGGTAGTACCTCTATCAGGTAGTACCTCTCTATCAGGTAGTACCTCTCTAACAGGTAGTACCTCTCCTCTCTAACAGGTAGTACCTCTCTAACAGGTAGCACCTCTCTAACAGGTAGTACCTCTCTAACAGGTAGTACCTCTTTAACAGGTAGTACCTCTCTATCAGGTAGTACCTCTCTAAAAGGTAGCCCCTCTCTAACAGGTAGCACCTCTCTAACAGGTAGCACCTCTCTAACAGGTAGTACCTCTCTATCAGGTAGTACCTCTCTATCAGGTAGTACCTCTCTATCAGGTAGTACCTCTCTATCAGGTAGTACCTCTCTAACAGGTAGTCCCTCTCTATCAGGTAGTACCTCTCTATCAGGTAGTACCTCTCTATCAGGTAGTACCTCTTTAACAGGTAGTACCTCTCTAACAGGTAGTCCCTCTCTAACAGGTAGTACCTCTCTAACAGGTAGCCCCTATCTATCAAGTAGTACCTCTCTAACAGGTAGTACCTCTAACAGGAAGCCCCAGTCTAAGAGGTAGTACCTCTCTAACAGGTAGTACCTCTCTAACAGGTAGTACCTCTCTATCAGGTAGTCCCTCTCTAACAGGTAGTACCTCTCTAACAGGTAGCCCCTCTCTAACAGGTACCACCTCTCTAACAGGTAGTACCTCTCTAACAGGTAGCCCCTCTCTAACAGGTACCACCTCTCTAACAGGTAGTACCTCTCTATCAGGTAGTACCTCTCTAACAGGTAGTACCTCTAACAGGAAGCCCCAGCCTAACAGGTAGCCCCTCTCTAACAGGTAGCACCTCTCTAACACGTAGTATCTCTCTAACAGGTAGTACCTCTCTATCAGGTAGTACCTCTCTATCAGGTAGTACCTCTAACAGGAAGCCCCAGTCTAACAGGTAGTACCTCTCTAACAGGTAGTACCTCTCTAACAGGTAGTACCTCTCTAACAGGTAGTACCTCTTTAACAGGTAGTACCTCTCTATCAGGTAGTACCTCTCTAACAGGTAGTACCTCTCAACAGGTAGTACCTCTCTAACAGGTAGTACCTCTCTAACAGGTAGTACCTCTCTAACAGGTAGCACCTCTCTAACAGGTAGTACCTCTCTAACAGGTAGCCCCTCTCTAACAGGTAGCACCTCTCTAACAGGTAGTACCTCTCTAACAGGTAGTACCTCTCTAACAGGTAGTCCCTCTCTAACAGGTAGCCCCTCTCTATCAGGTAGTACCTCTCTATCAGGTAGCACCTCTCTAACAGGTAGCCCCTCTCTAACAGGTAGCTCCTCTCTAACAGGAAGCCCCTCTCTAACAGGTAGTACCTCTCTATCAGGTAGTACATCTAACAGGAAGCCCCAGTCTAACAGGTAGTACCTCTCTAACAGGCAGTACCTCTCTATCAGGTAGTACCTCTCTAACAGGTTGTACCTCTCTAACAGGTAGCCCCTCTCTAACAGGTAGCCACTCTCTAACAGGTAGCCCCTCTCTAACAGGTAGCACCTCTCTAACAGGTAGTACCTCTCTATCAGGTAGTACCTCTCTATCAGGTAGTACCTCTCTATCAGGTAGTACCTCTCTATCAGGTAGTACCTCTCTATCAGGTAGTACCTCTAACAGGAAGCCCCAGTCTAACAGGTAGTACCCCTCTAACAGGTAGTACCTCTCTAACAGGTAGTACCTCTCTATCAGGTAGTACCTCTCTAACAGGTAGTACCTCTCTAACAGGTAATAGCTCTCTATCAGGTAGTACCTCTCTAACAGGTAATACCTCTAACAGGTAGTCCCTCTCTATCAGGTAGTACCTCTCTATCAGGTAGTACCTCTCTATCAGGTAGTACCTCTTTAACAGGTAGTACCTCTCTAACAGGTAGCCCCTCTCTATCAAGTAGTACCTCTCTAACAGGTAGTACCTCTAACAGGAAGCCCCAGTCTAAGAGGTAGTACCTCTCTAACAGGTAGTACCTCTCTAACAGGTAGTACCTCTCTATCAGGTAGTCCCTCTCTAACAGGTAGTACCTCTCTAACAGGTAGCCCCTCTCTAACAGGTACCACCTCTCTAACAGGTAGTACCTCTCTAACAGGTAGCCTCTCTCTAACAGGTTGTACCTCTCTAACAGGTAGTACCTCTATCAGGTAGTACCTCTCTAACAGGTAGTACCTCTCTAACAGGTAGTACCTCTCCTCTCTAACAGGTAGTACCTCTCTATCAGGTAGTACCTCTCTAACAGGTTGTACCTCTCTATCAGGTAGTACCTCTCTATCAGGTAGTACCTCTCTATCAGGTAGTACCTCTCTATCAGGTAGTCCCTCTCTAACAGCTAGTCCCTCTCCAACAGGTAGTCCCTCTCTAACAGGTATTACCTCTCTATCAGGTAGTACCTCTCTAAAAGGTAGCCCCTCTCTAACAGGTAGCACCTCTCTAACAGGTAGTACCTCTCTAACAGGTAGTACCTCTCTAACAGGTAGTACCTCTCTATCAGGTAGTACCTCTCTATCAGGTAGTACCTCTCTATCAGGTAGTACCTCTCTAACAGGTAGTACCTCTCTATCAGGTAGTACCTCTCTAACAGGTAGTACCTCTCTATCAGGTAGTACCTCTCTAAAAGTTAGCCCCTCTCTAACAGGTAGCACCTCTCTAACAGGTAGTACCTCTCTATCAGGTAGTACCTCTCTATCAGGTAGTACCTCTCTATCAGGTAGTACCTCTAACAGGAAGCCCCAGTCTAACAGGTAGTACCTCTCTAACAGGTAGTACCTCTCTAACAGGTAGTACCTCTCTATCAGGTAGTCCCTCTCTATCAGGTAGTACCTCTCTATTAGGTAGTACCTACTCCAACAGGTAGTACCTCTCTATCAGGTAGTTCCTCTCTAACAGGTAGTACCTCTCTATCAGGTAATACCTCTCTATCAGGTAATACCTCTCTATCAGGTAATACCTGTCTATCAGGTAGTACCTCTCTATCAGGTAGTACCTCTCTATCAGGTAATACCTCTCTAACAGGTAGTACCTCTCCAACAAGTAGTACCTCTCTATCAGGTAGTACCTCTCTATCAGGTAGTACCTCTAACAGGAAGCCCCAGTCTAACAGGTAGTACCTCTCTAACAGGTAGTACCTCTCTAACAGGTAGTACCTCTCTATCAGGTAGTCCCTCTCTAACAGGTAGTACCTCTCTAACAGGTAGTACCTCTCTAACAGGTAGCCCCTCTCTAACAGGTAGCACCTCTCTAACAGGTAGCACCTCTCTAACAGGTAGTAACTCTCTAACAGGTAGTACCTCTATCAGGTAGTACCTCTCTATCAGGTAGTACCTCTCTAACAGGTAGTACCTCTCCTCTCTAACAGGTAGTACCTCTCTATCAGGTAGTACCTCTCTAACAGGTTGTACCTCTCTATCAGGTAGTACCTCTCTATCAGGTAGTACCTCTCTATCAGGTAGTACCTCTCTATCAGGTAGTCCCTCTCTAACAGCTAGTCCCTCTCCAACAGGTAGTCCCTCTCTAACAGGTATTACCTCTCTATCAGGTAGTACCTCTCTAAAAGGTAGCCCCTCTCTAACAGGTAGCACCTCTCTAACAGGTAGTACCTCTCTATCAGGTAGTACCTCTCTAACAGGTAGTACCTCTCTATCAGGTAGTACCTCTCTAAAAGGTAGCCCCTCTCTAACAGGTAGCACCTCTCTAACAGGTAGTACCTCTCTATCAGGTAGTACCTCTCTATCAGGTAGTACCTCTCTATCAGGTAGTACCTCTAACAGGAAGCCCCAGTCTAACAGGTAGTACCTCTCTAACAGGTAGTACCTCTCTAACAGGTAGTACCTCTCTATCAGGTAGTCCCTCTCTATCAGGTAGTACCTCTCTATTAGGTAGTACCTACTCCAACAGGTAGTACCTCTCTATCAGGTAGTTCCTCTCTATCAGGTAGTTCCTCTCTAACAGGTTGTACCTCTATCAGGTAGTACCTCTCTATCAGGTAGTACCTCTCTATCAGGTAGTACCTCTCTATCAGGTAATACCTCTCTATCAGGTAATACCTGTCTATCAGGTAGTAGCTCTCTACCAGGTAGTACCTCTCTAACAGGTAATACCTCTCTAACAGGTAGTACCTCTCCAACAAGTAGTACCTCTCTATCAGGTAGTACCTCTCTATCAGGTAGTACCTCTAACAGGAAGCCCCAGTCTAACAGGTAGTACCTCTCTAACAGGTAGTACCTCTCTAACAGGTAGTACCTCTCTATCAGGTAGTCCCTCTCTAACAGGTAGTCCCTCTCTAACAGGTAGTACCTCTCTAACAGGTAGTACCTCTCTAACAGGTAGCCCCTCTCTAACAGGTAGCACCTCTCTAACAGGTAGCACCTCTCTAACAGGTAGTACCTCTCTAACAGGTAGTACCTCTATCAGGTAGTACCTCTCTATCAGGTAGTACCTCTCTAACAGGTAGTACCTCTCCTCTCTAACAGGTAGTACCTCTCTAACAGGTAGCACCTCTCTAACAGGTAGTACCTCTCTAACAGGTAGTACCTCTTTAACAGGTAGTACCTCTCTATCAGGTAGTACCTCTCTAAAAGGTAGCCCCTCTCTAACAGGTAGCACCTCTCTAAAAGGTAGCCCCTCTCTAACAGGTAGCACCTCTCTAACAGGTAGTACCTCTCTAACAGGTAGTACCTCTCTATCAGGTAGTACCTCTCTATCAGGTAGTACCTCTCTATCAGGTAGTACCTCTCTAACAGGTAGTACCTCTCTAACAGGTAGTACCTCTCTAACAGGTAGTACCTCTCTATCAGGTAGTACCTCTCTATCAGGTAGTACCTCTCTATCAGGTAGTACCTCTAACAGGAAGCCCCAGTCTAACAGGTAGTACCTCTCTAACAGGCAGTACCTCTCTATCAGGTAGTACCTCTCTAACAGGTTGTACCTCTCTAACAGGTAGCCCCTCTCTAACAGGTAGCCACTCTCTAACAGGTAGCCCCTCTCTAACAGGTAGCACCTCTCTAACAGGTAGTACCTCTCTATCAGGTAGTACCTCTCTATCAGGTAGTACCTCTAACAGGAAGCCCCAGTCTAACAGGTAGTACCCCTCTAAGGGGTAGTACCTCTCTAACAGGTAGTACCTCTCTAACAGGTTGTACCTCTCTATCAGGTAGTACCTCTCTATCAGGTAGTACCTCTCTATCAGGTAGTACCTCTCCAACAAGTAGTACCTCTCTATCAGGTAGAACCTCTCTATCAGGTAGTACCTCTAACAGGAAGCCCAAGTCTAACAGGTAGTACCTCTCTAACAGGTAGTACCTCTCTAACAGGTAGTACCTCTCTATCAGGTAGTACCTCTCTAACAGGTAGTACCTCTCCTCTCTAACAGGTAGTACCTCTCTAACAGGTAGCACCTCTCTAACAGGTAGTACCTCTCTAACAGGTAGTACCTCTTTAACAGGTAGTACCTCTCTATCAGGTAGTACCTCTCTAAAAGGTAGCCCCTCTCTAACAGGTAGCACCTCTCTAAAAGGTAGCCCCTCTCTAACAGGTAGCACCTCTCTAACAGGTAGTACCTCTCTAACAGGTAGTACCTCTCTATCAGGTAGTACCTCTCTATCAGGTAGTACCTCTCTATCAGGTAGTACCTCTCTAACAGGTAGTACCTCTCTATCAGGTAGTACCTCTCTAACAGGTAGTACCTCTCTATCAGGTAGTACCTCTCTATCAGGTAGTACCTCTCTATCAGGTAGTACCTCTAACAGGAAGCCCCAGTCTAACAGGTAGTACCTCTCTAACAGGCAGTACCTCTCTATCAGGTAGTACCTCTCTAACAGGTTGTACCTCTCTAACAGGTAGCCCCTCTCTAACAGGTAGCCACTCTCTAACAGGTAGCCCCTCTCTAACAGGTAGCACCTCTCTAACAGGTAGTACCTCTCTATCAGGTAGTACCTCTCTATCAGGTAGTACCTCTAACAGGAAGCCCCAGTCTAACAGGTAGTACCCCTCTAACAGGTAGTACCTCTCTAACAGGTAGTACCTCTCTAACAGGTTGTACCTCTCTATCAGGTAGTACCTCTCTATCAGGTAGTACCTCTCTATCAGGTAGTACCTCTCCAACAAGTAGTACCTCTCTATCAGGTAGAACCTCTCTATCAGGTAGTACCTCTAACAGGAAGCCCAAGTCTAACAGGTAGTACCTCTCTAACAGGTAGTACCTCTCTAACAGGTAGTACCTCTCTATCAGGTAGTCCCTCTCTAACAGGTAGTCCCTCTCTAACAGGTAGTACCTCTCTAACAGGTAGCCCCTCTCTAACAGGTAGCACCTCTCTAACAGGTAGCACCTCTCTAACAGGTAGTACCTCTCTAACAGGTAGTACCTCTATCAGGTAGTACCTCTCTATCAGGTAGTACCTCTCTAACAGGTAGTACCTCTCCTCTCTAACAGGTAGTACCTCTCTAACAGGTAGCACCTCTCTAACAGGTAGTACCTCTCTAACAGGTAGTACCTCTTTAACAGGTAGTACCTCTCTATCAGGTAGTACCTCTCTAAAAGGTAGCCCCTCTCTAACAGGTAGCACCTCTCTAACAGGTAGCACCTCTCTAACAGGTAGTACCTCTCTATCAGGTAGTACCTCTCTATCAGGTAGTACCTCTCTATCAGGTAGTACCTCTCTAAAAGGTAGCCCCTCTCCAACAGGTAGTCCCTCTCTATCAGGTAGTACCTCTCTATCAGGTAGTACCTCTCTAACAGGTAGTACCTCTCTATCAGGTAGTACCTCTCTAACAGGTAGTACCTCTCTATCAGGTAGTACCTCTCTAAAAGGTAGCCCCTCTCTAACAGGTAGCACCTCTCTAACAGGTAGTACCTCTCTATCAGGTAGTACCTCTCTATCAGGTAGTACCTCTCTATCAGGTAGTACCTCTAACAGGAAGCCCCAGTCTAACAGGTAGTACCTCTCTAACAGGTAGTACCTCTCTAACAGGTAGTACCTCTCTATCAGGTAGTCCCTCTCTATCAGGTAGTACCTCTCTATCAGGTAGTACCTCTCTAACAGGTAGTACCTCTCTATCAGGTAGTACCTCTCTAACAGGTAGTACCTCTCTATCAGGTAGTACCTCTCTAACAGGTAGTACCTCTCTATCAGGTAGTACCTCTCTATCAGGTAGTACCTCTCTATCAGGTAGTACCTGTCTAACAGGTAGTACCTCTCTAACAGGTAGTACCTCTCTATCAGGTAGTACCTCTCTAACAGGTAGTACCTCTCCAACAAGTAGTACCTCTCTATCAGGTAGAACCTCTCTATCAGGTAGTACCTCTAACAGGAAGCCCAATTCTAACAGGTAGTACCTCTCTATCAGGTAGTACCTCTCTATCAGGTAGTACCTCTCTATCAGGTAGTACCTCTCTATCAGGTAGTCCCTCTCTAACAGCTAGTCCCTCTCCAACAGGTAGTCCCTCTCTAACAGGTATTACCTCTCTATCAGGTAGTACCTCTCTAAAAGGTAGCCCCTCTCTAACAGGTAGCACCTCTCTAACAGGTAGTACCTCTCTATCAGGTAGTACCTCTCTAACAGGTAGTACCTCTCTATCAGGTAGTACCTCTCTAAAAGGTAGCCCCTCTCTAACAGGTAGCACCTCTCTAACAGGTAGTACCTCTCTATCAGGTAGTACCTCTCTATCAGGTAGTACCTCTCTATCAGGTAGTACCTCTAACAGGAAGCCCCAGTCTAACAGGTAGTACCTCTCTAACAGGTAGTACCTCTCTAACAGGTAGTACCTCTCTATCAGGTAGTCCCTCTCTATCAGGTAGTACCTCTCTATTAGGTAGTACCTACTCCAACAGGTAGTACCTCTCTATCAGGTAGTTCCTCTCTATCAGGTAGTTCCTCTCTAACAGGTTGTACCTCTATCAGGTAGTACCTCTCTATCAGGTAGTACCTCTCTATCAGGTAATACCTCTCTATCAGGTAATACCTCTCCGGTCGTCTATCAGGTAGTAGCTCTCTACCAGGTAGTACCTCTCTAACAGGTAATACCTCTCTAACAGGTAGTACCTCTCCAACAAGTAGTACCTCTCTATCAGGTAGTACCTCTCTATCAGGTAGTACCTCTAACAGGAAGCCCCAGTCTAACAGGTAGTACCTCTCTAACAGGTAGTACCTCTCTAACAGGTAGTACCTCTCTATCAGGTAGTCCCTCTCTAACAGGTAGTCCCTCTCTAACAGGTAGTACCTCTCTAACAGGTAGTACCTCTCTAACAGGTAGCCCCTCTCTAACAGGTAGCACCTCTCTAACAGGTAGCACCTCTCTAACAGGTAGTACCTCTCTAACAGGTAGTACCTCTATCAGGTAGTACCTCTCTATCAGGTAGTACCTCTCTAACAGGTAGTACCTCTCCTCTCTAACAGGTAGTACCTCTCTAACAGGTAGCACCTCTCTAACAGGTAGTACCTCTCTAACAGGTAGTACCTCTTTAACAGGTAGTACCTCTCTATCAGGTAGTACCTCTCTAAAAGGTAGCCCCTCTCTAACAGGTAGCACCTCTCTAAAAGGTAGCCCCTCTCTAACAGGTAGCACCTCTCTAACAGGTAGTACCTCTCTAACAGGTAGTACCTCTCTATCAGGTAGTACCTCTCTATCAGGTAGTACCTCTCTATCAGGTAGTACCTCTCTAACAGGTAGTACCTCTCTATCAGGTAGTACCTCTCTAACAGGTAGTACCTCTCTATCAGGTAGTACCTCTCTATCAGGTAGTACCTCTCTATCAGGTAGTACCTCTAACAGGAAGCCCCAGTCTAACAGGTAGTACCTCTCTAACAGGCAGTACCTCTCTATCAGGTAGTACCTCTCTAACAGGTTGTACCTCTCTAACAGGTAGCCCCTCTCTAACAGGTAGCCACTCTCTAACAGGTAGCCCCTCTCTAACAGGTAGCACCTCTCTAACAGGTAGTACCTCTCTATCAGGTAGTACCTCTCTATCAGGTAGTACCTCTAACAGGAAGCCCCAGTCTAACAGGTAGTACCCCTCTAACAGGTAGTACCTCTCTAACAGGTAGTACCTCTCTAACAGGTTGTACCTCTCTATCAGGTAGTACCTCTCTATCAGGTAGTACCTCTCTATCAGGTAGTACCTCTCCAACAAGTAGTACCTCTCTATCAGGTAGAACCTCTCTATCAGGTAGTACCTCTAACAGGAAGCCCAAGTCTAACAGGTAGTACCTCTCTAACAGGTAGTACCTCTCTAACAGGTAGTACCTCTCTATCAGGTAGTCCCTCTCTAACAGGTAGTCCCTCTCTAACAGGTAGTACCTCTCTAACAGGTAGCCCCTCTCTAACAGGTAGCACCTCTCTAACAGGTAGCACCTCTCTAACAGGTAGTACCTCTCTAACAGGTAGTACCTCTATCAGGTAGTACCTCTCTATCAGGTAGTACCTCTCTAACAGGTAGTACCTCTCCTCTCTAACAGGTAGTACCTCTCTAACAGGTAGTACCTCTTTAACAGGTAGTACCTCTCTATCAGGTAGTACCTCTCTAAAAGGTAGCCCCTCTCTAACAGGTAGCACCTCTCTAACAGGTAGCACCTCTCTAACAGGTAGTACCTCTCTATCAGGTAGTACCTCTCTATCAGGTAGTACCTCTCTATCAGGTAGTACCTCTCTATCAGGTAGTACCTATCTATCAGGTAGTACCTCTCTAAAAGGTAGTCCCTCTCTAACAGGTAGTCCCTCTCTAACAGGTAGTACCTCTCTATCAGGTAGTACCTCTCTAAAAGGTAGCCCCTCTCTAACAGGTAGCACCTCTCTAACAGGTAGTACCTCTCTATCAGGTAGTACCTCTCTATCAGGTAGTACCTCTCTATCAGGTAGTACCTCTAACAGGAAGCCCCAGTCTAACAGGTAGTACCTCTCTAACAGGTAGTACCTCTCTAACAGGTAGTACCTCTCTATCAGGTAGTCCCTCTCTATCAGGTAGTACCTCTCTATTAGGTAGTACCTACTCCAACAGGTAGCACCTCTCTATCAGGTAGTTCCTCTCTAACAGGTTGTACCTCTCTATCAGGTAGTACCTCTCTATCAGGTAGTACCTCTCTATCAGGTAGTACCTCTCTATCAGGTAATACCTCTCTATCAGGTAGTACCTGTCTATCAGGTAGTACCTCTCTACAGGTAGTACCTCTCTATCAGGTAGTACCTCTCTAACAGGTAGTACCTCTCCAACAAGTAGTACCTCTCTATCAGGTAGTACCTCTCTATCAGGTAGTACCTCTAACAGGAAGCCCCAGTCTAACAGGTAGTACCTCTCTAACAGGTAGTACCTCTCTAACAGGTAGTACCTCTCTATCAGGTAGTCCCTCTCTAACAGGTAGTCCCTCTCTAACAGGTAGTACCTCTCTAACAGGTAGCCCCTCTCTAACAGGTCCACTCTCTAACAGGTAGCCCCTCTCTAACAGGTAGTACCTCTCTATCAGGTAGTACCTCTCTATCAGGTAGTACCTCTCTATCAGGTAGTACCTCTCTATCAGGTAGTACCTCTCTAAAAGGTAGCCCCTCTCCAACAGGTAGTCCCTCTCTATCAGGTAGTACCTCTGTATCAGGTAGTACCTCTCTATCAGGTAGTACCTCTCTATCAGGTAGTACCTCTCTAACAGGTAGTACCTCTCTATCAGGTAGTACCTCTCTAAAAGGTAGCCCCTCTCTAACAGGTAGCACCTCTCTAACAGGTAGTACCTCTCTATCAGGTAGTACCTCTCTATCAGGTAGTACCTCTCTATCAGGTAGTACCTCTAACAGGAAGCCCCAGTCTAACAGGTAGTACCTCTCTAACAGGTAGTATCTCTCTAACAGGTAGTACCTCTCTATCAGGTAGTCCCTCTCTATCAGGTAGTACCTCTCTATTAGGTAGTACCTACTCCAACAGGTAGTACCTCTCTATCAGGTAGTTCCTCTCTAACAGGTTGTACCTCTCTATCAGGTAGTACCTCTCTATCAGGTAGTACCTCTCTATCAGGTAATACCTCTCTATCAGGTAATACCTCTCTATCAGGTAATACCTGTCTATCAGGTAGTACCTCTCTACCAGGTAGTACCTCTCTATCAGGTAATACCTCTCTAACAGGTAGTACCTCTCCAACAAGTAGTACCTCTCTATCAGGTAGAACCTCTCTATCAGGTAGTACCTCTAACAGGAAGCCCAAGTCTAACAGGTAGTACCTCTCTAACAGGTAGTACCTCTCTAACAGGTAGTACCTCTCTATCAGGTAGTCCCTCTCTAACAGGTAGTCCCTCTCTAACAGGTAGTACCTCTCTAACAGGTAGCCCCTCTCTAACAGGTAGCACCTCTCTAACAGGTAGCACCTCTCTAACAGGTAGTACCTCTCTAACAGGTAGTACCTCTATCAGGTAGTACCTCTCTATCAGGTAGTACCTCTCTAACAGGTAGTACCTCTCCTCTCTAACAGGTAGTACCTCTCTAACAGGTAGAACCTCTCTAACAGGTAGTACCTCTCTAACAGGTAGTACCTCTTTAACAGGTAGTACCTCTCTATCAGGTAGTACCTCTCTAAAAGGTAGCCCCTCTCTAACAGGTAGCACCTCTCTAACAGGTAGCACCTCTCTAAAAGGTAGTACCTCTCTATCAGGTAGTACCTCTCTAACAGGTAGTACCTCTCAACAGGTAGTACCTCTCTAACAGGTAGTACCTCTCTAACAGGTAGTACCTCTCTAACAGGTAGCACCTCTCTAACAGGTAGCACCTCTCTAACAGGTAGTACCTCTCTAACAGGTAGCCCCTCTCTAACAGGTAGCACCTCTCTAACAGGTAGAACCTCTCTAACAGGTAGTACCTCTCTAACAGGTAGTCCCTCTCTAACAGGTAGCCCCTCTCTATCAGGTAGTACCTCTCTATCAGGTAGCACCTCTCTAACAGGTAGCCCCTCTCTAACAGGTAGCTCCTCTCTAACAGGAAGCCCCTCTCTAACAGGTAGTACCTCTCTATCAGGTAGTACATCTAACAGGAAGCCCCAGTCTAACAGGTAGTACCTCTCTAACAGGTAGTACCTCTCTAACAGGAAGTACCTCTCTAACAGGTAGTACCTCTCTATCAGGTAGTACCTCTCTATCAGGTAGCACCTCTCTAACAGGTAGCCACTCTCTAACAGGTAGCTCCTCTCTAACAGGAAGCCCCTCTCTAACAGGTAGTACCTATCTATCAGGTAGTACCTCTCTATCAGGTAGTACCTCTAACAGGAAGCCCCAGTCTAACAGGTAGTACCTCTCTAACAAGTAGTACCTCTCTAACAGGAAGTACCTCTCTAACAGGTAGTACCTCTCTATCAGGTAGTACCTCTCTAACAGGTAGCCCCTCTCTAACAGGTAGCTCCTCTCTAACAGGAAGCCCCTCTCTAACAGGTAGTACCTCTGTAACAGGTAGTACCTCTCTGACAGGTAGTACCTCTCTAACAGGTAGTCCCTCTCTAACAGGTAGTCCCTCTCTAACAGGTAGTCCCTCTCTAACAGGTAGTACCTCTCTAACAGGTAGTACCTCCCTATCAGGTATTACCTCTCTAACAGGTAGTCCCTCTCTAACAGGTATTACCTCTCTATCAGGTAGTACCTCTCTGACAGGTAGTACCTCTCTGACAGGTAGTACCTCTCTATCAGGTAGTCCCTCTCTAACAGGTAGTCCCTCTCTATCAGGTAGTACCTCTCTAAAAGGTAGCCCCTCTCTAACAGGTAGCACCTCTCTAACAGGTAGTACCTCTCTAACAGGTAGTACCTCTTTAACAGGTAGTACCTCTCTATCAGGTAGTACCTCTCTAAAAGGTAGCCCCTCTCTAACAGGTAGCACCTCTCTAAAAGGTAGCCCCTCTCTAACAGGTAGCACCTCTCTAACAGGTAGTACCTCTCTAACAGGTAGTACCTCTCTATCAGGTAGTACCTCTCTATCAGGTAGTACCTCTCTATCAGGTAGTACCTCTCTAACAGGTAGTACCTCTCTATCAGGTAGTACCTCTCTAACAGGTAGTACCTCTCTATCAGGTAGTACCTCTCTATCAGGTAGTACCTCTAACAGGAAGCCCCAGTCTAACAGGTAGTACCTCTCTAACAGGCAGTACCTCTCTATCAGGTAGTACCTCTCTAACAGGTTGTACCTCTCTAACAGGTAGCCCCTCTCTAACAGGTAGCCACTCTCTAACAGGTAGCCCCTCTCTAACAGGTAGCACCTCTCTAACAGGTAGTACCTCTCTATCAGGTAGTACCTCTCTATCAGGTAGTACCTCTAACAGGAAGCCCCAGTCTAACAGGTAGTACCCCTCTAACAGGTAGTACCTCTCTAACAGGTAGTACCTCTCTAACAGGTTGTACCTCTCTATCAGGTAGTACCTCTCTATCAGGTAGTACCTCTCTATCAGGTAGTACCTCTCCAACAAGTAGTACCTCTCTATCAGGTAGAACCTCTCTATCAGGTAGTACCTCTAACAGGAAGCCCAAGTCTAACAGGTAGTACCTCTCTAACAGGTAGTACCTCTCTAACAGGTAGTACCTCTCTATCAGGTAGTCCCTCTCTAACAGGTAGTCCCTCTCTAACAGGTAGTACCTCTCTAACAGGTAGCCCCTCTCTAACAGGTAGCACCTCTCTAACAGGTAGCACCTCTCTAACAGGTAGTACCTCTCTAACAGGTAGTACCTCTATCAGGTAGTACCTCTCTATCAGGTAGTACCTCTCTAACAGGTAGTACCTCTCCTCTCTAACAGGTAGTACCTCTCTAACAGGTAGCACCTCTCTAACAGGTAGTACCTCTCTAACAGGTAGTACCTCTCTAACAGGTAGTACCTCTTTAGTAGTACCTCTCTATCAGGTAGTACCTCTCTAACAGGTAGTACCTCTTTAACAGGTAGTACCTCTCTATCAGGTAGTACCTCTCTAACAGGTAGTACCTCTCAACAGGTAGTACCTCTCTAACAGGTAGTACCTCTCTAACAGGTAGTACCTCTCTAACAGGTAGCACCTCTCTAACAGGTAGCACCTCTCTAACAGGTAGTACCTCTCTAACAGGTAGCCCCTCTCTAACAGGTAGCACCTCTCTAACAGGTAGTACCTCTCTAACAGGTAGTACCTCTCTAACAGGTAGTCCCTCTCTAACAGGTAGCCCCTCTCTATCAGGTAGTACCTCTCTATCAGGTAGCACCTCTCTAACAGGTAGCCCCTCTCTAACAGGTAGCTCCTCTCTAACAGGAAGCCCCTCTCTAACAGGTAGTACCTCTCTATCAGGTAGTACATCTAACAGGAAGCCCCAGTCTAACAGGTAGTACCTCTCTAACAGGTAGTACCTCTCTAACAGGTACAGGTAGTACCTCTCTATCAGGTAGTACCTCTCTAAAAGGTAGCCCCTCTCTAACAGGTAGCCCCTCTCTAACCGGTACCACCTCTCTAACAGGTAGCTCCTCTCTAACAGGAAGCCCCTCTCTAACAGGTAGTACCTCTCTATCAGGTAGTACATCTAACAGGAAGCCCCAGTCTAACAGGTAGTACCTCTCTAACAGGCAGTACCTCTCTATCAGGTAGTACCTCTCTAACAGGTTGTACCTCTCTAACAGGTAGCCCCTCTCTAACAGGTAGCCACTCTCTAACAGGTAGCCCCTCTCTAACAGGTAGCACCTCTCTAACAGGTAGTACCTCTCTATCAGGTAGTACCTCTCTATCAGGTAGTACCTCTCTAACAGGTAGTACCTCTCTATCAGGTAGTACCTCTCTATCAGGTAGTACCTCTCTAACAGGTAGTACCTCTCTAACAGGTAGTACCTCTCTATCAGGTAGTACCTCTCTATCAGGTAGTACCTCTCTAGCAGGTAGCCCCTCTCTAACAGGTAGTACCTCTCTAACAGGTAGTCCCTCTCTATCAGGTAGTACCTCTCTATCAGGTAGTACCTCTCTATCAGGTAGTACCTCTTTAACAGGTAGTACCTCTCTAACAGGTAGTCCCTCTCTAACAGGTAGTACCTCTCTAACAGGTAGCCCCTCTCTATCAAGTAGTACCTCTCTAACAGGTAGTACCTCTAACAGGAAGCCCCAGTCTAAGAGGTAGTACCTCTCTAACAGGTAGTACCTCTCTAACAGGTAGTACCTCTCTATCAGGTAGTCCCTCTCTAACAGGTAGTACCTCTCTAACAGGTAGCCCCTCTCTAACAGGTACCACCTCTCTAACAGGTAGTACCTCTCTAACAGGTAGCCCCTCTCTAACAGGTACCACCTCTCTAACAGGTAGTACCTCTCTATCAGGTAGTACCTCTCTAACAGGTAGTACCTCTAACAGGAAGCCCCAGCCTAACAGGTAGCCCCTCTCTAACAGGTAGCACATCTCTAACACGTAGTATCTCTCTAACAGGTAGTACCTCTCTATCAGGTAGTACCTCTCTATCAGGTAGTACCTCTAACAGGAAGCCCCAGTCTAACAGGTAGTACCTCTCTAACAGGTAGTACCTCTCTAACAGGAAGTACCTCTCTAACAGGTAGTACCTCTCTATCAGGTAGTACCTCTCTATCAGGTAGCACCTCTCTAACAGGTAGCCCCTCTCTAACAGGTAGCTCCTCTCTACGGGCCTCCCACGGTAGTACCTCTCTATCAGGTAGTACCTCTAACAGGAAGCCCCAGTCTAACAGGTAGTACCTCTCTAACAGGTAGTACCTCTCTAACAGGAAGTACCTCTCTAACAGGTAGTACCTCTCTATCAGGTAGTACCTCTCTATCAGGTAGCACCTCTCTAACAGGTAGCCCCTCTCTAACAGGTTGCTCCTCTCTAACAGGAAGCCCCTCTCTAACAGGTAGTACCTCTCTAACAGGTAGTACCTCTCTAACAGGTAGTCCCTCTCTATCAGGTAGTACCTCTCTATCAGGTAGTACCTCTCTATCAGGTAGTACCTCTTTAACAGGTAGTACCTCTCTAACAGGTAGTAGCTCTCTAACAGGTAGTCCCTCTCTATCAGGTAGTACCTCTCTATCAGGTAGTACCTCTCTATCAGGTAGTACCTCTTTAACAGGTAGTACCTCTCTAACAGGTAGTCCCTCTCTAACAGGTAGTACCTCTCAACAGGTAGCCCCTCTCTATCAGGTAGTACCTCTCTAACAGGTAGTACCTCTAACAGGAAGCCCCGTCTAAGAGGTAGTACCTCTCTAACAGGTAGTACCTCTCTAACAGGTAGTACCTCTCTATCAGGTAGTCCCTCTCTAACAGGTTGCTCCTCTCTAACAGGTAGCCCCTCTCTAACACGTAGCACCTCTCTAACAGGTAGTACCTATCTAACAGGTAGTCCCTCTCTAACAGGTAGCCCCTCTCTAACAGGTAGCCCCTCTCTATCAGGTAGTACCTCTCTATCAAGTAGCACCTCTCTAACAGGTAGCCCCTGCTCTAACAGGTAGTACCTCTCTATCAGGTAGTACATCTAACAGGAAGCCCCAGTCTAACAGGTAGTACCTCTCTATCAGGTAGTACCTCTCTATCAGGTAGTACCTCTCTAACAGGTTGTACCTCTCTAACAGGAAGCCCCAGTCTAACAGGTAGTACCCCTCTAACAGGTAGTACCTCTCTAACAGGTAGTACCTCTCTATCAGGTAGTACCTCTCTAACAGGTAGTACCTCTCTAACAGGTAGTACCTCTCTATCAGGTAGTACCTCTCTAACAGGTAGATACCTCTAACAGGTAGCCCCTCTCTAACAGGTAGTAGCTCTCTAACAGGTAGTCCCTCGTCTATCAGGTAGTACCTCTCTATCAGGTAGTACCTCTCTATCAGGTAGTACCTCTTTAACAGGTAGTACCTCTTTAACAGGTAGTACCTCTCTAACAGGTAGTCCCTCTCTAACAGGTAGTACCTCTCTAACAGGTAGCCCCTCTCTATCAAGTAGTACCTCTCAAACAGGTAGTACCTCTAACAGGAAGCCCCAGTCTAAGAGGTAGTACCTCTCTAACAGGTAGTACCTCTCTAACAGGTAGTACCTCTCTATCAGGTAGTCCCTCTCTAACAGGTAGTACCTCTCTAACAGGTAGCCCCTCTCTAACAGGTACCACCTCTCTAACAGGTAGTACCTCTCTAACAGGTAGCCCCTCTCTAACAGGTACCACCTCTCTAACAGGTAGTACCTCTCTATCAGGTAGTACCTCTCTAACAGGTAGTACCTCTAACAGGAAGCCCCAGTCTAACAGGTAGCCCCTCTCTAACAGGTAGCACCTCTCTAACACGTAGTATCTCTCTAACAGGTAGTACCTCTCTATCAGGTAGTACCTCTCTATCAGGTAGTACCTCTAACAGGAAGCCCCAGTCTAACAGGTAGTACCTCTCTAACAGGTAGTACCTCTCTAACAGGAAGTACCTCTCTAACAGGTAGTACCTCTCTATCAGGTAGTACCTCTCTATCAGGTAGCACCTCTCTAACAGGTAGCCCCTCTCTAACAGGTAGCTCCTCTCTAACAGGAAGCCCCTCTCTAACAGGTAGTACCTCTCTATCAGGTAGTACCTCTCTATCAGGTAGTACCTCTAACAGGAAGCCCCAGTCTAACAGGTAGTACCTCTCTAACAGGTAGTACCTCTCTAACAGGAAGTACCTCTCTAACAGGTAGTACCTCTCTATCAGGTAGTACCTCTCTATCAGGTAGCACCTCTCTAACAGGTAGCCCCTCTCTAACAGGTTGCTCCTCTCTAACAGGAAGCCCCTCTCTAACAGGTAGTACCTCTCTATCAGGTAGTACCTCTCTATCAGGTAGTACCTCTAACAGGAAGCCCCAGTCTAACAGGTAGTACCTCTCTAACATGTAGTACCTCTCTAACAGGAAGTACCTCTCTAACAGGTAGTACCTCTCTATCAGGTAGTACCTCTCTAACAGGTAGTCCCTCTCTAACAGGTAGTCCCTCTCTAACAGGTAGTCCCTCTCTAACAGGTAGTACCTCTCCAACTGGTAGTACCTCTCTAACTGGTAGTACCTCTCTAACAGGTAGTCCCTCTCTAACAGGTAGTCCCTCTCTAACAGGTAGTACCTCTCTAACAGGTAGTACCTCTCTAACAGGTAGTACCTCTCTAACAGGTAGTACCTCTAACAGGTAGCCCCTCTCTAACAGGTAGTACCTCTCTATCAGGTAGTACCTCTCTAACAGGTAGCCCCTCTCTAACAGGTACCACCTCTCTAACAGGTAGTACCTCTCTAACAGGTAGCCCCTCTCTAACAGGTACCACCTCTCTAACAGGTAGTACCTCTCTATCAGGTAGTACCTCTCTAACAGGTAGTACCTCTAACAGGAAGCCCCAGCCTAACAGGTAGCCCCTCTCTAACAGGTAGCACCTCTCTAACACGTAGTATCTCTCTAACAGGTAGTACCTCTCTATCAGGTAGTACCTCTCTATCAGGTAGTACCTCTAACAGGAAGCCCCAGTCTAACAGGTAGTACCTCTCTAACAGGTAGTACCTCTCTAACAGGAAGTACCTCTTTAACAGGTAGTACCTCTCTGTCAGGTAGTACCTCTCTTCCAGGTAGTACCTCTCTATCAGGTAGTACCTCTCTAACAGGTAGTCCCTCTCTAACAGGTAGTCCCTCTCCAACAGGTAGTCCCTCTCTAACAGGTAGTCCCTCTCTAACAGGTAGTCCCTCTCTAACAGGTAGTCCCTCTCTAACAGGTAGTACCTCTCTAACAGGTAGTACCTCCCTATCAGGTATTACCTCTCTAACAGGTAGTCCCTCTCTAACAGGTATTACCTCTCTATCAGGTAGTACCTCTCTGACAGGTAGTACCTCTCTGACAGGTACTACCTCTCTATCAGGTAGTCCCTCTCTAACAGGTAGTCCATCTCTATCAGGTAGTACCTCTCTAACAGGTAGCCCCTCTCTAACAGGTACCACCTCTCTAACAGGTAGTACCTCTCTAACAGGTAGCCCCTCTCTAACAGGTACCACCTCTCTAACAGGTAGTACCTCTCTATCAGGTAGTACCTCTCTAACAGGTAGTACCTCTAACAGGAAGCCCCAGCCTAACAGGTAGCCCCTCTCTAACAGGTAGCACCTCTCTAACACGTAGTATCTCTCTAACAGGTAGTACCTCTCTATCAGGTAGTACCTCTCTATCAGGTAGTACCTCTAACAGGAAGCCCCAGTCTAACAGTTAGTACCTCTCTAACAGGTAGTACCTCTCTAACAGGAAGTACCTCTCTAACAGGTAGTACCTCTCTATCAGGTAGTACCTCTCTAACAGGTAGTACCTCTCTAACAGGTAGTACCTCTTTAACAGGTAGTACCTCTCTATCAGGTAGTACCTCTCTAACAGGTAGTACCTCTCAACAGGTAGTACCTCTCTAACAGGTAGTACCTCTCTAACAGGTAGTACCTCTCTAACAGGTAGTACCTCTCTAACAGGTAGTACCTCTCTAACAGGTAGCCCCTCTCTAACAGGTAGCACCTCTCTAACAGGTAGCACCTCTCTAACAGGTAGTACCTCTCTAACAGGTAGTCCCTCTCTAACAGGTAGCCCCTCTCTATCAGGTAGTACCTCTCTATCAGGTAGCACCTCTCTAACAGGTAGCCCCTCTCTAACAGGTAGCTCCTCTCTAACAGGAAGCCCCTCTCTAACAGGTAGTACCTCTCTATCAGGTAGTACATCTAACAGGAAGCCCCAGTCTAACAGGTAGTACCTCTCTAACAGGCAGTACCTCTCTATCAGGTAGTACCTCTCTAACACGTTGTACCTCTCTAACAGGTAGCCCCTCTCTAACAGGTAGCCACTCTCTAACAGGTAGCCCCTCTCTAACAGGTAGCACCTCTCTAACAGGTAGTACCTCTCTATCAGGTAGTACCTCTCTATCAGGTAGTACCTCTCTATCAGGTAGTACCTCTCTATCAGGTAGTACCTCTAACAGGAAGCCCCAGTCTAACAGGTAGTACCTCTCTAACAGGTAGTACCTCTCTATCAGGTAGTACCTCTCTATCAGGTAGTACCTCTCTAACAGGTAGTACCTCTCTATCAGGTAGTACCTCTCTATCAGGTAGTACCTCTCACAGGTAGCCCCTCTCTAACAGGTAGTAGCTCTCTAACAGGTAGTACCTCTCTATCAGGTAGTACCTCTCTAACAGGTAGTACCTCTCTATCAGGTAGTACCTCTCTAACAGGTAATACCTCTAACAGGTAGCCCCTCTCTAACAGGTAGTACCTCTCTAACAGGTAGTCCCTCTCTATCAGGTAGTACCTCTCTATCAGGTAGTACCTCTCTATCAGGTAGTACCTCTTTAACAGGTAGTACCTCTCTAACAGGTAGTAGCTCTCTAACAGGTAGTCCCTCTCTATCAGGTAGTACCTCTCTATCAGGTAGTACCTCTCTATCAGGTAGTACCTCTTTAACAGGTAGTACCTCTCTAACAGGTAGTCCCTCTCTAACAGGTAGTACCTCTCTAACAGGTAGCCCCTCTCTATCAAGTAGTACCTCTCTAACAGGTAGTACCTCTAACAGGAAGCCCCAGTCTAAGAGGTAGTACCTCTCTAACAGGTAGTACCTCTCTAACAGGTAGTACCTCTCTATCAGGTAGTCCCTCTCTAACAGGTAGTACCTCTCTAACAGGTAGCCCCTCTCTAACAGGTACCACCTCTCTAACAGGTAGTACCTCTCTAACAGGTAGCCCCTCTCTAACAGGTACCACCTCTCTAACAGGTAGTACCTCTCTATCAGGTAGTACCTCTCTAACAGGTAGTACCTCTAACAGGAAGCCCCAGCCTAACAGGTAGCCCCTCTCTAACAGGTAGCACCTCTCTAACACGTAGTATCTCTCTAACAGGTAGTACCTCTCTATCAGGTAGTACCTCTCTATCAGGTAGTACCTCTAACAGGAAGCCCCAGTCTAACAGGTAGTACCTCTCTAACAGGTAGTACCTCTCTAACAGGAAGTACCTCTCTAACAGGTAGTACCTCTCTATCAGGTAGTACCTCTCTATCAGGTAGCACCTCTCTAACAGGTAGCCCCTCTCTAACAGGTAGCTCCTCTCTATCAGGTAGTACCTCTCTATCAGGTAGTACCTCTAACAGGAAGCCCCAGTCTAACAGGTAGTACCTCTCTAACAGGTAGTACCTCTCTAACAGGAAGTACCTCTCTAACAGGTAGTACCTCTCTATCAGGTAGTACCTCTCTATCAGGTAGCACCTCTCTAACAGGTAGCCCCTCTCTAACAGGTTGCTCCTCTCTAACAGGAAGCCCCTCTCTAACAGGTAGTACCTCTCTAACAGGTAGTACCTCTCTAACAGGTAGTCCCTCTCTATCAGGTAGTACCTCTCTATCAGGTAGTACCTCTCTATCAGGTAGTACCTCTTTAACAGGTAGTACCTCTCTAACAGGTAGTAGCTCTCTAACAGGTAGTCCCTCTCTATCAGGTAGTACCTCTCTATCAGGTAGTACCTCTCTATCAGGTAGTACCTCTTTAACAGGTAGTACCTCTCTAACAGGTAGTCCCTCTCTAACAGGTAGTACCTCTCTAACAGGTAGCACCTCTCTAACAGGTAGTACCTCTAACAGGAAGCCCCAGTCTAAGAGGTAGTACCTCTCTAACAGGTAGTACCTCTCTAACAGGTAGTACCTCTCTATCAGGTAGTCCCTCTCTAACAGGTAGTACCTCTCTAACAGGTAGCCCCTCTCTAACAGGTACCACCTCTCTAACAGGTAGTACCTCTCTAACAGGTAGCCCCTCTCTAACAGGTACCACCTCTCTAACAGGTAGTACCTCTCTATCAGGTAGTACCTCTCTAACAGGTAGTACCTCTAACAGGAAGCCCCAGCCTAACAGGTAGCCCCTCTCTAACAGGTAGCACCTCTCTAACACGTAGTATCTCTCTAACAGGTAGTACCTCTCTATCAGGTAGTACCTCTCTATCAGGTAGTACCTCTCTAACAGGTAGTACCTCTAACAGGAAGCCCCAGCCTAACAGGTAGCCCCTCTCTAACAGGTAGCACCTCTCTAACACGTAGTATCTCTCTAACAGGTAGTACCTCTCTATCAGGTAGTACCTCTCTATCAGGTAGTACCTCTAACAGGAAGCCCCAGTCTAACAGGTAGTACCTCTCTAACAGGTAGTACCTCTCTAACAGGAAGTACCTCTCCAACAGGTAGTACCTCTCTATCAGGTAGTACCTCTCTATCAGGTAGCACCTCTCTAACAGGTAGCCCCTCTCTAACAGGTAGCTCCTCTCTATCAGGTAGTACCTCTCTATCAGGTAGTACCTCTAACAGGAAGCCCCAGTCTAACAGGTAGTACCTCTCTAACAGGTAGTACCTCTCTAACAGGAAGTACCTCTCTAACAGGTAGTACCTCTCTATCAGGTAGTACCTCTCTATCAGGTAGCACCTCTCTAACAGGTAGCCCCTCTCTAACAGGTTGCTCCTCTCTAACAGGAAGCCCCTCTCTAACAGGTAGTACCTCTCTATCAGGTAGTACCTCTCTATCAGGTAGTACCTCTAACAGGAAGCCCCAGTCTAACAGGTAGTACCTCTCTAACATGTAGTACCTCTCTAACAGGAAGTACCTCTCTAACAGGTAGTACCTCTCTATCAGGTAGTACCTCTCTAACAGGTAGTCCCCCTTAACAGGTAGTCCCTCTCTAACAGGTAGTCCCTCTCTAACAGGTAGTACCTCTCCAACTGGTAGTACCTCTCTAACTGGTAGTCCCTCTCTAACAGGTAGTCCCTCTCTAACAGGTAGTCCCTCTCTAACAGGTAGTACCTCTCTAACAGGTAGTACCTCTCTAACAGGTAGTACCTCTCTAACAGGTAGTCCCTCTCTAACAGGTAGTACCTCTCTAACAGGTAGCCCCTCTCTAACAGGTAGCACCTCTCTAACAGGTAGTACCTCTCTAACAGGTAGTACCTCTCTAACAGGTAGCCCCTCTCTAACAGGTAGTACCTCTCTATCAGGTAGTACCTCTCTAACAGGTAGTACCTCTAACAGGAAGCCCCAGCCTAACAGGTAGCCCCTCTCTAACAGGTAGCACCTCTCTAACAGGTAGTACCTCTCTATCAGGTAGTACCTCTCTATCAGGTAGTACCTCTAACAGGAAGCCCCAGTCTAACAGGTAGTACCTCTCTAACAGGTAGTACCTCTCTAACAGGAAGTACCTCTTTAACAGGTAGTACCTCTCTGTCAGGTAGTACCTCTCTTCCAGGTAGTACCTCTCTATCAGGTAGTACCTCTCTAACAGGTAGTCCCTCTCTAACAGGTAGTCCCTCTCCAACAGGTAGTCCCTCTCTAACAGGTAGTCCCTCTCTAACAGGTAGTCCCTCTCTAACAGGTAGTCCCTCTCTAACAGGTAGTACCTCTCTAACAGGTAGTACCTCCCTATCAGGTATTACCTCTCTAACAGGTAGTCCCTCTCTAACAGGTATTACCTCTCTATCAGGTAGTACCTCTCTGACAGGTAGAACCTCTCTGACAGGTACTACCTCTCTATCAGGTAGTCCCTCTCTAACAGGTAGTCCCTCTCTATCAGGTAGTACCTCTCTAACAGGTAGCCCCTCTCTAACAGGTACCACCTCTCTAACAGGTAGTACCTCTCTAACAGGTAGCCCCTCTCTAACAGGTACCACCTCTCTAACAGGTAGTACCTCTCTATCAGGTAGTACCTCTCTAACAGGTAGTACCTCTAACAGGAAGCCCCAGCCTAACAGGTAGCCCCTCTCTAACAGGTAGCACCTCTCTAACACGTAGTATCTCTCTAACAGGTAATACCTCTCTATCAGGTAGTACCTCTCTATCAGGTAGTACCTCTAACAGGAAGCCCCAGTCTAACAGTTAGTACCTCTCTAACAGGTAGTACCTCTCTAACAGGAAGTACCTCTCTAACAGGTAGTACCTCTCTATCAGGTAGTACCTCTCTAACAGGTAGTACCTCTCTAACAGGTAGTACCTCTTTAACAGGTAGTACCTCTCTATCAGGTAGTACCTCTCTAACAGGTAGCCCCTCTCTAACAGGTAGTACCTCTCTAACAGGTAGTCCCTCTCTAACAGGTAGCCCCTCTCTATCAGGTAGTACCTATCTATCAGGTAGCACCTCTCTAACAGGTAGCCCCTCTCTAACAGGTAGCTCCTCTCTAACAGGAAGCCCCTCTCTAACAGGTAGTACCTCTCTATCAGGTAGTACCTCTAACAGGAAGCCCCAGTCTAACAGGTAGTACCCCTCTAACAGGTAGTACCTCTCTAACAGGTAGTACCTCTCTATCAGGTAGTACCTCTCTAACAGGTAGTACCTCTCTATCAGGTAGTACCTCTCTAGCAGGTAATACCTCTAACAGGTAGCCCCTCTCTAACAGGTAGTACCTCTCTAACAGGTAGTCCCTCTCTATCAGGTAGTACCTCTCTATCAGGTAGTATCTCTCTATCAGGTAGTACCTCTTTAACAGGTAGTACCTCTCTAACAGGTAGTCCCTCTCTAACAGGTAGTACCTCTCTAACAGGTAGCCCCTCTCTAACAGGTAGTACCTCTCTATCAGGTAGTACCTCTTTATCAGGTAGTACATCTAACAGGAAGCCCCAGTCTAACAGGTAGTACCTCTCTAACAGGCAGTACCTCTCTATCAGGTAGTACCTCTCTAACAGGTTGTACCTCTCTATCAGGTAGCCACTCTCTAACAGGTAGCCCCTCTCTAACAGGTAGCACCTCTCTAACAGGTAGTACCTCTCTATCAGGTAGTACCTCTCTATCAGGTAGTACCTCTAACAGGAAGCCCCAGTCTAACAGGTAGTACCCCTCTAACAGGTAGTACCTCTCTAACAGGTAGTACCTCTCTATCAGGTAGTACCTCTCTAACAGGTAGTACCTCTCTAACAGGTAGTACCTCTCTAACAGGTAGCCCCTCTCTATCAAGTAGTACCTCTCTAACAGGTAGTACCTCTAACAGGAAGCCCCAGTCTAAGAGGTAGTACCTCTCTAACAGGTAGTACCTCTCTAACATGTAGTACCTCTCTAACAGGTAGTACCTCTCTATCAGGTAGTCCCTCTCTAACAGGTAGTACCTCTCTAACAGGTAGCCCCTCTCTAACAGGTACCACCTCTCTAACAGGTAGTACCTCTCTAACAGGTAGCCCCTCTCTAACAGGTACCACCTCTCTAACAGGTAGTACCTCTAACAGGAAGCCCCAGCCTAGCAGGTAGCCCCTCTCTAACAGGTAGCACATCTCTAACACGTAGTATCTCTCTAACAGGTAGTACCTCTCTATCAGGTAGTACCTCTCTATCAGGTAGTACCTCTAACAGGAAGCCCCAGTCTAACAGGTAGTACCTCTCTAACAGGTAGTACCTCTCTAACAGGAAGTACCTCTCTAACAGGTAGTACCTCTCTATGAGGTAGTACCTCTCTATCAGGTAGCACCTCTCTAACAGGTAGCCCCTCTCTAACAGGTAGCTCCTCTCTAACAGGAAGCCCCTCTCTAACAGGTAGTACCTCTCTATCAGGTAGTACCTCTCTATCAGGTAGTACCTCTAACAGGAAGCCCCAGTCTAACAGGTAGTACCTCTCTAACAAGTAGTACCTCTCTAACAGGAAGTACCTCTCTAACAGGTAGTACCTCTCTATCAGGTAGTACCTCTCTAACAGGTAGCCCCTCTCTAACAGGTAGCTCCTCTCTAACAGGAAGCCCCTCTCTAACAGGTAGTACCTCTCTAACAGGTAGTACCTCTCTGACAGGTAGTACCTCTCTAACAGGTAGTCCCTCTCTAACAGGTAGTCCCTCTCTAACAGGTAGTCCCTCTCTAACAGGTAGTCCCTCTCTAACAGGTAGTACCTCTCTAACAGGTAGTACCTCTCTAACAGGTAGTACCTCCCTATCAGGTATTACCTCTCTAACAGGTAGTCCCTCTCTATCAGGTAGTACCTCTCTAACAGGTAGCCCCTCTCTAACAGGTACCACCTCTCTAACAGGTAGTACCTCTCTAACAGGTAGCCCCTCTCTAACAGGTACCACCTCTCTAACAGGTAGTACCTCTCTATCAGGTAGTACCTCTCTAACAGGTAGTACCTCTAACAGGAAGCCCCAGCCTAACAGGTAGCCCTTTCTAACAGGTAGCACCTCGATAACACGTAGTATCTCTCTAACAGGTAGTACCTCTCTATCAGGTAGTACCTCTCTATCAGGTAGTACCTCTAACAGGAAGCCCCAGTCTAACAGGTAGTACCTCTCTAACAGGTAGTACCTCTCTAACAGGAAGTACCTCTCTAACAGGTAGTACCTCTCTAACAGGTAGTACCTCTCTAACAGGTAGTACCTCTCTAACAGGTAGTACCTCTTTAACAGGTAGTACCTCTCTATCAGGTAGTACCTCTCTAACAGGTAGTACCTCTCAACAGGTAGCACCTCTCTAACAGGTAGTACCTCTCTAACAGGTAGCCCCTCTCTAACAGGTAGCACCTCTCTAACAGGTAGTACCTCTCTAACAGGTAGTCCCTCTCTAACAGGTAGTCCCTCTCTAACAGGTAGCCCCTCTCTATCAGGTAGTACCTCTCTATCAGGTAGCACCTCTCTAACAGGTAGCCCCTCTCTAACAGGTAGCTCCTCTCTAACAGGAAGCCCCTCTCTAACAGGTAGTACCTCTCTATCAGGTAGTACATCTAACAGGAAGCCCCAGTCTAACAGGTAGTACCTCTCTAACAGGCAGTACCTCTCTATCAGGTAGTACCTCTCTAACAGGTTGTACCTCTCTAACAGGTAGCCCCTCTCTAACAGGTAGCCACTCTCTAACAGGTAGCCCCTCTCTAACAGGTAGCACCTCTCTAACAGGTAGTACCTCTCTATCAGGTAGTACCTCTCTATCAGGTAGTACCTCTAACAGGAAGCCCCAGTCTAACAGGTAGTACCCCTCTAACAGGTAGTACCTCTCTATCAGGTAGTACCTCTCTATCAGGTAGTACCTCTCTAACAGGTAATACCTCTAACAGGTAGCCCCTCTCTAACAGGTAGTACCTCTCTAACAGGTAGTCCCTCTCTATCAGGTAGTACCTCTCTATCAGGTAGTACCTCTCTATCAGGTAGTACCTCTCTATCAGGTAGTACCTCTTTAACAGGTAGTCCCTCTCTAACAGGTAGTACCTCTCTAACAGGTAGCCCCTCTCTATCAAGTAGTACCTCTCTAACAGGTAGTACTTCTAACAGGAAGCCCCAGTCTAAGAGGTAGTACCTCTCTAACAGGTAGTACCTCTCTAACAGGTAGTACCTCTCTATCAGGTAGTCCCTCTCTAACAGGTAGTACCTCTCTAACAGGTAGCCCCTCTCTAACAGGTACCACCTCTCTAACAGGTAGTACCTCTCTAACAGGTAGCCCCTCTCTATCAGGTAGTACCTCTCTGACAGGTAGTACCTCTCTGACAGGTAGTACCTCTCTATCAGGTAGTCCCTCTTTAACAGGTAGTCCCTCTCTATCAGGTAGTACCACTCTAACAGGTAGCCCCTCTCTAACAGGTACCACCTCTCTAACAGGTAGTACCTCTCTAACAGGTAGCCCCTCTCTAACAGGTACCACCTCTCTAACAGGTAGTACCTCTCTATCAGGTAGTACCTCTCTAACAGGTAGTACCTCTAACAGGAAGCCCCAGCCTAACAGGTAGCCCCTCTCTAACAGGTAGCACCTCTCTAACACGTAGTATCTCTCTAACAGGTAGTACCTCTCTATCAGGTAGTACCTCTAACAGGAAGCCCCAGTCTAACAGGTAGTACCTCTCTAACAGGTAGTACCTCTCTAACAGGAAGTACCTCTCTAACAGGGAGTACCTCTCTATCAGGTAGTACCTCTCTAACAGGTAGTACCTCTCTAACAGGTAGTACCTCTTTAACAGGTAGTACCTCTCTATCAGGTAGTACCTCTCTAACAGGTAGTACCTCTCAACAGGTAGTACCTCTCTAACAGGTAGTACCTCTCTAACAGGTAGTACCTCTCTAACAGGTAGTACCTCTCTAACAGGTAGTACCTCTCTAACAGGTAGCACCTCTCTAACAGGTAGCACCTCTCTAACAGGTAGTACCTCTCTAACAGGTAGCCCCTCTCTAACAGGTAGCACCTCTCTAACAGGTAGTACCTCTCTAACAGGTAGTCCCTCTCTAACAGGTAGCCCCTCTCTATCAGGTAGTACCTCTCTATCAGGTAGCACCTCTCTAACAGGTAGTACCTCTCTATCAGGTAGTACCTCTCTAGCAGGTAATACCTCTAACAGGTAGCCCCTCTCTAACAGGTAGTACCTCTCTAACAGGTAGTCCCTCTCTATCAGGTAGTACCTCTCTATCAGGTAGTACCTCTCTATCAGGTAGTACCTCTTTAACAGGTAGTACCTCTCTAACAGGTAGTCCCTCTCTAACAGGTAGTACCTCTCTAACAGGTAGCCCCTCTCTATCAAGTAGTACCTCTCTAACAGGTAGTACCTCTAACAGGAAGCCCCAGTCTAAGAGGTAGTACCTCTCTAACAGGTAGTACCTCTCTAACAGGTAGTACCTCTCTAACAGGTAGTACCTCTCTATCAGGTAGTCCCTCTCTAACAGGTAGTACCTCTCTAACAGGTAGCCCCTCTCTAACAGGTACCACCTCTCTAACAGGTAGTACCTCTCTAACAGGTAGCCCCTCTCTAACAGGTACCACCTCTCTAACAGGTAGTACCTCTCTAACAGGTAGTACCTCTAACAGGAAGCCCCAGCCTAGCAGGTAGCCCCTCTCTAACAGGTAGCACATCTCTAACACGTAGTATCTCTCTAACAGGTAGTACCTCTCTATCAGGTAGTACCTCTCTATCAGGTAGTACCTCTAACAGGAAGCCCCAGTCTAACAGGTAGTACCTCTCTAACAGGTAGTACCTCTCTAACAGGAAGTACCTCTCTAACAGGTAGTACCTCTCTATCAGGTAGTACCTCTCTATCAGGTAGCACCTCTCTAACAGGTAGCCCCTCTCTAACAGGTAGCTCCTCTCTAACAGGAAGCCCCTCTCTAACAGGTAGTACCTCTCTATCAGGTAGTACCTCTCTATCAGGTAGTACCTCTAACAGGAAGCCCCAGTCTAACAGGTAGTACCTCTCTAACAAGTAGTACCTCTCTAACAGGAAGTACCTCTCTAACAGGTAGTACCTCTCTATCAGGTAGTACCTCTCTAACAGGTAGCCCCTCTCTAACAGGTAGCTCCTCTCTAACAGGAAGCCCCTCTCTAACAGGTAGTACCTCTCTAACAGGTAGTACCTCTCTGACAGGTAGTACCTCTCTAACAGGTAGTCCCTCTCTAACAGGTAGTCCCTCTCTAACAGGTAGTCCCTCTCTAACAGGTAGTCCCTCTCTAACAGGTAGTACCTCTCTAACAGGTAGTACCTCTCTAACAGGTAGTACCTCCCTATCAGGTATTACCTCTCTAACAGGTAGTCCCTCTCTAACAGGTATTACCTCTCTATCAGGTAGTACCTCTCTAACAGGTAGTACCTCTCTATCAGGTAGTACCTCTCTAACAGGTAATACCTCTAACAGGTAGCCCCTCTCTAACAGGTAGTACCTCTCTAACAGGTAGTCCCTCTCTATCAGGTAGTACCTCTCTATCAGGTAGTACCTCTCTATCAGGTAGTACCTCTTTAACAGGTAGTCCCTCTCTAACAGGTAGTCCCTCTCTAACAGGTAGTACCTCTCTAACAGGTAGCCCCTCTCTATCAAGTAGTACCTCTCTAACAGGTAGTACTTCTAACAGGAAGCCCCAGTCTAACAGGTAGTACCTCTCTAACAGGTAGTACCTCTCTAACAGGTAGTACCTCTCTATCAGGTAGTACCTCTCTATCAGGTAGTACCTCTCTAACAGGTAATACCTCTAACAGGTAGCCCCTCTCTAACAGGTAGTACCTCTCTAACAGGTAATCAATTTTTCATTTGGAAGAGTCAGCTTTTAAACCAACATGGCTCAGTTTAAATTGTTTTTACATTGTAGGTAACAGGTAGTACCTCTCTAACAGGTAGTACCTCTCTATCAGGTAGTCCCTCTCTAACAGGTAGTACCTCTCTAACAGGTAGCCCCTCTCTAACAGGTACCACCTCTCTAACAGGTAGTACCTCTCTAACAGGTAGCCCCTCTCTATCAGGTAGTACCTCTCTGACAGGTAGTACCTCTCTGACAGGTAGTACCTCTCTATCAGGTAGTCCCTCTCTAACAGGTAGTCCCTCTCTATCAGGTAGTACCTCTCTAACAGGTAGCCCCTCTCTAACAGGTACCACCTCTCTAACAGGTAGTACCTCTCTAACAGGTAGCCCCTCTCTAACAGGTACCACCTCTCTAACAGGTAGTACCTCTCTATCAGGTAGTACCTCTCTAACAGGTAGTACCTCTAACAGGAAGCCCCAGCCTAACAGGTAGCCCCTCTCTAACAGGTAGCACCTCTCTAACACGTAGTATCTCTCTAACAGGTAGTACCTCTCTATCAGGTAGTACCTCTAACAGGAAGCCCCAGTCTAACAGGTAGTACCTCTCTAACAGGTAGTACCTCTCTAACAGGAAGTACCTCTCTAACAGGGAGTACCTCTCTATCAGGTAGTACCTCTCTAACAGGTAGTACCTCTCTAACAGGTAGTACCTCTTTAACAGGTAGTACCTCTCTATCAGGTAGTACCTCTCTAACAGGTAGTACCTCTCAACAGGTAGTACCTCTCTAACAGGTAGTACCTCTCTAACAGGTAGTACCTCTCTAACAGGTAGTACCTCTCTAACAGGTAGCACCTCTCTAACAGGTAGCACCTCTCTAACAGGTAGTACCTCTCTAACAGGTAGCCCCTCTCTAACAGGTAGCACCTCTCTAACAGGTAGTACCTCTCTAACAGGTAGTACCTCTCTAACAGGTAGTCCCTCTCTATCAGGTAGTACCTCTCTATCAGGTAGCACCTCTCTAACAGGTAGTACCTCTCTATCAGGTAGTACCTCTCTAGCAGGTAATACCTCTAACAGGTAGCCCCTCTCTAACAGGTAGTACCTCTCTAACAGGTAGTCCCTCTCTATCAGGTAGTACCTCTCTATCAGGTAGTACCTCTCTATCAGGTAGTACCTCTTTAACAGGTAGTACCTCTCTAACAGGTAGTCCCTCTCTAACAGGTAGTACCTCTCTAACAGGTAGCCCCTCTCTATCAAGTAGTACCTCTCTAACAGGTAGTACCTCTAACAGGAAGCCCCAGTCTAAGAGGTAGTACCTCTCTAACAGGTAGTACCTCTCTAACAGGTAGTACCTCTCTAACAGGTAGTACCTCTCTATCAGGTAGTCCCTCTCTAACAGGTAGTACCTCTCTAACAGGTAGCCCCTCTCTAACAGGTACCACCTCTCTAACAGGTAGTACCTCTCTAACAGGTAGCCCCTCTCTAACAGGTACCACCTCTCTAACAGGTAGTACCTCTCTAACAGGTAGTACCTCTAACAGGAAGCCCCAGCCTAGCAGGTAGCCCCTCTCTAACAGGTAGCACATCTCTAACACGTAGTATCTCTCTAACAGGTAGTACCTCTCTATCAGGTAGTACCTCTCTAACAGGTAGTACCTCTCTAACAGGTAGTACCTCTTTAACAGGTAGTACCTCTCTATCAGGTAGTACCTCTCTAACAGGTAGTACCTCTCAACAGGTAGTACCTCTCTAACAGGTAGTACCTCTCTAACAGGTAGTACCTCTCTAACAGGTAGTACCTCTCTAACAGGTAGCACCTCTCTAACAGGTAGCACCTCTCTAACAGGTAGTACCTCTCTAACAGGTAGCCCCTCTCTAACAGGTAGCACCTCTCTAACAGGTAGTACCTCTCTAACAGGTAGTACCTCTCTAACAGGTAGTCCCTCTCTATCAGGTAGTACCTCTCTATCAGGTAGCACCTCTCTAACAGGTAGTACCTCTCTATCAGGTAGTACCTCTCTAGCAGGTAATACCTCTAACAGGTAGCCCCTCTCTAACAGGTAGTACCTCTCTAACAGGTAGTCCCTCTCTATCAGGTAGTACCTCTCTATCAGGTAGTACCTCTCTATCAGGTAGTACCTCTTTAACAGGTAGTACCTCTCTAACAGGTAGTCCCTCTCTAACAGGTAGTACCTCTCTAACAGGTAGCCCCTCTCTATCAAGTAGTACCTCTCTAACAGGTAGTACCTCTAACAGGAAGCCCCAGTCTAAGAGGTAGTACCTCTCTAACAGGTAGTACCTCTCTAACAGGTAGTACCTCTCTAACAGGTAGTACCTCTCTATCAGGTAGTCCCTCTCTAACAGGTAGTACCTCTCTAACAGGTAGCCCCTCTCTAACAGGTACCACCTCTCTAACAGGTAGTACCTCTCTAACAGGTAGCCCCTCTCTAACAGGTACCACCTCTCTAACAGGTAGTACCTCTCTAACAGGTAGTACCTCTAACAGGAAGCCCCAGCCTAGCAGGTAGCCCCTCTCTAACAGGTAGCACATCTCTAACACGTAGTATCTCTCTAACAGGTAGTACCTCTCTATCAGGTAGTACCTCTCTATCAGGTAGTACCTCTAACAGGAAGCCCCAGTCTAACAGGTAGTACCTCTCTAACAGGTAGTACCTCTCTAACAGGAAGTACCTCTCTAACAGGTAGTACCTCTCTATCAGGTAGTACCTCTCTATCAGGTAGCACCTCTCTAACAGGTAGCCCCTCTCTAACAGGTAGCTCCTCTCTAACAGGAAGCCCCTCTCTAACAGGTAGTACCTCTCTATCAGGTAGTACCTCTCTATCAGGTAGTACCTCTAACAGGAAGCCCCAGTCTAACAGGTAGTACCTCTCTAACAAGTAGTACCTCTCTAACAGGAAGTACCTCTCTAACAGGTAGTACCTCTCTATCAGGTAGTACCTCTCTAACAGGTAGCCCCTCTCTAACAGGTAGCTCCTCTCTAACAGGAAGCCCCTCTCTAACAGGTAGTACCTCTCTAACAGGTAGTACCTCTCTGACAGGTAGTACCTCTCTAACAGGTAGTCCCTCTCTAACAGGTAGTCCCTCTCTAACAGGTAGTCCCTCTCTAACAGGTAGTCCCTCTCTAACAGGTAGTACCTCTCTAACAGGTAGTACCTCTCTAACAGGTAGTACCTCCCTATCAGGTATTACCTCTCTAACAGGTAGTCCCTCTCTAACAGGTATTACCTCTCTATCAGGTAGTACCTCTCTACAGGTAGTACTCTCTACAGGTAGTACCTCTCTATCAGGTAGTACCTCTCTAACAGGTAGCCTCTCTACAGGTAGACCTCTAACAGGTAGCCCCTCTCTAACAGGTAGTACCTCTCTAACAGGTAGTCCCTCTCTATCAGGTAGTACCTCTCTATCAGGTAGTACCTCTCTATCAGGTAGTACCTCTTTAACAGGTAGTCCCTCTCTAACAGGTAGTCCCTCTCTAACAGGTAGTACCTCTCTAACAGGTAGCCCCTCTCTATCAAGTAGTACCTCTCTAACAGGTAGTACTTCTAACAGGAAGCCCCAGTCTAAGAGGTAGTACCTCTCTAACAGGCAGGTAGTACCTCTAACAGGAAGCCCCAGTCTAACAGGTAGTACCCCTCTAACAGGTAGTACCTCTCTATCAGGTAGTACCTCTCTATCAGGTAGTACCTCTCTAACAGGTAGTACCTCTCTATCAGGTAGTACCTCTCTAACAGGTAGTACCTCTCTAACAGGTAATACCTCTAACAGGTAGCCCCTCTCTAACAGGTAGTACCTCAATAACAGGTAGTCCCTCTCTATCAGGTAGTACCTCTCTATCAGGTAGTACCTCTCTATCAGGTAGTACCTCTTTAACAGGTAGTACCTCTCTAACAGGTAGTCCCTCTCTAACAGGTAGTACCTCTCTAACAGGTAGCCCCTCTCTATCAAGTAGTACCTCTCTAACAGGTAGTACTTCTAACAGGAAGCCCCAGTCTAAGAGGTAGTACCTCTCTAACAGGTAGTACCTCTCTAACAGGTAGTACCTCTCTATCAGGTAGTCCCTCTCTAACAGGTAGTACCTCTCTAACAGGTAGCCCCTCTCTAACAGGTACCACCTCTCTAACAGGTAGTACCTCTCTAACAGGTAGCCCCTCTCTACAGGTAGCCCCTCTCTATCAGGTAGTACCTCTCTGACAGGTAGTACCTCTCTGACAGGTAGTACCTCTCTATCAGGTAGTCCCTCTCTAACAGGTAGTCCCTCTCTATCAGGTAGTACCTCTCTAACAGGTAGCCCCTCTCTAACAGGTACCACCTCTCTAACAGGTAGTACCTCTCTAACAGGTAGCCCCTCTCTAACAGGTACCACCTCTCTAACAGGTAGTACCTCTCTATCAGGTAGTACCTCTCTAACAGGTAGTACCTCTAACAGGAAGCCCCAGCCTAACAGGTAGCCCCTCTCTAACAGGTAGCACCTCTCTAACACGTAGTATCTCTCTAACAGGTAGTACCTCTCTATCAGGTAGTACCTCTAACAGGAAGCCCCAGTCTAACAGGTAGTACCTCTCTAACAGGTAGTACCTCTCTAACAGGAAGTACCTCTCTAACAGGGAGTACCTCTCTATCAGGTAGTACCTCTCTAACAGGTAGTACCTCTCTAACAGGTAGTACCTCTTTAACAGGTAGTACCTCTCTATCAGGTAGTACCTCTCTAACAGGTAGTACCTCTCAACAGGTAGTACCTCTCTAACAGGTAGTACCTCTCTAACAGGTAGTACCTCTCTAACAGGTAGTACCTCTCTAACAGGTCCTCTCTAACAGGTAGCACCTCTCTAACAGGTAGTACCTCTCTAACAGGTAGTCCCTCTCTAACAGGTAGTCCCTCTCTAACAGGTAGCCCCTCTCTATCAGGTAGTACCTCTCTATCAGGTAGCACCTCTCTAACAGGTAGCCCCTCTCTAACAGGTAGTACCTCTCTATCAGGTAGTACATCTAACAGGAAGCCCCAGTCTAACAGGTAGTACCCCTCTAACAGGTAGTACCTCTCTAACAGGTAGTACCTCTCTATCAGGTAGTACCTCTCTATCAGGTAGTACCTCTCTAACAGGTTGTACCTCTCTAACAGGAAGCCCCAGTCTAACAGGTAGCACCTCTCTAACAGGTAGCACCTCTCTAACAGGTAGTACCTCTCTAACAGGTAGCCCCTCTCTAACAGGTAGCACCTCTCTAACAGGTAGTACCTCTCTAACAGGTAGTACCTCTCTAACAGGTAGTCCCTCTCTATCAGGTAGTACCTCTCTATCAGGTAGCACCTCTCTAACAGGTAGTACCTCTCTATCAGGTAGTACCTCTCTAGCAGGTAATACCTCTAACAGGTAGCCCCTCTCTAACAGGTAGTACCTCTCTAACAGGTAGTCCCTCTCTATCAGGTAGTACCTCTCTATCAGGTAGTACCTCTCTATCAGGTAGTACCTCTTTAACAGGTAGTACCTCTCTAACAGGTAGTCCCTCTCTAACAGGTAGTACCTCTCTAACAGGTAGCCCCTCTCTATCAAGTAGTACCTCTCTAACAGGTAGTACCTCTAACAGGAAGCCCCAGTCTAAGAGGTAGTACCTCTCTAACAGGTAGTACCTCTCTAACAGGTAGTACCTCTCTAACAGGTAGTACCTCTCTATCAGGTAGTCCCTCTCTAACAGGTAGTACCTCTCTAACAGGTAGCCCCTCTCTAACAGGTACCACCTCTCTAACAGGTAGTACCTCTCTAACAGGTAGCCCCTCTCTAACAGGTACCACCTCTCTAACAGGTAGTACCTCTCTAACAGGTAGTACCTCTAACAGGAAGCCCCAGCCTAGCAGGTAGCCCCTCTCTAACAGGTAGCACATCTCTAACACGTAGTATCTCTCTAACAGGTAGTACCTCTCTATCAGGTAGTACCTCTCTATCAGGTAGTACCTCTAACAGGAAGCCCCAGTCTAACAGGTAGTACCTCTCTAACAGGTAGTACCTCTCTAACAGGTAGTACCTCTCTAACAGGTAGTACCTCTCTAACAGGAAGTACCTCTCTAACAGGTAGTACCTCTCTATCAGGTAGTACCTCTCTATCAGGTAGCACCTCTCTAACAGGTAGCCCCTCTCTAACAGGTAGCTCCTCTCTAACAGGAAGCCCCTCTCTAACAGGTAGTACCTCTCTATCAGGTAGTACCTCTCTATCAGGTAGTACCTCTAACAGGAAGCCCCAGTCTAACAGGTAGTACCTCTCTAACAAGTAGTACCTCTCTAACAGGAAGTACCTCTCTAACAGGTAGTACCTCTCTATCAGGTAGTACCTCTCTAACAGGTAGCCCCTCTCTAACAGGTAGCTCCTCTCTAACAGGAAGCCCCTCTCTAACAGGTAGTACCTCTCTAACAGGTAGTACCTCTCTGACAGGTAGTACCTCTCTAACAGGTAGTCCCTCTCTAACAGGTAGTCCCTCTCTAACAGGTAGTCCCTCTCTAACAGGTAGTCCCTCTCTAACAGGTAGTACCTCTCTAACAGGTAGTACCTCTCTAACAGGTAGTACCTCCCTATCAGGTATTACCTCTCTAACAGGTAGTCCCTCTCTAACAGGTATTACCTCTCTATCAGGTAGTACCTCTCTGACAGGTAGTACCTCTCTGACAGGTAGTACCTCTCTATCAGGTAGTCCCTCTCTAACAGGTAGTCCCTCTCTATCAGGTAGTACCTCTCTAACAGGTAGCCCCTCTCTAACAGGTACCACCTCTCTAACAGGTAGTACCTCTCTAACAGGTAGCCCCTCTCTAACAGGTACCACCTCTCTAACAGGTAGTACCTCTCTATCAGGTAGTACCTCTCTAACAGGTAGTACCTCTAACAGGAAGCCCCAGCCTAACAGGTAGCCCTTTCTAACAGGTAGCACCTCGATAACACGTAGTATCTCTCTAACAGGTAGTACCTCTCTATCAGGTAGTACCTCTCTATCAGGTAGTACCTCTAACAGGAAGCCCCAGTCTAACAGGTAGTACCTCTCTAACAGGAAGTACCTCTCTAACAGGTAGTACCTCTCTATCAGGTAGTACCTCTCTAACAGGTAGTACCTCTCTAACAGGTAGTACCTCTTTAACAGGTAGTACCTCTCTATCAGGTAGTACCTCTCTAACAGGTAGTACCTCTCAACAGGTAGCACCTCTCTAACAGGTAGTACCTCTCTAACAGGTAGCCCCTCTCTAACAGGTAGCACCTCTCTAACAGGTAGTACCTCTCTAACAGGTAGTCCCTCTCTAACAGGTAGTCCCTCTCTAACAGGTAGCCCCTCTCTATCAGGTAGTACCTCTCTATCAGGTAGCACCTCTCTAACAGGTAGCCCCTCTCTAACAGGTAGCTCCTCTCTAACAGGAAGCCCCTCTCTAACAGGTAGTACCTCTCTATCAGGTAGTACATCTAACAGGAAGCCCCAGTCTAACAGGTAGTACCTCTCTAACAGGCAGTACCTCTCTATCAGGTAGTACCTCTCTAACAGGTTGTACCTCTCTAACAGGTAGCCCCTCTCTAACAGGTAGCCACTCTCTAACAGGTAGCCCCTCTCTAACAGGTAGCACCTCTCTAACAGGTAGTACCTCTCTATCAGGTAGTACCTCTCTATCAGGTAGTACCTCTCTATCAGGTAGTACCTCTCTATCAGGTAGTACCTCTAACAGGAAGCCCCAGTCTAACAGGTAGTACCCCTCTAACAGGTAGTACCTCTCTATCAGGTAGTACCTCTCTATCAGGTAGTACCTCTCTAACAGGTAATACCTCTAACAGGTAGCCCCTCTCTAACAGGTAGTACCTCTCTAACAGGTAGTCCCTCTCTATCAGGTAGTACCTCTCTATCAGGTAGTACCTCTCTATCAGGTAGTACCTCTTTAACAGGTAGTACCTCTCTAACAGGTAGTCCCTCTCTAACAGGTAGTACCTCTCTAACAGGTAGCCCCTCTCTATCAAGTAGTACCTCTCTAACAGGTAGTACTTCTAACAGGAAGCCCCAGTCTAAGAGGTAGTACCTCTCTAACAGGTAGTACCTCTCTAACAGGTAGTACCTCTCTATCAGGTAGTCCCTCTCTAACAGGTAGTACCTCTCTAACAGGTAGCCCCTCTCTAACAGGTACCACCTCTCTAACAGGTAGTACCTCTCTAACAGGTAGCCCCTCTCTATCAGGTAGTACCTCTCTGACAGGTAGTACCTCTCTGACAGGTAGTACCTCTCTATCAGGTAGTCCCTCTCTAACAGGTAGTCCCTCTCTATCAGGTAGTACCTCTCTAACAGGTAGCCCCTCTCTAACAGGTACCACCTCTCTAACAGGTAGTACCTCTCTAACAGGTAGCCCCTCTCTAACAGGTACCACCTCTCTAACAGGTACCACCTCTCTAACAGGTAGTACCTCTCTATCAGGTAGTACCTCTCTAACAGGTAGTACCTCTAACAGGAAGCCCCAGCCTAACAGGTAGCCCCTCTCTAACAGGTAGCACCTCTCTAACACGTAGTATCTCTCTAACAGGTAGTACCTCTCTATCAGGTAGTACCTCTAACAGGAAGCCCCAGTCTAACAGGTAGTACCTCTCTAACAGGTAGTACCTCTCTAACAGGAAGTACCTCTCTAACAGGGAGTACCTCTCTATCAGGTAGTACCTCTCTAACAGGTAGTACCTCTCTAACAGGTAGTACCTCTTTAACAGGTAGTACCTCTCTATCAGGTAGTACCTCTCTAACAGGTAGTACCTCTCTAACAGGTAGTACCTCTCTAACAGGTAGTACCTCTCTAACAGGTAGTACCTCTCTAACAGGTAGTACCTCTCTAACAGGTAGTACCTCTCTAACAGGTAGCACCTCTCTAACAGGTAGCACCTCTCTAACAGGTAGCCCCTCTCTAACAGGTAGCCCCTCTCTAACAGGTAGTACCTCTCTAACAGGTAGTACCTCTCTAACAGGTAGTCCCTCTCTATCAGGTAGCCCCTCTCTATCAGGTAGTACCTCTCTATCAGGTAGCACCTCTCTAACAGGTAGCCCCTCTCTAACAGGTAGCTCCTCTCTAACAGGAAGCCCCAGTCTAACAGGTAGTACCTCTCTAACAGGCAGTACCTCTCTATCAGGTAGTACCTCTCTAACAGGTTGTACCTCTCTAACAGGTAGCCCCTCTCTAACAGGTAGCCACTCTCTAACAGGTAGCCCCTCTCTAACAGGTAGCACCTCTCTAACAGGTAGTACCTCTCTATCAGGTAGTACCCCTCTAACAGGTAGTACCTCTCTAACAGGTAGTACCTCTCTATCAGGTAGTACCTCTCTAACAGGTAGTACCTCTCTAACAGGTAGTACCTCTCTATCAGGTAGTACCTCTCTAACAGGTAATACCTCTAACAGGTAGCCCCTCTCTAACAGGTAGTACCTCTCTAACAGGTAGTCCCTCTCTATCAGGTAGTACCTCTCTATCAGGTAGTACCTCTCTATCAGGTAGTACCTCTTTAACAGGTAGTACCTCTCTAACAGGTAGTCCCTCTCTAACAGGTAGTACCTCTCTAACAGGTAGCCCCTCTCTATCAAGTAGTACCTCTCTAACAGGTAGTACCTCTAACAGGAAGCCCCAGTCTAAGAGGTAGTACCTCTCTAACAGGTAGTACCTCTCTAACAGGTAGTACCTCTCTATCAGGTAGTCCCTCTCTAACAGGTAGTACCTCTCTAACAGGTAGCCCCTCTCTAACAGGTACCACCTCTCTAACAGGTAGTACCTCTCTAACAGGTAGCCCCTCTCTAACAGGTACCACCTCTCTAACAGGTAGTACCTCTCTATCAGGTAGTACCTCTCTAACAGGTAGTACCTCTCTAACACGTAGTATCTCTCTAACAGGTAGTACCTCTCTATCAGGTAGTACCTCTCTATCAGGTTGTACCTCTAACAGGAAGCCCCAGTCTAACAGGTAGTACCTCTCTAACAGGTAGTACCTCTCTAACAGGAAGTACCTCACTAACAGGTAGTACCTCTCTATCAGGTAGTACCTCTCTATCAGGTAGAACCTCTCTAACAGGTAGCCCCTCTCTAACAGGTAGCTCCTCTCTAACAGGAAGCCCCTCTCTAACAGGTAGTACCTCTCTATCAGGTAGTACCTCTCTATCAGGTAGTACCTCTAACAGGAAGCCCCAGTCTAACAGGTAGTACCTCTCTAACATGTAGTACCTCTCTAACAGGAAGTACCTCTCTAACAGGTAGTACCTCTCTATCAGGTAGTACCTCTCTAACAGGTAGCCCCTCTCTAACAGGTAGCTCCTCTCTAACAGGAAGCCCCTCTCTAACAGGTAGTACCTCTCTAACAGGTAGTACCTCTCTGACAGGTAGTACCTCTCTAACAGGTAGTCCCTCTCTAACAGGTAGTCCCTCTCTAACAGGTAGTCCCTCTCTAACAGGTAGTACCTCTCTAAGAGGTAGTACCTCTCCAACAGGTAGTACCTCTCTAACTGGTAGTACCTCTCTAACAGGTAGTCCCTCTCTAACAGGTAGTCCCTCTCTAACAGGTAGTACCTCTCTAACAGGTAGTACCTCTCTAACAGGTAGTACCTCTCTAACAGGTAGTACCTCTAACAGGTAGTACCTCTCTAACAGGTATTACCTCTCTAACAGGTAGTACCTCTCTAACAGGTAGTACCTCTAACAGGTAGCCCCTCTCTAACAGGTAGTACCTCTCTATCAGGTAGTACCTCTCTAACAGGTAGCCCCTCTCTAACAGGTACCACCTCTCTAACAGGTAGTACCTCTCTAACAGGTAGCCCCTCTCTAACAGGTACCACCTCTCTAACAGGTAGTACCTCTCTATCAGGTAGTACCTCTCTAACAGGTAGTACCTCTAACAGGAAGCCCCAGCCTAACAGGTAGCCCCTCTCTAACAGGTAGCACCTCTCTAACACGTAGTATCTCTCTAACAGGTAGTACCTCTCTATCAGGTAGTACCTCTCTATCAGGTAGTACCTCTAACAGGAAGCCCCAGTCTAACAGTTAGTACCTCTCTAACAGGTAGTACCTCTCTAACAGGAAGTACCTCTCTAACAGGTAGTACCTCTCTATCAGGTAGTACCTCTCTAACAGGTAGTACCTCTCTAACAGGTAGTACCTCTTTAACAGGTAGTACCTCTCTATCAGGTAGTACCTCTCTAACAGGTAGTACCTCTCAACAGGTAGTACCTCTCTAACAGGTAGTACCTCTCTAACAGGTAGTACCTCTCTAACAGGTAGTACCTCTCTAACAGGTAGTACCTCTCTAACAGGTAGCCCCTCTCTAACAGGTAGCACCTCTCTAACAGGTAGCACCTCTCTAACAGGTAGTACCTCTCTAACAGGTAGTCCCTCTCTAACAGGTAGCCCCTCTCTATCAGGTAGTACCTCTCTATCAGGTAGCACCTCTCTAACAGGTAGCCCCTCTCTAACAGGTAGCTCCTCTCTAACAGGAAGCCCCTCTCTAACAGGTAGTACCTCTCTATCAGGTAGTACATCTAACAGGAAGCCCCAGTCTAACAGGTAGTACCTCTCTAACAGGCAGTACCTCTCTATCAGGTAGTACCTCTCTAACACGTTGTACCTCTCTAACAGGTAGCCCCTCTCTAACAGGTAGCCACTCTCTAACAGGTAGCCCCTCTCTAACAGGTAGCACCTCTCTAACAGGTAGTACCTCTCTATCAGGTAGTACCTCTCTATCAGGTAGTACCTCTCTATCAGGTAGTACCTCTCTATCAGGTAGTACCTCTAACAGGAAGCCCCAGTCTAACAGGTAGTACCCCTCTAACAGGTAGTACCTCTCTAACAGGTAGTACCTCTCTAACAGGTAGTACCTCTCTATCAGGTAGTACCTCTCTAACAGGTAGTACCTCTCTAACAGGTAGTACCTCTCTATCAGGTAGTACCTCTCTAGCAGGTAATACCTCTAACAGGTAGCCACTCTCTAACAGGTAGTACCTCTCTAACAGGTAGTCCCTCTCTATCAGGTAGTACCTCTCTATCAGGTAGTACCTCTCTATCAGGTAGTACCTCTTTAACAGGTAGTACCTCTCTAACAGGTAGTCCCTCTCTAACAGGTAGTACCTCTCTAACAGGTAGCCCCTCTCTATCAAGTAGTACCTCTCTAACAGGTAGTACCTCTAACAGGAAGCCCCAGTCTAAGAGGTAGTACCTCTCTAACAGGTAGTACCTCTCTAACAGGTAGTACCTCTCTATCAGGTAGTCCCTCTCTAACAGGTAGTACCTCTCTAACAGGTAGCCCCTCTCTAACAGGTACCACCTCTCTAACAGGTAGTACCTCTCTAACAGGTAGCCCCTCTCTAACAGGTACCACCTCTCTAACAGGTAGTACCTCTCTATCAGGTAGTACCTCTCTAACAGGTAGTACCTCTAACAGGAAGCCCCAGCCTAACAGGTAGCCCCTCTCTAACAGGTAGCACCTCTCTAACACGTAGTATCTCTCTAACAGGTAGTACCTCTCTATCAGGTAGTACCTCTCTATCAGGTAGTACCTCTAACAGGAAGCCCCAGTCTAACAGGTAGTACCTCTCTAACAAGTAGTACCTCTCTAACAGGAAGTACCTCTCTAACAGGTAGTACCTCTCTATCAGGTAGTACCTCTCTAACAGGAAGCCCCTCTCTAACAGGTAGTACCTCTCTAACAGGTAGTACCGCTCTGACAGGTAGTACCTCTCTAACAGGTAGTCCCTCTCTAACAGGTAGTCCCTCTCTAACAGGTAGTCCCTCTCTAACAGGTAGTCCCTCTCTAACAGGTAGTCCCTCTCTAACAGGTAGTACCTCTCTAACAGGTAGTACCTCTCTAACAGGTAGTACCTCCCTATCAGGTATTACCTCTCTAACAGGTAGTCCCTCTCTAACAGGTATTACCTCTCTATCAGGTAGTACCTCTCTGACAGGTAGTACCTCTCTGACAGGTAGTACCTCTCTATCAGGTAGTCCCTCTCTAACAGGTAGTCCCTCTCTATCAGGTAGTACCTCTCTAACAGGTAGCCCCTCTCTAACAGGTACCACCTCTCTAACAGGTAGCTCCTCTCTAACAGGAAGCCCCTCTCTAACAGGTAGTACCTCTCTATCAGGTAGTACATCTAACAGGAAGCCCCAGTCTATCAGGTAGTACCTCGCTAACAGGCAGTACCTCTCTATCAGGTAGTACCTCTCTAACAGGTTGTACCTCTCTATCAGGTAGCCACTCTCTAACAGGTAGCCCCTCTCTAACAGGTAGCACCTCTCTAACAGGTAGTACCTCTCTATCAGGTAGTACCTCTCTAACAGGTAGTACCTCTAACAGGTAGTACCTCTCTAACAGGTAGTCCCTCTCTAACAGGTAGTACCTCTCTAACAGGTAGTACCTCTAACAGGTAGTACCTCTCTAACAGGTAGTCCCTCTCTAACAGGTAGTACCTCTCTATCAGGTAGTACCTCTAACAGGAAGCCCCAGTCTAACAGGTAGTACCCCTCTAACAGGTAGTACCTCTCTAACAGGTAGTACCTCTCTATCAGGTAGTACCTCTCTAACAGGTAGTACCTCTCTAACAGGTAGTACCTCTCTATCAGGTAGTACCTCTCTAGCAGGTAATACTTCTAACAGGTAGCCCCTCTCTAACAGGTAGTACCTCTCTAACAGGTAGTCCCTCTCTATCAGGTAGTACCTCTCTATCAGGTAGTACCTCTCTATCAGGTAGTACCTCTTTAACAGGTAGTACCTCTCTAACAGGTAGTCCCTCTCTAACAGGTAGTACCTCTCTAACAGGTAGCCCCTCTCTATCAAGTAGTACCTCTCTAACAGGTAGTACCTCTAACAGGAAGCCCCAGTCTAAGAGGTAGTACCTCTCTAACAGGTAGTACCTCTCTAACAGGTAGTACCTCTCTAACAGGTAGTACCTCTCTATCAGGTAGTCCCTCTCTAACAGGTAGTACCTCTCTAACAGGTAGCCCCTCTCTAACAGGTACCACCTCTCTAACAGGTAGTACCTCTCTAACAGGTAGCCCCTCTCTAACAGGTACCACCTCTCTAACAGGTAGTACCTCTCTAACAGGTAGTACCTCTAACAGGAAGCCCCAGCCTAACAGGTAGCCCCTCTCTAACAGGTAGCACATCTCTAACACGTAGTATCTCTCTAACAGGTAGTACCTCTCTATCAGGTAGTACCTCTCTATCAGGTAGTACCTCTAACAGGAAGCCCCAGTCTAACAGGTAGTACCTCTCTAACAGGTAGTACCTCTCTAACAGGAAGTACCTCTCTGACAGGTAGTACCTCTCTAACAGGTAGTCCCTCTCTAACAGGTAGTCCCTCTCTAACAGGTAGTCCCTCTCTAACAGGTAGTCCCTCTCTAACAGGTAGTCCCTCTCTAACAGGTAGTACCTCTCTAACAGGTAGTACCTCTCTAACAGGTAGTACCTCCCTATCAGGTATTACCTCTCTAACAGGTAGTCCCTCTCTAACAGGTATTACCTCTCTATCAGGTAGTACCTCTCTGACAGGTAGTACCTCTCTGACAGGTAGTACCTCTCTATCAGGTAGTCCCTCTCTAACAGGTAGTCCCTCTCTATCAGGTAGTACCTCTCTAACAGGTAGCCCCTCTCTAACAGGTACCACCTCTCTAACAGGTAGTACCTCTCTAACAGGTAGCCCCTCTCTAACAGGTACCACATCTCTAACAGGTAGTACCTCTCTATCAGGTAGTACCTCTCTAACAGGTAGTACCTCTAACAGGAAGCCCCAGCCTAACAGGTAGTACCTCTCTAACAGGTAGTACCTCTCTATCAGGTAGTACCTCTCTAACAGGAAGTACCTCTCTGACAGGTAGTACCTCTCTAACAGGTAGTCCCTCTAACAGGAAGCCCCAGTCTAACAGGTAGTACCTCTCTAACAGGTAGTACCTCTCTAACAGGAAGTACCTCTCTGACAGGTAGTACCTCTCTAACAGGTAGTCCCTCTCTAACAGGTAGTCCCTCTCTAACAGGTAGTCCCTCTCTAACAGGTAGTCCCTCTCTAACAGGTAGTCCCTCTCTAACAGGTAGTACCTCTCTAACAGGTAGTACCTCTCTAACAGGTAGTACCTCCCTATCAGGTATTACCTCTCTAACAGGTAGTCCCTCTCTAACAGGTATTACCTCTCTATCAGGTAGTACCTCTCTAACAGGTAGTACCTCTAACAGGAAGCCCCAGCCTAACAGGTAGCCCTTTCTAACAGGTAGCACCTCGATAACACGTAGTATCTCTCTAACAGGTAGTACCTCTCTATCAGGTAGTACCTCTCTATCAGGTAGTACCTCTAACAGGAAGCCCCAGTCTAACAGGTAGTACCTCTCTAACAGGTAGTACCTCTCTAACAGGAAGTACCTCTCTGACAGGTAGTACCTCTCTAACAGGTAGTCCCTCTCTAACAGGTAGTCCCTCTCTAACAGGTAGTCCCTCTCTAACAGGTAGTCCCTCTCTAACAGGTAGTCCCTCTCTAACAGGTAGTACCTCTCTAACAGGTAGTACCTCTCTAACAGGTAGTACCTCCCTATCAGGTATTACCTCTCTAACAGGTAGTCCCTCTCTAACAGGTATTACCTCTCTATCAGGTAGTACCTCTCTGACAGGTAGTACCTCTCTGACAGGTAGTACCTCTCTATCAGGTAGTCCCTCTCTAACAGGTAGTCCCTCTCTATCAGGTAGTACCTCTCTAACAGGTAGCCCCTCTCTAACAGGTACCACCTCTCTAACAGGTAGTACCTCTCTAACAGGTAGCCCCTCTCTAACAGGTACCACATCTCTAACAGGTAGTACCTCTCTATCAGGTAGTACCTCTCTAACAGGTAGTACCTCTAACAGGAAGCCCCAGCCTAACAGGTAGCCCCTCTCTAACAGGTAGCACCTCTCTAACAGGTAGTATCTCTCTAACAGGTAGTACCTCTCTATCAGGTAGTACCTCTCTATCAGGTAGTACCTCTCTATCAGGTAGTACCTCTCTAACAGGTAGTACCTCTAACAGGAAGCCCCAGCCTAACAGGTAGCCCTTTCTAACAGGTAGCACCTCGATAACACGTAGTATCTCTCTAACAGGTAGTACCTCTCTATCAGGTAGTACCTCTCTATCAGGTAGTACCTCTAACAGGAAGCCCCAGTCTAACAGGTAGTACCTCTCTAACAGGTAGTACCTCTCTAACAGGAAGTACCTCTCTAACAGGTAGTACCTCTCTATCAGGTAGTACCTCTCTAACAAGTAGTACCTCTCTAACAGGTAGTACCTCTTTAACAGGTAGTACCTCTCTATCAGGTAGTACCTCTCTAACAGGTAGTACCTCTCAACAGGTAGTACCTCTCTAACAGGTAGTACCTCTCTAACAGGTAGTACCTCTCTAACAGGTAGTACCTCTCTAACAGGTAGCACCTCTCTAACAGGTAGCACCTCTCTAACAGGTAGTACCTCTCTAACAGGTAGCCCCTCTCTAACAGGTAGCACCTCTCTAACAGGTAGTACCTCTCTAACAGGTAGTCCCTCTCTAACAGGTAGTCCCTCTCTAACAGGTAGCCCCTCTCTATCAGGTAGTACCTCTCTATCAGGTAGCACCTCTCTAACAGGTAGCCCCTCTCTAACAGGTAGCTCCTCTCTAACAGGAAGCCCCTCTCTAACAGGTAGTACCTCTCTATCAGGTAGTACATCTAACAGGAAGCCCCAGTCTAACAGGTAGTACCTCTCTAACAGGCAGTACCTCTCTATCAGGTAGTACCTCTCTAACAGGTTGTACCTCTCTAACAGGTAGCCCCTCTCTAACAGGTAGCCACTCTCTAACAGGTAGCCCCTCTCTAACAGGTAGCACCTCTCTAACAGGTAGTACCTCTCTATCAGGTAGTACCTCTCTATCAGGTAGTACCTCTAACAGGAAGCCCCAGTCTAACAGGTAGTGCCCCTCTAACAGGTAGTACCTCTCTATCAGGTAGTACCTCTCTAACAGGTAGTACCTCTCTAACAGGTAGTACCTCTCTATCAGGTAGTACCTCTCTAACAGGTAATACCTCTAACAGGTAGCCCCTCTCTAACAGGTAGTACCTCTCTAACAGGTAGTCCCTCTCTATCAGGTAGTACCTCTCTATCAGGTAGTACCTCTCTATCAGGTAGTACCTCTTTAACAGGTAGTACCTCTCTAACAGGTAGTCCCTCTCTAACAGGTAGTACCTCTCTAACAGGTAGCCCCTCTCTATCAAGTAGTACCTCTCTAACAGGTAGTACTTCTAACAGGAAGCCCCAGTCTAAGAGGTAGTACCTCTCTAACAGGTAGTACCTCTCTAACAGGTAGTACCTCTCTATCAGGTAGTCCCTCTCTAACAGGTAGTACCTCTCTAACAGGTACCACCTCTCTAACAGGTAGTACCTCTCTAACAGGTAGCCCCTCTCTATCAGGTAGTACCTCTCTGACAGGTAGTACCTCTCTGACAGGTAGTACCTCTCTATCAGGTAGTCCCTCTCTAACAGGTAGTCCCTCTCTATCAGGTAGTACCTCTCTAACAGGTAGCCCCTCTCTAACAGGTACCACCTCTCTAACAGGTAGTACCTCTCTAACAGGTAGCCCCTCTCTAACAGGTACCACCTCTCTAACAGGTAGTACCTCTCTATCAGGTAGTACCTCTCTAACAGGTAGTACCTCTAACAGGAAGCCCCAGCCTAACAGGTAGCCCCTCTCTAACAGGTAGCACCTCTCTAACACGTAGTATCTCTCTAACAGGTAGTACCTCTCTATCAGGTAGTACCTCTAACAGGAAGCCCCAGTCTAACAGGTAGTACCTCTCTAACAGGTAGTACCTCTCTAACAGGAAGCCCCTCTCTAACAGGTAGCCACTCTCTAACAGGTAGCCCCTCTCTAACAGGTAGCACCTCTCTAACAGGTAGTACCTCTCTATCAGGTAGTACCTCTCTATCAGGTAGTACCTCTAACAGGAAGCCCCAGTCTAACAGGTAGTGCCCCTCTAACAGGTAGTACCTCTCTATCAGGTAGTACCTCTCTAACAGGTAGTACCTCTCTAACAGGTAGTACCTCTCTATCAGGTAGTACCTCTCTAACAGGTAATACCTCTAACAGGTAGCCCCTCTCTAACAGGTAGTACCTCTCTAACAGGTAGTCCCTCTCTATCAGGTAGTACCTCTCTATCAGGTAGTACCTCTCTATCAGGTAGTACCTCTTTAACAGGTAGTACCTCTCTAACAGGTAGTCCCTCTCTAACAGGTAGTACCTCTCTAACAGGTAGCCCCTCTCTATCAAGTAGTACCTCTCTAACAGGTAGTACTTCTAACAGGAAGCCCCAGTCTAAGAGGTAGTACCTCTCTAACAGGTAGTACCTCTCTAACAGGTAGTACCTCTCTATCAGGTAGTCCCTCTCTAACAGGTAGTACCTCTCTAACAGGTACCACCTCTCTAACAGGTAGTACCTCTCTAACAGGTAGCCCCTCTCTATCAGGTAGTACCTCTCTGACAGGTAGTACCTCTCTGACAGGTAGTACCTCTCTATCAGGTAGTCCCTCTCTAACAGGTAGTCCCTCTCTATCAGGTAGTACCTCTCTAACAGGTAGCCCCTCTCTAACAGGTACCACCTCTCTAACAGGTAGTACCTCTCTAACAGGTAGCCCCTCTCTAACAGGTACCACCTCTCTAACAGGTAGTACCTCTCTATCAGGTAGTACCTCTCTATCAGGTAGTACCTCTCTAACAGGTAGCACCTCTCTAACACGTAGTATCTCTCTAACAGGTAGTACCTCTCTATCAGGTAGTACCTCTAACAGGAAGCCCCAGTCTAACAGGTAGTACCTCTCTAACAGGTAGTACCTCTCTAACAGGAAGTACCTCTCTAACATGGAGTACCTCTCTATCAGGTAGTACCTCTCTAACAGGTAGTACCTCTCTAACAGGTAGTACCTCTTTAACAGGTAGTACCTCTCTATTAGGTAGTACCTCTCTAACAGGTAGTACCTCTCAACAGGTAGTACCTCTCTAACAGGTAGTACCTCTCTAACAGGTAGTACCTCTCTAACAGGTAGTACCTCTCTAACAGGTAGTACCTCTCTAACAGGTAGCACCTCTCTAACAGGTAGCACCTCTCTAACAGGTAGTACCTCTCTAACAGGTAGCCCCTCTCTAACAGGTAGCACCTCTCTAGCAGGTAGTACCTCTCTAACAGGTAGTACCTCTCTAACAGGTAGTCCCTCTCTAACAGGTAGCCCCTCTCTATCAGGTAGTACCTCTCTATCAGGTAGCACCTCTCTAACAGGTAGCCCCTCTCTAACAGGTAGCTCCTCTCTAACAGGAAGCCCCTCTCTAACAGGTAGTACCTCTCTATCAGGTAGTACATCTAACAGGAAGCCCCAGTCTAACAGGTAGTACCTCTCTAACAGGCAGTACCTCTCTATCAGGTAGTACCTCTCTAACAGGTTGTACCTCTCTAACAGGTAGCCCCTCTCTAACAGGTAGCCACTCTCTAACAGGTAGCCCCTCTCTAACAGGTAGCACCTCTCTAACAGGTAGTACCTCTCTATCAGGTAGTACCCCTCTAACAGGTAGTACCTCTCTAACAGGTAGTACCTCTCTATCAGGTAGTACCTCTCTAACAGGTAGTACCTCTCTAACAGGTAGTACCTCTCTATCAGGTAGTACCTCTCTAACAGGTAATACCTCTAACAGGTAGCCCCTCTCTAACAGGTAGTACCTCTCTAACAGGTAGTCCCTCTCTATCAGGTAGTACCTCTCTATCAGGTAGTACCTCTCTATCAGGTAGTACCTCTTTAACAGGTAGTACCTCTCTAACAGGTAGTCCCTTTCTAACAGGTAGTACCTCTCTAACAGGTAGCCCCTCTCTATCAAGTAGTACCTCTCTAACAGGTAGTACCTCTAACAGGAAGCCCCAGTCTAAGAGGTAGTACCTCTCTAACAGGTAGTAGCTCTCTAACAGGTAGTACCTCTCTATCAGGTAGTCCCTCTCTAACAGGTAGTACCTCTCTAACAGGTAGCCCCTCTCTAACAGGTACCACCTCTCTAACAGGTAGTACCTCTCTAACAGGTAGCCCCTCTCTAACAGGTACCACCTCTCTAACAGGTAGTACCTCTCTATCAGGTAGTACCTCTCTAACAGGTAGTACCTCTAACAGGAAGCCCCAGCCTAACAGGTAGCCCCTCTCTAACAGGTAGCACCTCTCTAACACGTAGTATCTCTCTAACAGGTAGTACCTCTCTATCAGGTAGTACCTCTCTATCAGGTAGTACCTCTAACAGGAAGCCCCAGTCTAACAGGTAGTACCTCTCTAACAGGTAGTACCTCTCTAACAGGAAGTACCTCACTAACAGGTAGTACCTCTCTATCAGGTAGTACCTCTCTATCAGGTAGAACCTCTCTAACAGGTAGCCCCTCTCTAACAGGTAGCTCCTCTCTAACAGGAAGCCCCTCTCTAACAGGTAGTACCTCTCTATCAGGTAGTACCTCTCTATCAGGTAGTACCTCTAACAGGAAGCCCCAGTCTAACAGGTAGTACCTCACTAACATGTAGTACCTCTCTAACAGGAAGTACCTCTCTAACAGGTAGTACCTCTCTATCAGGTAGTACCTCTCTAACAGGTAGCCCCTCTCTAACAGGTAGCTCCTCTCTAACAGAAAGCCCCTCTCTAACAGGTAGTACCTCTCTATCAGGTAGTACCTCTAACAGGAAGCCCCAGTCTAACAGGTAGTACCTCTCTAACAGGCAGTACCTCTCTATCAGGTAGTACCTCTCTAACAGGTTGTACCTATCTAACAGGTAGCCACTCTCTAACATGGAGCCACTCTAGAACAGGTAGCCCCTCTCTAACAGGTAGCACCTCTCTAACAGGTAGTACCTCTCTAACAGGTAGCCCCTCTCTAACAGGTACCACCTCTCTAACAGGTAGTACCTCTCTATCAGGTAGTACCTCTCTAACAGGTAGTACCTCTAACAGGAAGCCCCAGCCTAACAGGTAGCCCCTCTCTAACAGGTAGCACCTCTCTAACACGTAGTATCTCTCTAACAGGTAGTACCTCTCTATCAGGTAGTACCTCTCTATCAGGTAGTACCTCTAACAGGAAGCCCCAGTCTAACAGGTAGTACCTCTCTAACAAGTAGTACCTCTCTAACAGGAAGTACCTCTCTAACAGGTAGTACCTCTCTATCAGGTAGTACCTCTCTAACAGGAAGCCCCTCTCTAACAGGTAGTACCTCTCTAACAGGTAGTACCGCTCTGACAGGTAGTACCTCTCTAACAGGTAGTCCCTCTCTAACAGGTAGTCCCTCTCTAACAGGTAGTCCCTCTCTAACAGGTAGTCCCTCTCTAACAGGTAGTCCCTCTCTAACAGGTAGTACCTCTCTAACAGGTAGTACCTCTCTAACAGGTAGTACCTCCCTATCAGGTATTACCTCTCTAACAGGTAGTCCCTCTCTAACAGGTATTACCTCTCTATCAGGTAGTACCTCTCTGACAGGTAGTACCTCTCTGACAGGTAGTACCTCTCTATCAGGTAGTCCCTCTCTAACAGGTAGTCCCTCTCTATCAGGTAGTACCTCTCTAACAGGTAGCCCCTCTCTAACAGGTACCACCTCTCTAACAGGTAGCTCCTCTCTAACAGGAAGCCCCTCTCTAACAGGTAGTACCTCTCTATCAGGTAGTACATCTAACAGGAAGCCCCAGTCTATCAGGTAGTACCTCGCTAACAGGCAGTACCTCTCTATCAGGTAGTACCTCTCTAACAGGTTGTACCTCTCTATCAGGTAGCCACTCTCTAACAGGTAGCCCCTCTCTAACAGGTAGCACCTCTCTAACAGGTAGTACCTCTCTATCAGGTAGTACCTCTCTATCAGGTAGTACCTCTAACAGGAAGCCCCAGTCTAACAGGTAGTACCCCTCTAACAGGTAGTACCTCTCTAACAGGTAGTACCTCTCTATCAGGTAGTACCTCTCTAACAGGTAGTACCTCTCTAACAGGTAGTACCTCTCTATCAGGTAGTACCTCTCTAGCAGGTAATACTTCTAACAGGTAGCCCCTCTCTAACAGGTAGTACCTCTCTATCAGGTAGTACCTCTCTAACAGGTAGTACCTCTCTAACAGGTAGTACCTCTCTATCAGGTAGTACCTCTCTAGCAGGTAATACTTCTAACAGGTAGCCCCTCTCTAACAGGTAGTACCTCTCTAACAGGTAGTCCCTCTCTATCAGGTAGTACCTCTCTATCAGGTAGTACCTCTCTATCAGGTAGTACCTCTTTAACAGGTAGTACCTCTCTATCAGGTAGTACCTCTTTAACAGGTAGTACCTCTCTAACAGGTAGTCCCTTTCTAACAGGTAGTACCTCTCTAACAGGTAGCCCCTCTCTATCAAGTAGTACCTCTCTAACAGGTAGTACCTCTAACAGGAAGCCCCAGTCTAAGAGGTAGTACCTCTCTAACAGGTAGTAGCTCTCTAACAGGTAGTACCTCTCTATCAGGTAGTCCCTCTCTAACAGGTAGTACCTCTCTAACAGGTAGCCCCTCTCTAACAGGTACCACCTCTCTAACAGGTAGTACCTCTCTAACAGGTAGCCCCTCTCTAACAGGTACCACCTCTCTAACAGGTAGTACCTCTCTATCAGGTAGTACCTCTCTAACAGGTAGTACCTCTAACAGGAAGCCCCAGCCTAACAGGTAGCCCCTCTCTAACAGGTAGCACCTCTCTAACACGTAGTATCTCTCTAACAGGTAGTACCTCTCTATCAGGTAGTACCTCTCTATCAGGTAGTACCTCTAACAGGAAGCCCCAGTCTAACAGGTAGTACCTCTCTAACAGGTAGTACCTCTCTAACAGGAAGTACCTCACTAACAGGTAGTACCTCTCTATCAGGTAGTACCTCTCTATCAGGTAGAACCTCTCTAACAGGTAGCCCCTCTCTAACAGGTAGCTCCTCTCTAACAGGAAGCCCCTCTCTAACAGGTAGTACCTCTCTATCAGGTAGTACCTCTCTATCAGGTAGTACCTCTAACAGGAAGCCCCAGTCTAACAGGTAGTACCTCACTAACATGTAGTACCTCTCTAACAGGAAGTACCTCTCTAACAGGTAGTACCTCTCTATCAGGTAGTACCTCTCTAACAGGTAGCCCCTCTCTAACAGGTAGCTCCTCTCTAACAGAAAGCCCCTCTCTAACAGGTAGTACCTCTCTATCAGGTAGTACCTCTAACAGGAAGCCCCAGTCTAACAGGTAGTACCTCTCTAACAGGCAGTACCTCTCTATCAGGTAGTACCTCTCTAACAGGTTGTACCTATCTAACAGGTAGCCACTCTCTAACATGGAGCCACTCTAGAACAGGTAGCCCCTCTCTAACAGGTAGCACCTCTCTAAGAGGTAGTACCTCTCTAACAGGTAGCCCCTCTCTAACAGGTACCACCTCTCTAACAGGTAGTACCTCTCTATCAGGTAGTACCTCTCTAACAGGTAGTACCTCTAACAGGAAGCCCCAGCCTAACAGGTAGCCCCTCTCTAACAGGTAGCACCTCTCTAACACGTAGTATCTCTCTAACAGGTAGTACCTCTCTATCAGGTAGTACCTCTCTATCAGGTAGTACCTCTAACAGGAAGCCCCAGTCTAACAGGTAGTACCTCTCTAACAAGTAGTACCTCTCTAACAGGAAGTACCTCTCTAACAGGTAGTACCTCTCTATCAGGTAGTACCTCTCTAACAGGAAGCCCCTCTCTAACAGGTAGTACCTCTCTAACAGGTAGTACCGCTCTGACAGGTAGTACCTCTCTAACAGGTAGTCCCTCTCTAACAGGTAGTCCCTCTCTAACAGGTAGTCCCTCTCTAACAGGTAGTCCCTCTCTAACAGGTAGTCCCTCTCTAACAGGTAGTACCTCTCTAACAGGTAGTACCTCTCTAACAGGTAGTACCTCCCTATCAGGTATTACCTCTCTAACAGGTAGTCCCTCTCTAACAGGTATTACCTCTCTATCAGGTAGTACCTCTCTGACAGGTAGTACCTCTCTGACAGGTAGTACCTCTCTATCAGGTAGTCCCTCTCTAACAGGTAGTCCCTCTCTATCAGGTAGTACCTCTCTAACAGGTAGCCCCTCTCTAACAGGTACCACCTCTCTAACAGGTAGCTCCTCTCTAACAGGAAGCCCCTCTCTAACAGGTAGTACCTCTCTATCAGGTAGTACATCTAACAGGAAGCCCCAGTCTATCAGGTAGTACCTCTCTAACAGGCAGTACCTCTCTATCAGGTAGTACCTCTCTAACAGGTTGTACCTCTCTATCAGGTAGCCACTCTCTAACAGGTAGCCCCTCTCTAACAGGTAGCACCTCTCTAACAGGTAGTACCTCTCTATCAGGTAGTACCTCTCTATCAGGTAGTACCTCTAACAGGAAGCCCCAGTCTAACAGGTAGTACCCCTCTAACAGGTAGTACCTCTCTAACAGGTAGTACCTCTCTATCAGGTAGTACCTCTCTAACAGGTAGTACCTCTCTAACAGGTAGTACCTCTCTATCAGGTAGTACCTCTCTAGCAGGTAATACTTCTAACAGGTAGCCCCTCTCTAACAGGTAGTACCTCTCTAACAGGTAGTCCCTCTCTATCAGGTAGTACCTCTCTATCAGGTAGTACCTCTCTATCAGGTAGTACCTCTTTAACAGGTAGTACCTCTCTAACAGGTAGTCCCTCTCTAACAGGTAGTACCTCTCTAACAGGTAGCCCCTCTCTATCAAGTAGTACCTCTCTAACAGGTAGTACCTCTAACAGGAAGCCCCAGTCTAAGAGGTAGTACCTCTCTAACAGGTAGTACCTCTCTAACAGGTAGTACCTCTCTAACAGGTAGTACCTCTCTATCAGGTAGTCCCTCTCTAACAGGTAGTACCTCTCTAACAGGTAGCCCCTCTCTAACAGGTACCACCTCTCTAACAGGTAGTACCTCTCTAACAGGTAGCCCCTCTCTAACAGGTACCACCTCTCTAACAGGTAGTACCTCTCTAACAGGTAGTACCTCTAACAGGAAGCCCCAGCCTAACAGGTAGCCCCTCTCTAACAGGTAGCACATCTCTAACACGTAGTATCTCTCTAACAGGTAGTACCTCTCTATCAGGTAGTACCTCTCTATCAGGTAGTACCTCTAACAGGAAGCCCCAGTCTAACAGGTAGTACCTCTCTAACAGGTAGTACCTCTCTAACAGGAAGTACCTCTCTGACAGGTAGTACCTCTCTAACAGGTAGTCCCTCTCTAACAGGTAGTCCCTCTCTAACAGGTAGTCCCTCTCTAACAGGTAGTCCCTCTCTAACAGGTAGTCCCTCTCTAACAGGTAGTACCTCTCTAACAGGTAGTACCTCTCTAACAGGTAGTACCTCCCTATCAGGTATTACCTCTCTAACAGGTAGTCCCTCTCTAACAGGTATTACCTCTCTATCAGGTAGTACCTCTCTGACAGGTAGTACCTCTCTGACAGGTAGTACCTCTCTATCAGGTAGTCCCTCTCTAACAGGTAGTCCCTCTCTATCAGGTAGTACCTCTCTAACAGGTAGCCCCTCTCTAACAGGTACCACCTCTCTAACAGGTAGTACCTCTCTAACAGGTAGCCCCTCTCTAACAGGTACCACATCTCTAACAGGTAGTACCTCTCTATCAGGTAGTACCTCTCTAACAGGTAGTACCTCTAACAGGAAGCCCCAGCCTAACAGGTAGCCCTTTCTAACAGGTAGCACCTCGATAACACGTAGTATCTCTCTAACAGGTAGTACCTCTCTATCAGGTAGTACCTCTCTATCAGGTAGTACCTCTAACAGGAAGCCCCAGTCTAACAGGTAGTACCTCTCTAACAGGTAGTACCTCTCTAACAGGAAGTACCTCTCTGACAGGTAGTACCTCTCTAACAGGTAGTCCCTCTCTAACAGGTAGTCCCTCTCTAACAGGTAGTCCCTCTCTAACAGGTAGTCCCTCTCTAACAGGTAGTCCCTCTCTAACAGGTAGTACCTCTCTAACAGGTAGTACCTCTCTAACAGGTAGTACCTCCCTATCAGGTATTACCTCTCTAACAGGTAGTCCCTCTCTAACAGGTATTACCTCTCTATCAGGTAGTACCTCTCTAACAGGTAGTACCTCTAACAGGAAGCCCCAGCCTAACAGGTAGCCCTTTCTAACAGGTAGCACCTCGATAACACGTAGTATCTCTCTAACAGGTAGTACCTCTCTATCAGGTAGTACCTCTCTATCAGGTAGTACCTCTAACAGGAAGCCCCAGTCTAACAGGTAGTACCTCTCTAACAGGTAGTACCTCTCTAACAGGTAGTACCTCTCTGACAGGTAGTACCTCTCTAACAGGTAGTCCCTCTCTAACAGGTAGTCCCTCTCTAACAGGTAGTCCCTCTCTAACAGGTAGTCCCTCTCTAACAGGTAGTCCCTCTCTAACAGGTAGTACCTCTCTAACAGGTAGTACCTCTCTAACAGGTAGTACCTCCCTATCAGGTATTACCTCTCTAACAGGTAGTCCCTCTCTAACAGGTATTACCTCTCTATCAGGTAGTACCTCTCTGACAGGTAGTACCTCTCTGACAGGTAGTACCTCTCTATCAGGTAGTCCCTCTCTAACAGGTAGTCCCTCTCTATCAGGTAGTACCTCTCTAACAGGTAGCCCCTCTCTAACAGGTACCACCTCTCTAACAGGTAGTACCTCTCTAACAGGTAGCACCTCTCTAACAGGTAGCACCTCTCTAACAGGTAGTACCTCTCTATCAGGTAGTACCTCTCTAACAGGTAGTACCTCTAACAGGAAGCCCCAGCCTAACAGGTAGCCCTTTCTAACAGGTAGCACCTCGATAACACGTAGTATCTCTCTAACAGGTAGTACCTCTCTATCAGGTAGTACCTCTCTATCAGGTAGTACCTCTAACAGGAAGCCCCAGTCTAACAGGTAGTACCTCTCTAACAGGTAGTACCTCTCTAACAGGAAGTACCTCTCTAACAGGTAGTACCTCTCTATCAGGTAGTACCTCTCTAACAAGTAGTACCTCTCTAACAGGTAGTACCTCTTTAACAGGTAGTACCTCTCTATCAGGTAGTACCTCTCTAACAGGTAGTACCTCTCAACAGGTAGTACCTCTCTAACAGGTAGTACCTCTCTAACAGGTAGTACCTCTCTAACAGGTAGTACCTCTCTAACAGGTAGCACCTCTCTAACAGGTAGCACCTCTCTAACAGGTAGCACCTCTCTAACAGGTAGCCACTCTCTAACAGGTAGCCCCTCTCTAACAGGTAGCACCTCTCTAACAGGTAGTACCTCTCTATCAGGTAGTACCTCTCTATCAGGTAGTACCTCTCTAACAGGTAGTCCCCTCTAACAGGTAGTACCTCTCTATCAGGTAGTACCTCTCTAACAGGTAGTACCTCTCTAACAGGTAGTACCTCTCTAACAGGTCCTCAACAGGTAGCCCTCTCTAACAGGTAGTACCTCTCTAACAGGTAGTCCCTCTCTATCAGGTAGTACCTCTCTATCAGGTAGTACCTCTCTATCAGGTAGTACCTCTTAACAGGTAGTACCTCTCTAACAGGTAGTCCCTCTCTAACAGGTAGTACCTCTCTAACAGGTAGCCCCTCCACGGCCTCTCTAACAGGTAGTACTTCTAACAGGAAGCCCCAGTCTAAGAGGTAGTACCTCTCTAACAGGTAGTACCTCTCTAACAGGTAGTACCTCTCTAACAGGTAGTACCTCTCTATCAGGTAGTCCCTCTCTAACAGGTAGTACCTCTCTAACAGGTAGCCACCTCTCTAACAGGTAGTACCTCTCTAACAGGTAGCCCCTCTCTAACAGGTAGCACCTCTCTAACAGGTAGTACCTCTCTAACAGGTAGTACCTCTCTATCAGGTAGTACCTCTCTAACAGGTAGTCCCTCTCTATCAGGTAGTACCTCTCTAACAGGTAGCCCCTCTCTAACAGGTAGCACCTCTCTAACAGGTAGTACCTCTCTAACAGGTAGCCCCTCTCTAACAGGTAGCACCTCTCTATCAGGTAGTACCTCTCTAACAGGTAGTACCTCTCTAACAGGTAGTACCTCTCTAACAGGCAGTACCTCTCTATCAGGTAGTACCTATCTAACAGGTTGTACTCTCTAACAGGTAGCCCCTCTCTAACAGGTAGCCACTCTCTAACAGGTAGCCCCTCTCTAACAGGTAGCACCTCTCTAACAGGTAGTACCTCTCTATCAGGTAGTACCCCTCTAACAGGTAGTACCTCTCTAACAGGTAGTACCTCTCTATCAGGTAGTACCTCTCTAACAGGTAGCCCCTCTCTAACAGGTAGTACCTCTCTATCAGGTAGTACCTCTCTAACAGGTAGTACCTCTAACAGGTAGCCCCTCTCTACAGGTAGTACCTCTCTATCAGGTAGTCCCTCTCTATCAGGTAGTACCTCTCTATCAGGTAGTACCTCTCTATCAGGTAGTACCTCTCTAACAGGTAGTACCTCTCTATCAGGTAGTCCCTCTCTATCAGGTAGTACCTCTCTATCAGGTAGTACCTCTAACAGGAAGCCCCAGTCTAAGAGGTAGTACCTCTCTAACAGGTAGTAGCTCTCTAACAGGTAGTACCTCTCTATCAGGTAGTCCCTCTCTAACAGGTAGTACCTCTCTAACAGGTAGCCCCTCTCTAACAGGTAGCACCTCTCTAACAGGTAGTACCTCTCTAACAGGTAGTACCTCTCTAACAGGTAGTACCTCTCTAACAGGTAGTACCTCTCTATCAGGTAGTACCTCTCTAACAGGTAGTACCTCTAACAGGAAGCCCCAGCCTAACAGGTAGCCCCTCTCTAACAGGTAGCACCTCTCTAACACGTAGTATCTCTCTAACAGGTAGTACCTCTCTATCAGGTAGTACCTCTCTATCAGGTAGTACCTCTAACAGGAAGCCCCAGTCTAACAGGTAGTACCTCTCTAACAGGTAGTACCTCTCTAACAGGAAGTACCTCTCTAACAGGTAGTACCTCTCTATCAGGTAGTACCTCTCTATCAGGTAGTACCTCTCTAACAGGTAGCCCCTCTCTAACAGGTAGCTCCTCTCTAACAGGAAGCCCCTCTCTAACAGGTAGTACCTCTCTATCAGGTAGTACCTCTCTATCAGGTAGTACCTCTAACAGGAAGCCCCAGTCTAACAGGTAGTACCTCTCTAACAGGTAGTACCTCTCTAACAGGAAGTACCTCTCTAACAGGTAGTACCTCTCTATCAGGTAGTACCTCTCTAACAGGTAGCCCCTCTCTAACAGGTAGCTCCTCTCTAACAGGAAGCCCCTCTCTAACAGGTAGTACCTCTCTATCAGGTAGTACCTCTCTAACATGGAGCCACTCTAGAACAGGTAGCCCCTCTCTAACAGGTAGCACCTCTCTAACAGGTAGTACCTCTCTAACAGGTAGTACCTCTCTAACAGGTAGTACCTCTCTATCAGGTAGTACCTCTCTATCAGGTAGTACCTCTCTATCAGGTAGTACCTCTAACAGGAAGCCCCAGTCTAACAGGTAGTACCTCTCTAACAGGTAGTACCTCTCTAACAGGTAGTACCTCTCTATCAGGTAGTACCTCTCTATCAGGTAGTACCTCTCTAACAGGTAGTACCTCTCTATCAGGTAGTACCTCTCTAACAGGTAATACCTCTAACAGGTAGCCCTCTCTAACAGGTAGTACCTCTCTAACAGGTAGTCCCTCTCTATCAGGTAGTACCTCTCTATCAGGTAGTACCTCTCTATCAGGTAGTACCTCTCTATCAGGTAATACCTGTCTATCAGGTAGTACCTCTCTATCAGGTAGTACCTCTCTATCAGGTAGTACCTCTCTAACAGGTAGTACCTCTCCAACAAGTAGTACCTCTCTATCAGGTAGTACCTCTCTATCAGGTAGTACCTCTCTAACAGGAAGCCCCAGTCTAACAGGTAGTACCTCTCTAACAGGTAGTACCTCTCTAACAGGTAGTACCTCTCTATCAGGTAGTCCCTCTCTAACAGGTAGTACCTCTCTAACAGGTAGTACCTCTCTAACAGGTAGTACCTCTCTAACAGGTAGCCCCTCTCTATCAGGTAGTACCTCTCTGACAGGTAGTACCTCTCTGACAGGTAGTACCTCTCTATCAGGTAGTCCCTCTCTAACAGGTAGTCCCTCTCTATCAGGTAGTACCTCTCTAACAGGTAGCCCCTCTCTAACAGGTACCACCTCTCTAACAGGTAGTACCTCTCTAACAGGTAGCCCCTCTCTAACAGGTACCACCTCTCTATCAGGTAGTACCTCTCTAACAGGTAGTACCTCTCTAACAGGTAGTACCTCTCTAACAGGTAGTACCTCTCTATCAGGTAGTACCTCTCTAACAGGTAGTACCTCTCTAACAGGTAGCCCCTCTCTAACAGGTAGCACCTCTCTAACAGGTAGTACCTCTCTAACAGGTAGTACCTCTCTAACAGGTAGTACCTCTCTATCAGGTAGTACCTCTCTAACAGGTAGTACCTCTCTAACAGGTAGTACCTCTCTATCAGGTAGTACCTCTCTAACAGGTAGTACCTCTCTAACAGGTAGTACCTCTCTATCAGGTAGTACCTCTCTAACAGGTAGTACCTCTAACAGGTAGTCCCTCTCTAACAGGTAGTACCTCTCTAACAGGTAGTCCCTCTCTATCAGGTAGTACCTCTCTATCAGGTAGTACCTCTCTATCAGGTAGTACCTCTTTAACAGGTAGTACCTCTCTAACAGGTAGTCCCTTTCTAACAGGTAGTCCCTCTCTAACAGGTAGTACCTCTAACAGGAAGCCCCAGTCTAAGAGGTAGTACCTCTCTAACAGGTAGTAGCTCTCTAACAGGTAGTACCTCTCTATCAGGTAGTCCCTCTCTAACAGGTAGTACCTCTCTAACAGGTAGCCCCTCTCTAACAGGTAGCACCTCTCTAACAGGTAGTACCTCTCTAACAGGTAGCCCCTCTCTAACAGGTAGCACCTCTCTAACAGGTAGTACCTCTCTATCAGGTAGTACCTCTCTAACAGGTAGTACCTCTAACAGGAAGCCCCAGCCTAACAGGTAGCCCCTCTCTAACAGGTAGCACCTCTCTAACACGTAGTATCTCTCTAACAGGTAGTACCTCTCTATCAGGTAGTACCTCTCTATCAGGTAGTACCTCTAACAGGAAGCCCCAGTCTAACAGGTAGTACCTCTCTAACAGGTAGTACCTCTCTAACAGGAAGTACCTCACTAACAGGTAGTACCTCTCTATCAGGTAGTACCTCTCTATCAGGTAGAACCTCTCTAACAGGTAGCCCCTCTCTAACAGGTAGCTCCTCTCTAACAGGAAGCCCCTCTCTAACAGGTAGTACCTCTCTATCAGGTAGTACCTCTCTATCAGGTAGTACCTCTAACAGGAAGCCCCAGTCTAACAGGTAGTACCTCACTAACATGTAGTACCTCTCTAACAGGAAGTACCTCTCTAACAGGTAGTACCTCTCTATCAGGTAGCACCTCTCTAACAGGTAGCCCCTCTCTAACAGGTAGCTCCTCTCTAACAGGAAGCCCCTCTCTAACAGGTAGTACCTCTCTATCAGGTAGTACCTCTAACAGGAAGCCCCAGTCTAACAGGTAGTACCTCTCTAACAGGCAGTACCTCTCTATCAGGTAGTACCTCTCTAACAGGTTGTACCTCTCTAACAGGTAGCCACTCTCTAACATGGAGCCACTCTAGAACAGGTAGCCCCTCTCTAACAGGTAGCACCTCTCTAACAGGTAGTACCTCTCTATCAGGTAGTACCTCTCTATCAGGTAGTACCTCTCTATCAGGTAGTACCTCTAACAGGAAGCCCCAGTCTAACAGGTAGTACCCCTCTAACAGGTAGTACCTCTCTAACAGGTAGTACCTCTCTATCAGGTAGTACCTCTCTAACAGGTAGTACCTCTCTAACAGGTAGTACCTCTCTATCAGGTAGTACCTCTCTAACAGGTAATACCTCTAACAGGTAGCCCCTCTCTAACAGGTAGTACCTCTCTAACAGGTAGTCCCTCTCTATCAGGTAGTACCTCTCTATCAGGTAGTACCTCTCTATCAGGTAGTACCTCTTTAACAGGTAGTACCTCTCTAACAGGTAGTCCCTCTCTAACAGGTAGTACCTCTCTAACAGGTAGCCCCTCTCTATCAGGTAGTACCTCTCTAACAGGTAGTACCTCTAACAGGAAGCCCCAGTCTAAGAGGTAGTACCTCTCTAACAGGTAGTACCTCTCTAACAGGTAGTACCTCTCTATCAGGTAGTCCCTCTCTAACAGGTAGTACCTCTCTAACAGGTAGCCCCTCTCTAACAGGTACCACCTCTCTAACAGGTAGTACCTCTCTATCAGGTAGTACCTCTCTATCAGGTAGTACCTCTCTATCAGGTAGTACCTCTCTAACAGGTAGTACCTCTAACAGGAAGCCCCAGCCTAACAGGTAGCCCCTCTCTAACAGGTAGCACCTCTCTAACAGGTAGTATCTCTCTAACAGGTAGTACCTCTCTATCAGGTAGTACCTCTCTATCAGGTAGTACCTCTAACAGGAAGCCCCAGTCTAACAGGTAGTACCTCTCTATCAGGTAGTACCTCTCTATCAGGTAGCACCTCTCTAACAGGTAGCCCCTCTCTAACAGGTAGCTCCTCTCTAACAGGTAGCCCCTCTCTAACAGGTAGTACCTCTCTAACAGGTAGTACCTCTCTGACAGGTAGTACCTCTCTAACAGGTAGTCCCTCTCTAACAGGTAGTCCCTCTCTAACAGGTAGTCCCTCTCTAACAGGTAGTACCTCTCTAACAGGTAGCACCTCTCTAACAGGTAGTACCTCTCTAACAGGTAGTACCTCTCTAACAGGTAGTCCCTCTCTAACAGGTAGTCCCTCTCTAACAGGTAGTACCTCTCTATCAGGTAGTACCTCTCTAACAGGTAGTACCTCTCTACAGTAGTACCTCTAACAGGTAGCCCCTCTCTAACAGGTAGTACCTCTCTAACAGGTAGTACCTCTCTATCAGGTAGTACCTCTCTATCAGGTAGTACCTCTCTAACAGGTAGTCCCTCTCTAACAGGTAGTCCCTCTCCAACAGGTAGTCCCTCTCTAACAGGTAGTCCCTCTCTAACAGGTAGTCCCTCTCTAACAGGTAGTACCTCTCTAACAGGTAGTACCTCTCTAACAGGTAGTACCTCTCTATCAGGTAGTACCTCTCTAACAGGTAGTCCCTCTCTATCAGGTAGTACCTCTCTATCAGGTAGTACCTCTCTGACAGGTAGTACCTCTCTGACAGGTAGTACCTCTCTATCAGGTAGTCCCTCTCTAACAGGTAGTCCCTCTCTATCAGGTAGTACCTCTCTAACAGGTAGCCCCTCTCAAACAGGTAGCACCTCTCTAACAGGTAGTACCTCTCTAACAGGTAGTACCTCTCTAACAGGTAGTACCTCTCTAACAGGTAGTACCTCTCTATCAGGTAGTACCTCTCTAACAGGTAGTACCTCTCTAACAGGTAGTACCTCTCTATCAGGTAGTACCTCTCTAACAGGTAGTACCTCTCTAACAGGTAGCCCCTCTCTAACAGGTAGCACCTCTCTATCAGGTAGTACCTCTCTAACAGGTAGTACCTCTCTAACAGGTAGTACCTCTCTAACAGGTAGTACCTCTCTAACAGGTAGTACCTCTCTAACAGGTAGTACCTCTCTAACAGGTAGTACCTCTCTATCAGGTAGTACCTCTCTATCAGGTAGTACCTCTCTATCAGGTAATACCTCTCTATCAGGTAGTACCTCTCTATCAGGTAATACCTCTCTAACAGGTAGTACCTCTCTATCAGGTAGCCCCCCTCTAACAGGTAGCACCTCTCTATCAGGTAGTACCTCTCTAACAGGTAGTACCTCTCTAACAGGTAGTACCTCTCTAACAGGTAGTACCTCTCTATCAGGTAGTACCTCTCTAACAGGTAGTACCTCTTAACAGGTAGCCCCACTCTAACAGGTAGTACCTCTCTAACAGGTAGTACCTCTCTAACAGGTAGTACCTCTCTATCAGGTAGTACCTCTCTAACAGGTAGTACCTCTCTAACAGGTAGTACCTCTCTAACAGGTAGTACCTCTTTAACAGGTAGTACCTCTCTATTAGGTAGTACCTCTCTAACAGGTAGTACCTCTCAGCCCCTCTCTAACAGGTAGCACCTCTCTAACAGGTAGCACCTCTCTAACAGGTAGTACCTCTCTAACAGGTAGTACCTCTATCAGGTAGTACCTCTCTATCAGGTAGTACCTCTCTAACAGGTAGTACCTCTCCTCTCTAACAGGTAGTACCTCTCTATCAGGTAGTACCTCTCTAACAGGTAGTACCTCTCTAACAGGTAGTACCTCTCTATCAGGTAGTACCTCTCTAACAGGTAGTACCTCTCTAACAGGTAGTACCTCTCTAACAGGTAGTACCTCTCTATCAGGTAGTACCTCTCTATCAGGTAGTACCTCTCTATCAGGTAGTACCTCTCTAACAGGTAGTACCTCTCTAACAGGTAGTCCCTCTCTAACAGGTAGTACCTCTCTATCAGGTAGTACCTCTCTAACAGGTAGTACCTCTCTAACAGGTAGTACCTCTCTAACAGGTAGTACCTCTCTAACAGGTAGTACCTCTCTATCAGGTAGTACCTCTCTAACAGGTAGTACCTCTCTAACAGGTAGTACCTCTCTAACAGGTAGCACCTCTCTAACAGGTAGCACCTCTCTAACAGGTAGCCCCTCTCTAACAGGTAGCACCTCTCTAACAGGTAGTACCTCTCTAACAGGTAGTACCTCTCTAACAGGTAGTCCCTCTCTAACAGGTAGCCCCTCTCTATCAGGTAGTACCTCTCTATCAGGTAGCACCTCTCTAACAGGTAGCCCCTCTCTAACAGGTAGCTCCTCTCTAACAGGAAGCCCCTCTCTAACAGGTAGCACCTCTCTATCAGGTAGTACCTCTCTAACAGGTAGTAGCCCTCAGTCTAACAGGTAGTACCTCTCTAACAGGTAGTACCTCTCTATCAGGTAGTACCTCTCTAACAGGTTGTACCTCTCTAACAGGTAGCCACTCTCTAACATGGAGCCACTCTAGAACAGGTAGCCCCTCTCTAACAGGTAGCACCTCTCTAACAGGTAGTACCTCTCTATCAGGTAGTACCTCTCTATCAGGTAGTACCTCTCTATCAGGTAGTACCTCTAACAGGAAGCCCCAGTCTAACAGGTAGTACCCCTCTAACAGGTAGTACCTCTCTAACAGGTAGTACCTCTCTATCAGGTAGTACCTCTCTAACAGGTAGTACCTCTCTAACAGGTAGTACCTCTCTATCAGGTAGTACCTCTCTAACAGGTAGTACCTCTCTAACAGGTAGCACCTCTCTAACAGGTAGTACCTCTCTAACAGGTAGTCCCTCTCTAACAGGTAGTACCTCTCTATCAGGTAGTACCTCTCTATCAGGTAGTACCTCTCTAACAGGTAGTACCTCTCTAACAGGTAGTACCTCTCTAACAGGTAGTACCTCTCTAACAGGTAGCCCCTCTCTATCAGGTAGTACCTCTCTAACAGGTAGTACTCTCTAACAGGTAGCACCTCTCTAACAGGTAGTACCTCTCTAACAGGTAGTACCTCTCTAACAGGTAGTCCCTCTCTAACAGGTAGCCCCTCTCTATCAGGTAGTACCTCTCTATCAGGTAGCACCTCTCTAACAGGTAGCCCCTCTCTAACAGGTAGCTCCTCTCTAACAGGTAGCCCCTCTCTAACAGGTAGTACCTCTCTATCAGGTAGTACCTCTCTACAGGTAGTACCTCTCTACAGGTAGCCTACCTCTCTAACAGGTAGTACCCTCTAACAGGTAGCCCCTCTCTAACAGGTACCACCTCTCTAACAGGTAGTACCTCTCTATCAGGTAGTACCTCTCTAACAGGTAGTACCTCTAACAGGAAGCCCCAGCCTAACAGGTAGCCCCTCTCTAACAGGTAGCACCTCTCTAACAGGTAGTATCTCTCTAACAGGTAGTACCTCTCTATCAGGTAGTACCTCTCTATCAGGTAGTACCTCTAACAGGAAGCCCCAGTCTAACAGGTAGTACCTCTCTATCAGGTAGTACCTCTCTAACAGGTAGCACCTCTCTAACAGGTAGCCCCTCTCTAACAGGTAGTACCTCTCTAACAGGAAGCCCCTCTCTAACAGGTAGTACCTCTCTAACAGGTAGTACCTCTCTGACAGGTAGTACCTCTCTAACAGGTAGTCCCTCTCTAACAGGTAGTCCCTCTCTAACAGGTAGTCCCTCTCTAACAGGTAGCACCTCTCTAACAGGTAGTACCTCTCTAACAGGTAGTACCTCTCTAACTGGTAGTACCTCTCTAACAGGTAGTCCCTCTCTAACAGGTAGTCCCTCTCTAACAGGTAGTACCTCTCTAACAGGTAGTACCTCTCTAACAGGTAGTACCTCTCTAACAGGTAGTACCTCTAACAGGTAGCCCCTCTCTAACAGGTAGTACCTCTCTAACAGGTAGTACCTCTCTATCAGGTAGTACCTCTCTATCAGGTAGTACCTCTCTAACAGGTAGTCCCTCTCTAACAGGTAGTCCCTCTCCAACAGGTAGTCCCTCTCTAACAGGTAGTCCCTCTCTAACAGGTAGTCCCTCTCTAACAGGTAGTCCCTCTCTAACAGGTAGTACCTCTCTAACAGGTAGTACCTCTCTAACAGGTAGTACCTCCCTATCAGGTATTACCTCTCTAACAGGTAGTCCCTCTCTAACAGGTATTACCTCTCTATCAGGTAGTACCTCTCTGACAGGTAGTACCTCTCTGACAGGTAGTACCTCTCTATCAGGTAGTCCCTCTCTAACAGGTAGTCCCTCTCTATCAGGTAGTACCTCTCTAACAGGTAGCCCCTCTCAAACAGGTAGCACCTCTCTTTCAGGTAGTACCTCTCTAACAGGTAGTACCTCTCTAACAGCTAGTACCTCTCTAACAGGTAGTACCTCTCTAACAGGTAGTACCTCTCTAACAGGTAGTACCTCTTTAACAGGTAGTACCTCTCTATCAGGTAATACCTCTCTAACAGGTAGTACCTCTCTAACAGGTAGCCCCCCTCTAACAGGTAGCACCTCTCTATCAGGTAGTACCTCTCTAACAGGTAGTACCTCTCTAACAGCTAGTACCTCTCTAACAGGTAGTACCTTTCTAACAGGTAGTACCTCTCTAACAGGTAGTACCTCTTTAACAGGTAGTACCTCTCTATCAGGTAGTACCTCTAACAGGAAGCCCCAGTCTAACAGGTAGTACCTCTCTAACAGGTAGTACCTCTCTAACAGGTAGTACCTCTCTATCAGGTAATCCCTCTCTATCAGGTAGTACCTCTCTATTAGGTAGTACCTACTCCAACAGGTAGTACCTCTCTATCAGGTAGGTCCTCTCTAACAGGTTGTACCTCTCTATCAGGTAGTACCTCTCTAACAGGTAGCCCGTCTCTAACAGGTAGCACCTCTCTAACAGGTAGCACCTCTCTAACAGGTAGTACCTCTCTAACAGGTAGTACCTCTATCAGGTAGTACCTCTCTATCAGGTAGTACCTCTCTAACAGGTAGTACCTCTCCTCTCTAACAGGTAGTACCTCTTTATCAGGTAGTACCTCTCTAACAGGTTGTACCTCTCTATCAGGTAGTACCTCTCTATCAGGTAGTACCTCTCTATCAGGTAGTACCTCTCTATCAGGTAGTACCTCTCTATCAGGTAATACCTCTCTATCAGGTAGTACCTCTCTATCAGGTAGTCCCTCTCTAACAGGTAGTCCCTCTCTAACAGGTAGTCCCTCTCTAACAGGTATTACCTCTCTATCAGGTAGTACCTCTCTAAAAGGTAGCCCCTCTCTAACAGGTAGCACCTCTCTAACAGGTAGTACCTCTCTAACAGGTAGTACCTCTCTATCAGGTAGTACCTCTCTATCAGGTAGTACCTCTCTATCAGGTAGTACCTCTCTAACAGGTAGTACCTCTCTATCAGGTAGCACCTCTCTAACAGGTAGTACTTCTCTAACAGGTAGCACCTCTCTAACAGGTAGTACCTCTCTAACAGGTAGTACCTCTCTAACAGGTAGTCCCTCTCTAACAGGTAGCCCCTCTCTATCAGGTAGTACCTCTCTATCAGGTAGCACCTCTCTAACAGGTAGCCCCTCTCTAACAGGTAGCTCCTCTCTAACATGGAGCCACTCTAGAACAGGTAGCCCCTCTCTAACAGGTAGCACCTCTCTAACAGCTAGTACCTCTCTATCAGGTAGTACCTCTCTATCAGGTAGTACCTCTCTATCAGGTAGTACCTCTCTATCAGGTAGTACCTCTAACAGGAAGCCCCAGTCTAACAGGTAGTACCCCTCTAACAGGTAGTACCTCTCTAACAGGTAGTACCTCTCTATCAGGTAGTACCTCTCTAACAGGTAGTACCTCTCTAACAGGTAGTACCTCTCTATCAGGTAGTACCTCTCTAACAGGTAATACCTCTAACAGGTAGCCCCTCTCTAACAGGTAGTACCTCTCTATCAGGTAGTACCTCTCTATCAGGTAGTACCTCTCTATCAGGTAGTACCTCTCTATCAGGTAGTACCTCTCTAACAGGTAGTACCTCTCTATCAGGTAGTACCTCTCTAACAGGTAGTACCTCTCTATCAGGTAGTACCTCTCTAAAAGGTAGCCCCTCTCTATCAGGTAGTACCTCTCTAACAGGTAGTACCTCTCATCTCTAACAGGTAGTACCTCTCTATCAGGTAGTACCTCTCTAACATGGAGCCACTCTAGAACAGGTAGCCCCTCTCTAACAGGTAGCACCTCTCTAACAGGTAGTACCTCTCTAACAGGTAGTACCTCTCTAACAGGTAGTACCTCTCTATCAGGTAGTACCTCTCTATCAGGTAGTACCTCTCTATCAGGTAGTACCTCTAACAGGAAGCCCCAGTCTAACAGGTAGTACCTCTCTAACAGGTAGTACCTCTCTAACAGGTAGTACCTCTCTATCAGGTAGTCCATCTCTATCAGGTAGTACCTCTCTATTAGGTAGTACCTACTCCAACAGGTATTACCTCTCTATCAGGTAGTTCCTCTCTAACAGGTTGTACCTCTCTATCAGGTAGTACCTCTCTATCAGGTAGTACCTCTCTATCAGGTAATACCTCTCTATCAGGTAATACCTCTCTATCAGGTAATACCTGTCTATCAGGTAGTACCTCTCTATCAGGTAGTACCTCTCTATCAGGTAATACCTCTCTAACAGGTAGTACCTCTCCAACAAGTAGTACCTCTCTATCAGGTAGTACCTCTCTATCAGGTAGTACCTCTAACAGGAAGCCCCAGTCTAACAGGTAGTACCTCTCTAACAGGTAGTACCTCTCTAACAGGTAGTACCTCTCTATCAGGTAGTCCCTCTCTAACAGGTAGTCCCTCTCTAACAGGTAGTACCTCTCTAACAGGTAGTACCTCTCTAACAGGTAGCCCCTCTCTAACAGGTAGCACCTCTCTAACAGGTAGCACCTCTCTAACAGGTAGTACCTCTCTAACAGGTAGTACCTCTATCAGGTAGTACCTCTCTATCAGGTAGTACCTCTCTAACAGGTAGTACCTCTCATCTCTAACAGGTAGTACCTCTCTATCAGGTAGTACCTCTCTAACATGGAGCCACTCTAGAACAGGTAGCCCCTCTCTAACAGGTAGCACCTCTCTAACAGGTAGTACCTCTCTAACAGGTAGTACCTCTCTAACAGGTAGTACCTCTCTATCAGGTAGTCCCTCTCTATCAGGTAGTACCTCTCTATCAGGTAGTACCTCTCTAACAGGTAGTACCTCTCTAACAGGTAGCCCCTCTCTAACAGGTAGCACCTCTCTATCAGGTAGTACCTCTCTAACAGGTAGTACCTCTCTAACAGCTAGTACCTCTCTAACAGGTAGTACCTCTCTAACAGGTAGTACCTCTCTAACAGGTAGTACCTCTTTAACAGGTAGTACCTCTCTATCAGGTAGTACCTCTCTAACAGGTAGCACCTCTCTAACAGGTAGCACCTCTCTAACAGGTAGTACCTCTCTAACAGGTAGCCCCTCTCTAACAGGTAGCACTTCTCTAACAGGTAGTACCTCTCTAACAGGTAGTACCTCTCTAACAGGAAGCCCCAGTCTAACAGGTAGTACCTCTCTAACAGGTAGTACCTCTCTATCAGGTAGTACCTCTCTAACAGGTAGCACCTCTCTAACAGGTAGTACCTCTCTAACAGGCAGTACCTCTCTATCAGGTAGTACCTCTCTAACAGGTTGTACCTCTCTAACAGGTAGCCACTCTCTAACATGGAGCCACTCTAGAACAGGTAGCCCCTCTCTAACAGGTAGCACCTCTCTAACAGGTAGTACCTCTCTATCAGGTAGTACCTCTCTATCAGGTAGTACCTCTCTATCAGGTAGTACCTCTCTATCAGGTAGTACCTCTAACAGGTAGTACCTCTCTAACAGGTAGTACCTCTCTATCAGGTAGTACCTCTCTAACAGGTAATACCTCTAACAGGTAGCCCCTCTCTAACAGGTAGTACCTCTCTAACAGGTAGTCCCTCTCTATCAGGTAGTACCTCTCTATCAGGTAGTACCTCTCTATCAGGTAGTACCTCTTTAACAGGTAGTACCTCTCTAACAGGTAGTCCCTCTCTAACAGGTAGTACCTCTCTAACAGGTAGCCCCTCTCTATCAGGTAGTACCTCTCTAACAGGTAGTACCTCTAACAGGAAGCCCCAGTCTAAGAGGTAGTACCTCTCTAACAGGTAGTACCTCTCTAACAGGTAGTACCTCTCTATCAGGTAGTCCCTCTCTAACAGGTAGTACCTCTCTAACAGGTAGCCCCTCTCTAACAGGTACCACCTCTCTAACAGGTAGTACCTCTCTAACAGGTAGCCCCTCTCTAACAGGTACCACCTCTCTAACAGGTAGTACCTCTCTATCAGGTAGTACCTCTCTAACAGGTAGTACCTCTAACAGGAAGCCCCAGCCTAACAGGTAGCCCCTCTCTAACAGGTAGTACCTCTCTAACAGGTAGTACCTCTCTATCAGGTAGTCCATCTCTATCAGGTAGTACCTCTCTATTAGGTAGTACCTACTCCAACAGGTATTACCTCTCTATCAGGTAGTTCCTCTCTAACAGGTTGTACCTCTCTATCAGGTAGTACCTCTCTATCAGGTAGTACCTCTCTATCAGGTAATACCTCTCTATCAGGTAATACCTCTCTATCAGGTAATACCTGTCTATCAGGTAGTACCTCTCTATCAGGTAGTACCTCTCTATCAGGTAATACCTCTCTAACAGGTAGTACCTCTCCAACAAGTAGTACCTCTCTATCAGGTAGTACCTCTCTATCAGGTAGTACCTCTAACAGGAAGCCCCAGTCTAACAGGTAGAACCTCTCTAACAGGTAGTACCTCTCTAACAGGTAGTACCTCTCTATCAGGTAGTCCCTCTCTAACAGGTAGTCCCTCTCTAACAGGTAGTACCTCTCTAACAGGTAGTACCTCTCTAACAGGTAGCCCCTCTCTAACAGGTAGCACCTCTCTAACAGGTAGCACCTCTCTAACAGGTAGCACCTCTCTAACAGGTAGTACCTCTCTAACAGGTAGTACCTCTATCAGGTAGTACCTCTCTATCAGGTAGTACCTCTCTAACAGGTAGTACCTCTCATCTCTAACAGGTAGTACCTCTCTATCAGGTAGTACCTCTCTAACATGGAGCCACTCTAGAACAGGTAGCCCCTCTCTAACAGGTAGCACCTCTCTAACAGGTAGTACCTCTCTAACAGGTAGTACCTCTCTAACAGGTAGTACCTCTCTATCAGGTAGTCCCTCTCTATCAGGTAGTACCTCTCTATCAGGTAGTACCTCTCTAACAGGTAGTACCTCTCTAACAGGTAGCCCCTCTCTAACAGGTAGCACCTCTCTATCAGGTAGTACCTCTCTAACAGGTAGTACCTCTCTAACAGCTAGTACCTCTCTAACAGGTAGTACCTCTCTAACAGGTAGTACCTCTCTAACAGGTAGTACCTCTTTAACAGGTAGTACCTCTCTATCAGGTAGTACCTCTCTAACAGGTAGCACCTCTCTAACAGGTAGCACCTCTCTAACAGGTAGTACCTCTCTAACAGGTAGCCCCTCTCTAACAGGTAGCACTTCTCTAACAGGTAGTACCTCTCTAACAGGTAGTACCTCTCTAACAGGAAGCCCCAGTCTAACAGGTAGTACCTCTCTAACAGGTAGTACCTCTCTATCAGGTAGTACCTCTCTAACAGGTAGCACCTCTCTAACAGGTAGTACCTCTCTAACAGGCAGTACCTCTCTATCAGGTAGTACCTCTCTAACAGGTTGTACCTCTCTAACAGGTAGCCACTCTCTAACATGGAGCCACTCTAGAACAGGTAGCCCCTCTCTAACAGGTAGCACCTCTCTAACAGGTAGTACCTCTCTATCAGGTAGTACCTCTCTATCAGGTAGTACCTCTCTATCAGGTAGTACCTCTCTATCAGGTAGTACCTCTAACAGGTAGTACCTCTCTAACAGGTAGTACCTCTCTATCAGGTAGTACCTCTCTAACAGGTAATACCTCTAACAGGTAGCCCCTCTCTAACAGGTAGTACCTCTCTAACAGGTAGTCCCTCTCTATCAGGTAGTACCTCTCTATCAGGTAGTACCTCTCTATCAGGTAGTACCTCTTTAACAGGTAGTACCTCTCTAACAGGTAGTCCCTCTCTAACAGGTAGTACCTCTCAACAGGTAGCCCCTCTCTATCAGGTACCACCTCTCTAACAGGTAGTACCTCTAACAGGAATCCCCAGTCTAAGAGGTAGTACCTCTCTAACAGGTAGTACCTCTCTAACAGGTAGTACCTCTCTATCAGGTAGTCCCTCTCTAACAGGTAGTACCTCTCTAACAGGTAGCCCCTCTCTAACAGGTACCACCTCTCTAACAGGTAGTACCTCTCTAACAGGTAGCCCCTCTCTAACAGGTACCACCTCTCTAACAGGTAGTACCTCTCTATCAGGTAGTACCTCTCTATCAAGTAGTACCTCTCTAACAGGTAGTACCTCTAACAGGAATCCCCAGTCTAAGAGGTAGTACCTCTCTAACAGGTAGTACCTCTCTAACAGGTAGTACCTCTCTATCAGGTAGTCCCTCTCTAACAGGTAGTACCTCTCTAACAGGTAGCCCCTCTCTAACAGGTACCACCTCTCTAACAGGTAGTACCTCTCTAACAGGTAGCCCCTCTCTAACAGGTACCACCTCTCTAACAGGTAGTACCTCTCTATCAGGTAGTACCTCTCTAACAGGTAGTACCTCTAACAGGAAGCCCCAGCCTAACAGGTAGCCCCTCTCTAACAGGTAGCACCTCTCTAACAGGTAGTATCTCTCTAACAGGTAGTACCTCTCTATCAGGTAGTACCTCTCTATCAGGTAGTACCTCTAACAGGAAGCCCCAGTCTAACAGGTAGTACCTCTCTAACAGGTAGTACCTCTCTAACAGGAAGTAACTCTCTAACAGGTAGTACCTCTCTATCAGGTAGTACCTCTCTATCAGGTAGCACCTCTCTAACAGGTAGCCCCTCTCTAACAGGTAGCTCCTCTCTAACAGGAAGCCCCTCTCTAACAGGTAGTACCTCTCTAACAGGTAGTACCTCTCTGACAGGTAGTACCTCTCTAACAGGTAGTCCCTCTCTAACAGGTAGTCCCTCTCTAACAGGTAGTCCCTCTCTAACAGGTAGTACCTCTCTAACAGGTAGTACCTCTCCAACAGGTAGTCCCTCTCTAACAGGTATTACCTCTCTATCAGGTAGTACCTCTCTGACAGGTAGTACCTCTCTGACAGGTAGTACCTCTCTATCAGGTAGTCCCTCTCTAACAGGTAGTCCCTCTCTATCAGGTAGTACCTCTCTAACAGGTAGCCCCTCTCAAACAGGTAGCACCTCTCTTTCAGGTAGTACCTCTCTAACAGGTAGTACCTCTCTAACAGCTAGTACCTCTCTAACAGGTAGTACCTCTCTAACAGGTAGTACCTCTCTAACAGGTAGTACCTCTTTAACAGGTAGTACCTCTCTATCAGGTAATACCTCTCTAACAGGTAGTACCTCTAACAGGAAGCCCCAGTCTAACAGGTAGTACCTCTCTAACAGGTATTACCTCTCTAACAGGTAGTACCTCTCTATCAGGTAGTCCCTCTCTAACAGGTAGTACCTCTCTAACAGGTAGTACCTCTCTATCAGGTAGTACCTCTCTAACAGGTAGCCCCTCTCTAACAGGTAGCACCTCTCTATCAGGTAGTACCTCTCTAACAGGTAGTACCTCTCTAACAGCTAGTACCTCTCTAACAGGTAGTACCTTTCTAACAGGTAGTACCTCTCTGACAGGTAGTACCTCTCTAACAGGTAGTCCCTCTCTAACAGGTAGTCCCTCTCTAACAGGTAGTCCCTCTCTAACAGGTAGTACCTCTCTAACAGGTAGTACCTCTCCAACAGGTAGTACCTCTCTAACTGGTAGTACCTCTCTAACAGGTAGTCCCTCTCTATCAGGTAGTACCTCTCTATCAGGTAATACCTCTCTAACAGGTAGTACCTCTAACAGGAAGCCCCTCTCTAACAGGTAGCACCTCTCTAACAGGTAGTACCTCTCTATCAGGTAGTACCTCTCTATCAGGTAGTACCTCTCTATCAGGTAGTACCTCTAACAGGAAGCCCCAGTCTAACAGGTAGTACCTCTCTAACAGGTAGTACCTCTCTATCAGGTAATCCCTCTCTATCAGGTAGTACCTCTCTATTAGGTAGTACCTACTCCAACAGGTAGTACCTCCCTATCAGGTAGGTCCTCTCTAACAGGTTGTACCTCTCTATCAGGTAGTACCTCTCTAACAGGTAGCCCGTCTCTAACAGGTAGCACCTCTCTAACAGGTAGCACCTCTCTAACAGGTAGTACCTCTCTAACAGGTAGTACCTCTATCAGGTAGTACCTCTCTATCAGGTAGTACCTCTCTAACAGGTAGTACCTCTCCTCTCTAACAGGTAGTACCTCTCTATCAGGTAGTACCTCTCTAACAGGTTGTACCTCTCTATCAGGTAGTACCTCTCTATCAGGTAGTACCTCTCTATCAGGTAGTACCTCTCTATCAGGTAGTACCTCTCTATCAGGTAGTACCTCTCTATCAGGTAATACCTCTCTATCAGGTAGTACCTCTCTATCAGGTAGTCCCTCTCTAACAGGTAGTCCCTCTCTAACAGGTATTACCTCTCTATCAGGTAGTACCTCTCTAAAAGGTAGCCCCTCTCTAACAGGTAGCACCTCTCTAACAGGTAGTACCTCTCTAACAGGTAGTACCTCTCTATCAGGTAGTACCTCTCTATCAGGTAGTACCTCTCTATCAGGTAGTACCTCTCTAACAGGTAGTACCTCTCTATCAGGTAGTACCTCTCTAACAGGTAGTACCTCTCTATCAGGTAGTACCTCTCTAAAAGGTAGCCCCTCTCTAACAGGTAGCACCTCTCTAACAGGTAGTACCTCTCTATCAGGTAGTACCTCTCTATCAGGTAGTACCTCTCTATCAGGTAGTACCTCTAACAGGAAGCCCCAGTCTAACAGGTAGTACCTCTCTAACAGGTAGTACCTCTCTAACAGGTAGTACCTCTCTATCAGGTAGTCCCTCTCTATCAGGTAGTACCTCTCTATTAGGTAGTACCTACTCCAACAGGTAGTACCTCTCTATCAGGTAGTTCCTCTCTAACAGGTTGTACCTCTCTATCAGGTAGTACCTCTCTATCAGGTAGTACCTCTCTATCAGGTAATACCTCTCTATCAGGTAATACCTCTCTATCAGGTAATACCTGTCTATCAGGTAGTACCTCTCTATCAGGTAGTACCTCTCTATCAGGTAATACCTCTCTAACAGGTAGTACCTCTCTAACAGGTAGTACCTCTCTAACAGGTAGCCCCTCTCTAACAGGAAGCCCCAGTCTAACAGGTAGTACCTCTCTAACAGGTAGTACCTCTAACAGGAAGCCCCAGCCTAACAGGTAGCCCCTCTCTAACAGGTAGCACCTCTCTAACAGGTAGTATCTCTCTAACAGGTAGTACCTCTCTATCAGGTAGTACCTCTAACAGGAAGCCCCAGTCTAACAGGTAGTACCTCTCTAACAGGTAGTACCTCTCTAACAGGAAGTAACTCTCTAACAGGTAGTACCTCTCTATCAGGTAGTACCTCTCTATCAGGTAGCACCTCTCTAACAGGTAGCCCCTCTCTAACAGGTAGCTCCTCTCTAACAGGAAGCCCCTCTCTAACAGGTAGTACCTCTCTAACAGGTAGTACCTCTCTGACAGGTAGTACCTCTCTAACAGGTAGTCCCTCTCTAACAGGTAGTCCCTCTCTAACAGGTAGTCCCTCTCTAACAGGTAGTACCTCTCTAACAGGTAGTACCTCTCCAACAGGTAGTACCTCTCTAACTGGTAGTACCTCTCTAACAGGTAGTCCCTCTCTAACAGGTAGTACCTCTCTAACAGGTAGTACCTCTCTAACAGGTAGTACCTCTAACAGGTAGCCCCTCTCTAACAGGTAGTACCTCTCTAACAGGTAGTACCTCTCTATCAGGTAGTACCTCTCTATCAGGTAGTACCTCTCTAACAGGTAGTCCCTCTCTAACAGGTAGTCCCTCTCCAACAGGTAGTCCCTCTCTAACAGGTAGTCCCTCTCTAACAGGTAGTCCCTCTCTAACAGGTAGTCCCTCTCTAACAGGTAGTACCTCTCTAACAGGTAGTACCTCTCTAACAGGTAGTACCTCCCTATCAGGTATTACCTCTCTAACAGGTAGTCCCTCTCTAACAGGTATTACCTCTCTATCAGGTAGTACCTCTCTGACAGGTAGTACCTCTCTGACAGGTAGTACCTCTCTATCAGGTAGTCCCTCTCTAACAGGTAGTCCCTCTCTATCAGGTAGTACCTCTCTAACAGGTAGCCCCTCTCAAACAGGTAGCACCTCTCTTTCAGGTAGTACCTCTCTAACAGGTAGTACCTCTCTAACAGCTAGTACCTCTCTAACAGGTAGTACCTCTCTAACAGGTAGTACCTCTCTAACAGGTAGTACCTCTTTAACAGGTAGTACCTCTCTATCAGGTAATACCTCTCTAACAGGTAGTACCTCTCTAACAGGTATTACCTCTCTAACAGGTAGTACCTCTCTATCAGGTAGTCCCTCTCTAACAGGTAGTACCTCTCTAACAGGTAGTACCTCTCTATCAGGTAGTACCTCTCTAACAGGTAGCCCCTCTCTAACAGGTAGCACCTCTCTATCAGGTAGTACCTCTCTAACAGGTAGTACCTCTCTAACAGCTAGTACCTCTCTAACAGGTAGTACCTCTCTAACAGGTAGTACCTCTCTGACAGGTAGTACCTCTCTAACAGGTAGTCCCTCTCTAACAGGTAGTCCCTCTCTAACAGGTAGTCCCTCTCTAACAGGTAGTACCTCTCTAACAGGTAGTACCTCTCCAACAGGTAGTACCTCTCTAACTGGTAGTACCTCTCTAACAGGTAGTCCCTCTCTATCAGGTAGTACCTCTCTATCAGGTAATACCTCTCTAACAGGTAGTACCTCTAACAGGAAGCCCCTCTCTAACAGGTAGCACCTCTCTAACAGGTAGTACCTCTCTATCAGGTAGTACCTCTCTATCAGGTAGTACCTCTCTATCAGGTAGTACCTCTAACAGGAAGCCCCAGTCTAACAGGTAGTACCTCTCTAACAGGTAGTACCTCTCTATCAGGTAATCCCTCTCTATCAGGTAGTACCTCTCTATTAGGTAGTACCTACTCCAACAGGTAGTACCTCCCTATCAGGTAGGTCCTCTCTAACAGGTTGTACCTCTCTATCAGGTAGTACCTCTCTAACAGGTAGCCCGTCTCTAACAGGTAGCACCTCTCTAACAGGTAGCACCTCTCTAACAGGTAGTACCTCTCTAACAGGTAGTACCTCTATCAGGTAGTACCTCTCTATCAGGTAGTACCTCTCTAACAGGTAGTACCTCTCCTCTCTAACAGGTAGTACCTCTCTATCAGGTAGTACCTCTCTAACAGGTTGTACCTCTCTATCAGGTAGTACCTCTCTATCAGGTAGTACCTCTCTATCAGGTAGTACCTCTCTATCAGGTAGTACCTCTCTATCAGGTAGTACCTCTCTATCAGGTAATACCTCTCTATCAGGTAGTACCTCTCTATCAGGTAGTCCCTCTCTAACAGGTAGTCCCTCTCTAACAGGTAGTCCCTCTCTAACAGGTATTACCTCTCTATCAGGTAGTACCTCTCTAAAAGGTAGCCCCTCTCTAACAGGTAGCACCTCTCTAACAGGTAGTACCTCTCTAACAGGTAGTACCTCTCTATCAGGTAGTACCTCTCTATCAGGTAGTACCTCTCTATCAGGTAGTACCTCTCTAACAGGTAGTACCTCTCTATCAGGTAGTACCTCTCTAACAGGTAGTACCTCTCTATCAGGTAGTACCTCTCTAAAAGGTAGCCCCTCTCTAACAGGTAGCACCTCTCTAACAGGTAGTACCTCTCTATCAGGTAGTACCTCTCTATCAGGTAGTACCTCTCTATCAGGTAGTACCTCTAACAGGAAGCCCCAGTCTAACAGGTAGTACCTCTCTAACAGGTAGTACCTCTCTAACAGGTAGTACCTCTCTATCAGGTAGTCCCTCTCTATCAGGTAGTACCTCTCTATTAGGTAGTACCTACTCCAACAGGTAGTACCTCTCTATCAGGTAGTTCCTCTCTAACAGGTTGTACCTCTCTATCAGGTAGTACCTCTCTATCAGGTAGTACCTCTCTATCAGGTAATACCTCTCTATCAGGTAATACCTCTCTATCAGGTAATACCTGTCTATCAGGTAGTACCTCTCTATCAGGTAGTACCTCTCTATCAGGTAGTCCCTCTCTAACAGGTAGTCCCTCTCTAACAGGAAGCCCCAGTCTAACAGGTAGTACCTCTCTAACAGGTAGTACCTCTCTAACAGGTAGTACCTCTCTATCAGGTAGTCCCTCTCTAACAGGTAGTCCCTCTCTAACAGGTAGTACCTCTCTAACAGGTAGTACCTCTCTAACAGGTAGCCCCTCTCTAACAGGTAGCACCTCTCTAACAGGTAGCACCTCTCTAACAGGTAGTACCTCTCTAACAGGTAGTACCTCTATCAGGTAGTACCTCTCTATCAGGTAGTACCTCTCTAACAGGTAGTACCTCTCCTCTCTAACAGGTAGTACCTCTCTATCAGGTAGTACCTCTCTAACAGGTTGTACCTCTCTATCAGGTAGTACCTCTCTATCAGGTAGTACCTCTCTATCAGGTAGTACCTCTCTATCAGGTAGTACCTCTCTATCAGGTAATACCTCTCTATCAGGTAGTACCTCTCTATCAGGTAGTCCCTCTCTAACAGGTAGTCCCTCTCTAACAGGTAGTCCCTCTCTAACAGGTAATACCTCTCTAACAGGTAGTACCTCTCTAACAGGTAGTACCTCTCTAACAGGTAGCACCTCTCTAACAGGTAGCACCTCTCTAACAGGTAGTACCTCTCTAACAGGTAGTACCTCTCTATCAGGTAGTACCTCTCTATCAGGTAGTACCTCTCTATCTGGTAGTACCTCTCTAACAGGTAGTACCTCTCTATCAGGTAGTACCTCTCTAACAGGTAGTACCTCTCTATCAGGTAGTACCTCTCTATCAGGTAGTACCTCTCTATCAGGTAGTACCTCTAACAGGAAGCCCCAGTCTAACAGGTAGTACCTCTCTAACAGGTAGTACCTCTCTAACAGGTAGTACCTCTCTATCAGGTAGTCCCTCTCTATCAGGTAGTACCTCTCTATCAGGTAGTACCTCTCTAACAGGTAGTACCTCTCTAACAGGTAGCCCCTCTCTAACAGGTAGCACCTCTCTATCAGGTAGTACCTCTCTAACAGGTAGTACCTCTCTAACAGCTAGTACCTCTCTAACAGGTAGTACCCTCTCGGTAGACCCACGGTAGTACCTCTCTATCAGGTAGTACCTCTCTATCAGGTACCCCCGGGCCCCAGTCTAACAGGAAGCCCCAGTCTAACAGGAAGCCCCTCTCTAACAATTGTGTTTCAGGTTTATAACTTTTATAAACTTGTTAATAGAAAAGTTATAGAAGCAAGAGCAGTGTCTGAGTTTCTCTGTTCTGTCATCACATTACTGACACTTGATAACTCAGATGATAAACCTGTTGGAACTGGTTTCAGGGACAAATACAGCATGACCCTTGAAGGTCAAATGCTTTTACAATACAATTATGTTCCAATGTTTCAATGCCACATCGTCCCTGACAGAGCAGAACTCTCAAGTTGATCAATATGGAACAATTCCCAGCCAATAAAGTGAATTATGGCCCTTTAGAGTCAACAGTAATTAGCTTGTCTTAGTGTGTCAAACACTTTCCAGGTTGTATTCCTGTGGGGTGTTAAATGGTGTTTCCCCTGGCTAGGTCCTCACCTCTCTGATTCAGAGGGGTTGGCCCCGGCTGGTCCCACCCGACAGGGGTGGTGTTTCCCCTGGCTAGGTCCTCACCTCTCTGATTCAGAGGGGTTAAATGGTGTTTCCCCTGGCTAGGTCCTCACCTCTCTGATTCAGAGGGGTTAAATGGTGTTTCCCCTGGCTAGGTCCTCACCTCTCTGATTCAGAGGGGTTAAATGGTGTTTCCCCTGGCTAGGTCCTCACCTCTCTGATTCAGAGGGGTTAAATGGTGTTTCCCCTGGCTAGGTCCTCACCTCTCTGATTCAGAGGGATTAAATGGTGTTTCCCCTGGCTAGGTCCTCACCTCTCTGATTCAGAGGGGTTAAATGGTGTTTCCCCTGGCTAGGTCCTCACCTCTCTGATTCAGAGGGGTTAAATGGTGTTTCCCCTGGCTAGGTCCTCACCTCTCTGATTCAGAGGGATTAAATGGTGTTTCCCCTGGCTAGGTCCTCACCTCTCTGATTCAGAGGGATTAAATGGTGTTTCCCCTGGCTAGGTCCTCACCTCTCTGATTCAGAGGGGTTGGGTTAAATGCGGAAGACACATTTCAGTTGAATGCATTCAGTTTAACAACTGACTAGGTATCACCCTTTCCCTTTCCTTTCCCTTACACACTGAGGGTAGGGTCTCTTCAGTTCTCTACCCCTGGCTAGGTCCTATACACTGAGGTTAATGGTCCCAAAAGTGTTCTTCCCTTGGCTAAGGCCCCTACCGATCAGAGCAGCCGGTAGTCTACTACTGCCTGTGGTCTGGTGATGCGGTGGTCAGCATAGCAACACCTCAGAGCCACACGATTACCAGCAGGTCAAGCAGAACAGGAATGTTTCTGTGATTAGTTTAGAGGAGACAAACGCAGGATGTTTCCTCTTCCTGTCCCAGCAACCTGCAGAGTCTGAGTGGAAAACGGAGCAGAACTGCCACCACTCTAGCCCTCTGTAGCTCGGCATAACACACGGCTTTCATCTATTTTAGGTTATTTTATAGTTGTTTCAACTCATTATTATTATTATTAACTAACTGGTTACACAGCCTGTGTTCTGTTTAGTTGACTCAACGTTTCAGTCATAGTGTTACCTGGACTTACGTAGTTGTAGCTTGCCCAAACTTCACTCCAACTTGAGAAAACTTAGGCAACAAAAAACAATTCTGTCAATTTAAAATGATGCGTTTCCTCAACTTGTCTCATATGTTCCTTCAACTAGAAATGATTATTTGTGCATCTTAACTTTAAAAAAGGGCTGTGGAAATAGTTCCACTCGTACGGTGCTTTTGACATACAATGTTTTCAACTGACATATCTGACAAATGTTGACCAACATGGTGGTTAGAGCGTTGGACCAGTAACCAGCAGGTAGCCTAGTGGTTAGAGTGTTGGGACAGTAACCAGCAGGTAGCCTAGTGGTTAGAGGGTTGGGACAGTAACCAGCAGGTAGCCTAGTGGTTAGAGTGTTGGGACAGTAACCAGCAGGTAGCCTAGTGGTTAGAGGGTTGGGACAGTAACCAGCAGGTAGCCTAGTGGTTAGAGCGTTGGACCAGTAACCAGCAGGTAGCCTAGTGGTTAGAGGGTTGGGACAGTAACCAGCAGGTAGCCTAGTGGTTAGAGCGTTGGACCAGTAACCAGCAGGTAGCCTAGTGGTTAGAGTGTTGGGACAGTAACCAGCAGGTAGCCTAGTGGTTAGAGGGTTGGGACAGTAACCAGCAGGTAGCCTAGTGGTTAGAGTGTTGGGACAGTAACCAGCAGGTAGCCTAGTGGTTAGAGGGTTGGGACAGTAACCAGCAGGTAGCCTAGTGGTTAGAGGGTTGGGACAGTAACCAGCAGGTAGCCTAGTGGTTAGAGGGTTGGGCCAGTAACCAGCAGGGAGCCTAGTGGTTAGAGTGTTGGGACAGTAACCAGCAGGTAGCCTAGTGGTTAGAGGGTTGGGACAGTAACCAGCAGGTAGCCTAGTGGTTAGAGGGTTGGGACAGTAACCAGCAGGGAGCCTAGTGGTTAGAGTGTTGGGACAGTAACCAGCAGGTAGCCTAGTGGTTAGAGGGTTGGGACATTAACCAGCAGGGAGCCTAGTGGTTAGAGGGTTGGGACAGTAACCAGCAGGTAGCCTAGTGGTTAGAGAGTTGGGACAGTAACCAGCAGGTAGCCTAGTGGTTAGAGGGTTGGGACAGTATCCAGCAGGTAGCCTAGTGGTTAGAGGGTTGGGACAGTAACCAGCAGGTAGCCTAGTGGTTAGAGGGTTGGGACAGTAACCAGCAGGTAGCCTAGTGGTTAGAGTGTTGGACCAGTAACCAGCAGGTAGCCTAGTGGTTAGTGGGTTGGGACAGTATCCAGCAGGTAGCCTAGTGGTTAGAGGGTTGGGACAGTAACCAGCAGGTAGCCTAGTGGTTAGAGGGTTGGGACAGTAACCAGCAGGTAGCCTAGTGGTTAGAGGGTTGGGACAGTAACCAGCAGGTAGCCTAGTGGTTAGAGCATTGGACCAGTAACCAGCAGGTGGCCTAGTGGTTAGAGGGTTGGGACAGTAACCAGCAGGTAGCCTAGTGGTTAGAGGGTTGGGACAGTAACCAGCAAGTAGCCTAGTGGTTAGAGGGTTGGGACAGTAACCAGCAGGTAGCCTAGTGGTTAGAGGGTTGGGACAGTAACCAGCAGGTAGCCTAGTGGTTAGAGCGTTGGACGAGTAACCAGCAGGTGGCCTAGTGGTTAGAGGGTTGGGACAGTAACCAGCAGGTAGCCTAGTGGTTAGAGGGTTGGGACAGTATCCAGCAGGTAGCCTAGTGGTTAGAGGGTTGGGACAGTAACCAGCAGGTAGCCTAGTGGTTAGAGGGTTGGGACAGTAACCAGCAGGTAGCCTAGTGGTTAGAGGGTTGGGACAGTACCCAGCAGGTAGCCTAGTGGTTAGAGGGTTGGGACAGTACCCAGCAGGTAGCCTAGTGGTTAGAGGGTTGGGACAGTAACCAGCAGGTAGCCTAGTGGTTAGAGGGTTGGGACAGTAACCAGCAGGTAGCCTAGTGGTTAGAGGGTTGGGACAGTAACCAGCAGGTAGCCTAGTGGTTAGAGGGTTGGACCAGTAACCAGCAGGTAGCCTAGTGGTTAGAGCGTTGGGCAGGTAACCAGCAGGTATCCTAGTGGTTAGAGCGTTGGGACAGTAACCAGCAGGTAGCCTAGTGGTTAGAGCGTTGGGACAGTAACCAGCGGGTAGCCTAGTGGTTAGAGGGTTGGGCCAGTAACCGAAAGGTTGCTGGATATAATCCCTGAGCTGACAAGGTAATAATCTGTCGTTCTGCCCCTGAACAAGGCAGTTTAACCACAATTCCCCGGATGTTGATTATGGCAGACCCCCGCACCTCTCTGATTCAGAGGGCAGAGGGGTTGGGTTAAATACAGGAAGACGTGGATGTTGATTAAGGCAGCCACCCGAGTACCTCTCTGATTCAGAGGGGGTTGGGTTAAATACAGGAAGACGTGGATGTTGATTAAGGCAGCAGCCACCCCAGCACCTCTCTGATTCAGAGGGGGTTGGGTTAAATACACGAAGACGTGGATGTTGATTAAGGCAGCCACCCCAGTACCTCTCTGATTCAGAGTGGGTTGGGTTAAATACAGGAAGACGTGGATGTTGATTAAGGCAGCCACCCCAGTACCTCTCTGATTCAGAGTGGGTTGGGTTAAATACAGGAAGACTTGGATGTTGATTAAGGCAGCCACCCCAGTACCTCTCTGATTCAGAGGGGTTGGGTTAAATACAGGAAGACGTGGATGTTGATTAAGGCAGCCACCCCAGTACCTCTCTGATTCAGAGGGGGTTGTGTTAAATACAGGAAGACGTGGATGTTGATTAAGGCAGCCACCCCAGTACCTCTCTGATTCAGAGGGGGTTGGGTTAAATGCAGAAGCCGCATCTCTCTGATTCAGAGGGGTTGGGTTAAATGCAGAAGCCGCATTTCAGTTGAATGCATTCAGTTGTACAACTGACTAGGTATCCCCCTTTCCCCAATGATTACATTGTTCATTTATACAGTATTTATTATTCAACATGTCCTCACCTGGGATTTGAACTCACAACCTTTTGGTTCAGGCATTCTGATCTTCCTCCTATGCCACCACAATAATTAGTTGAAACAACTAGAATTCGTTTTATATATATATATATATATATATACAACATTGTGTTATTTAGAGGACACAAATACATGATAATGGTGTGATGTTTCTGACTACCTAGAGTCCAGAAACCTGCAGAGTATTACAGCTCTTACAGGAAATAGTCTAAGGAGAAAATCTGACGGAACTGATTCAAATCAAATTGTATTTCTCACATGCGTCGAATACAACAGGTGTAGTAGACCTTACAGTGAAATGCTGACTTACAAGCTCTTAACCAATAACACAATTTTAAGAAAAATACCCCCCCCCCCTCCCAAAAAGAAAATAAATAAAAGTAACAAATAGTTAAAGAGCAGCAGTAAAATAACAATAGCGAGGCTCTATAGAAGGGGGGTGCCGGTACAGAGTCAATGTGCGGGGGGTACAGGTTAGTGGAGGTAATTGAGGTAATATGTACATGTAGGTAGTGTTAAAGTGACTATACATAGATAATAACGAGACAGTAACCTGGACCTACTTATCACTCAATATCTAAATGGCACATTTGAAGCCATGTTTGATTCTCTCATATAGTATGCTACCGTTTATTACGTTGTATCAAAACAATCGGAGGGTCAAATACTGACCGTTTATGTAGGCTAATTCACCTAGTCCTTGTCTAAGAGGCCATCCAATTGAAAGTCCTAGATTAGGATCCTATTCTGGACTCTATTCAGTTGTAAAATACTATTGAAGTGATCCGGTCAGGGAGTGTACACATTGTTAAACTGAGACTGTTCTCGTGGCGGTTGAAAAGTATCCGTATATATCTAGTCAGTTTCTGTCTCTGTCGAAAGAGACCGGAGGATGGCAGCATTTGAAAACAACACGAAATAAACTCATGGACAACTTTTTAGAAACCTTTTTTTTTTTAAATTTTATTGCAACCAAAATCCTACTTTGCACAAATAAACTGTTACAATGTAAATTTTTGGAAGGATAAAAAAAAAAAAAAACTTTATTCGTATGGAACATTTTGGACGTTAGAGTTATTAAATAGCCTTCACTATAGCGCTCACAATAACTCAACAAATAACTAAATAACCTCTTGCGATATTTACATCAAACATGTAACTTTTAGTACTGTCCCGTATTTTATTTTACTACATAATTAATTATAATTTAACATTAAACTAATAAAATGTGGAATATTTTCTTCATGTTGACAAACAGATCATGTGGTCTATTTTTATCCCTTGGTGTTCCTGAATTAGTTTTATTACATTGTAGGCTGGTCATTTTACTCGTGTGGTTTTGTCAATCAAAATGGCCCCTGCTCATTTAAATGATCATTAGAGCTCGTCCTCTGATGGTAATCATGTATTTTTTTTGGGAGAAATATTGATTATCCATTGATGTCTGAAAGTTTCTGCAAGTGTGTCTGTGATTTTGATGAAATGCGTTCAAACAAAGTCTGTTAGTCTGATATAGGACTACCGGTAGAGTTTTCTAACCTAAAAATAAAAAATTGTGTTGGATAATTATTTAATATAAAACATTTCCGAAATAGAATGTTTGTTTTTTTTAATTTTCAATTTAAATGCAACGTATTAAACTCTTAAATCATTCTGTCTATTGCGGGCTATATAGGCCTAGTCTACATTTCATAGCTTACCAAAAAATAAAAAAAATAAAGTGAATAAGCGTGTTTGGACAAAGTAATTTTAATTACACAATGAAACTTAATAACCCACCCAAGAAATAAATGACTAAAATGAAATGACAGGAGCAGTGGTCCAGCGACGCGGGGACCCATCATATTACCGCTGCTGTGTTGCTATGTCACACTTGTAACACATAAGCCATGTTTATTGTCAACTAATTCGTTCCAGAGATTGTGTGGTCTAAACACATAGCCTATAGTACATTGTATATGTATGTTTTAAGAGCCTAACTTGGTTTATGTTTAACTTTGCCATGCATGGAAGCCAGGAGTGCTTGTTAAACCATAGAATAATCACATTGTTTTTACCCTACACTCTTACAGACAAAGGCTTATATTACTTTCTTCATATATAACACCCCTAAAGGTTCTAGAGAGAATAACCCCTTTCGTAGGGTTCTTTGATCAGAACCGTAATATAGTTAGATGTTCTTCTTCATTGAACCAAAATGTTGGTTCTATGCCGAACCTTTTGTTCTAAGTGTGTGTCCCACTGTTCACCAAAAGGCAAAGGCTACTTCAATTGACAACTTATATTTGACAGAAACAATTTATTTTAAAAATATATATAAAATATTTGTTTCAATTACATTTGGTATATTGAAATTATGAAGGTATATTCATAAAACTATTATTTAAGATATACATTTGTAAAAGTTTCCGTGCGTAAAAGTGGAAATATGGTTGGCCAACAGTAAAACTGTTTTAATTGGATAACGTGTTGCCTAACCGCCTATTTTTATTATTGCATATGCTTATTAGGCTATACTTGCGCGGTAAATTACTCAGCCTATCTTACTCCAGGTTCACTCCTAAAACTGCATTAATGAGTGGGCTAATCTCTCACCAGTATCTCTCCCATTGATGCACAGATTCGGTTAAGACAATTCGACTGAAGCGTGACAGAAAAGGGGGGAGTCACCCGCGAGACAGTTCCTTTCACAGGGGTTTACCTGTCGACGCTCCAGGCGGAGCACTTAAATACCTCATTCCCTTGGGTCTAGCCTTCAGTCCTCCGGGAGAGACTGACGGAAACAGACGGTTGGGAAAGGAACCGCATGTTATTGTTGATAGAAGAAGAAACCAGGATTCGTACTCAATTAGAAGGGATTATGAACGCTTTTGGACAGCAGCCATCCAACGCGCAGACCAGCCCCATTCAGCACCACAGCGCGCAGGAGCTCCTGGATATGGCCGTGTACTGCGATAACATCGGCAGCATGTACCAGCACCAGCAAAACCTCCATCATGGTCACCACCCGCAGAGGCCGCCGGCGCATCCTCAAAGCTACGGCCTCGGTGAGTACACCTCGCCGACCAGCAACCCGTACCTGTGGCTAAACGGCCCGAGCATCGACACGTCTCCATACCTGACGGGATTGAACGGAGCATCGTACATACAGTCTGGATACGGAGCGAACCAGCGGCAGTTCTTACCCCCTCCTACCGGGTTTGGTGGAGCTGACCTCGGATGGCTGTCAATCTCTAGCCAGCAGGAACTCTTCAAAATGGTTAGGCCTCCGTACTCTTACTCAGCGCTCATAGCCATGGCTATCCAGGGCGCCGGGGACAAGAGGTTGACGCTGAGTCACATCTATCAGTATGTGGCAGAGAATTTTCCCTTTTATAAGAAGAGCAAAGCTGGCTGGCAGAACTCAATCAGACACAACCTGTCACTGAATGACTGTTTTAAGAAAGTTGCACGGGATGACGATGATCCAGGTAAGTTACAACACCCGTTGTGCTTGTAAATAACTCATTATTTGCACCTATTAAATGTGTCATTTTGAATATCATACCTTTTTTGCCATTAGATTTTTTTAAAGACGTGTCTGACAGTAGACTAGAGCAGTATTGACCTTTTGATATCTCGTTTAGGACCTACATTGTCTGTTGTGTCCTGTCTTCATGTCTTCATAGGAAAGGGAAATTACTGGACGTTGGACCCAAACTGTGAGAAAATGTTCGATAACGGCAACTTCCGAAGAAAGAGAAAGAGAAGAGCTGACTTGAACGGAGGAGACAACAACAACACTGTTCTTGCGGTGAAGTCAGAAGACACTGCCGCCCTGAAGGTCTCCGACACGGCCAGTATCATGAGTTCATCCCCTCCCAGCCTCCAGGACTCCCCTGGTTCCTCCGAGCCCGAATCATCCCTGTCCCCGTCTGTGGAACACAGTCCCTGTTACAACAACTTTGTCTCCACTATGAACTCGATGCTGGCGGGGAGTAACAACAGCTCTACCCGGGAGGGGGCCAGGGGGAACTTTGGTTCAGGAAGACATGCTATGGGGGATTTGTCGCCTCATCAGACCCGAGAAAACATGTCCGGACTTGGTTCATACTCGCCCTCTCAAATCACGCCATTGAACTCGGATACCACTCACCTCTCCACAGCTAATAGAATGAACTGCTACACATCCGCACAGAACAATCACAGCGGAGGCCTGGGCCTCACCAACTCTCTCCCAAACCACTTCACTGTTAATCATTTGATATATAGCCGCGAAGGGACCGAGGTCTAAGCTTAGTCCTAATTATGTCACATATATGTAGATAATATAATGCAACTCGTTGGCATACTTGTATAAAGTACTCAGTGAGTACATCAAGTACCATGAATATTATTCATGTTATGCATTCCATAATTAAAAACGTGTAATAGAAATGTCTTAAAAATATGCTTTCTCATGATTGAATCGGAATTTCAAAAAGTGGGTCGAAACTACGTTCGACTTAAGCATTTTAAGAACATTTAATTAAGACCAAACTTTGTTGTTATGCCCAACTGGAGCCCTGGAATGGTCTTGCCTTGGAATAAACATTTACCGTAACTCTTTCGTTTCCTTTATATTGGCCTTATGTAAACTGCCTGGATGACGTCACTGTGCCTTTCTGAAGATCTTGTATTTTTTTTAATAGAACACTTCTGCAGATATATGTTTTGTTATGTAGCCTAAATAGTAACTCTCTTTGCAGACCACTTTTTTTTGTAGAAGGTATTGTGTGTGTGTATATTTTATTTAAAGCCTATTGTCAAACGTTTGAATAAATGTAATATCTGAAATTCTTGATTCTGTCGTATTTTCTAGCGGACTTGTCAAAGTGAAGATGTCTCAGATTTATTCGCCATAATAATCAACTTTACAATAAACCAGCGCTCTATTTCATTTTATTTATTACGCACGATTCCATTTGACTTATAAACACTAAAATATTGAAATGATTAACGTTTAGATGTTAACTCATGTCTCTCAATTCTAATCAACATTTTAGGTTACTTTTAACATAACATTTTAAGTTAAGGTTTAAAACACTAACGCACCTGTGGGGTTTGATTAGGCTACAGCTGTTAATGGTGTAGGAGAACATGTTCACTGATTCCTTACAATACCAAACAGTATTTATAATGGCACTGACAATTATTTACCAGAAGTATTTCAGGTTCAATCGAGGTTGGAATTAATCCTACACCCCGCTGTGTACTCTCCCCTCTCTCCCTCTCTCTCGCTCCCCTTCCTCCCTCTCTCCCTCTCTCTCCCTCCCTCCCTCCCTCCCTCCCTCTCTCCTTCCCTCCCTCCCTCTCTCCTTCATCCATTCCATTCATGAAACTTTCCGGACAGTCAGCCAGATATTCCATCTCAGACTCGGGAATACAGTTCCAGTAGGATTCCATAAAGTTCATCAATTGATCAATGATATTTTATATTGAATGGACGAAGAAATAATCGTCCATTCACGTAACAGGCTACAACAATGAAGGCTTCACCTGCTTCTGAACTTTCTCCTCTGTGATCATTAGCTCATGCCTCCTCAACTGTATGAAAACAGTAGGTGAGACTGAGACATTTTCCAGCTTGTCACTTTGAATAAACCCGATTTATGCTGAGATTCAAGACACATCACCTCTTTATTTCTACCCAGTTCAGAAGTTCAGCTATTGGTCTTATTTAATGGTGTGTATGGATGGATAGATGGAAACTTGTTGAATTGAATAGTTCACACCTGTTTTCAGTTTATTCAGCGGGGGAAAGTTTCATCACTCACAGCATAAAACGCAGAGTGATATTTTATTAAACATCGTGTGAGAAATAAGAATGATCGATAGTTCCATGTTGTTTTTCTTATGAGCTGTGAATCAATCTGGCCGCGTATCCAATGAGCGATTCACGTCATTGCAAAATAGCATGTAACACCCATTGTTTGGGCATGTGCAGTTGTCCTACTATTATGGGACAAAAACAAGATAAATAGTGTCCCTGATTTGCTGTAGTGGGCAATAATAACCAGAGAGAGAGAGAGAGGTTTCCCATGAAAAATGTTCAAGCCATTAAACGGCTATCTTACACATGTCGTATTTTGAAACAATTTACGGTTACGCACGAAATCAAAGGAAGTAAATTAAAGAGAACACCTCTTAATTGGTGGATAATTCAGTGCGCTCTGGCGCTCTGTTGTCTCGACTAAAGCAAAATTGACAAGAGGTTCGTGCCCGTAGCTGTGACACAATGGGCCCTGGCAATACCAAGGGATCCCCTCCTGCGCTCTGATGAAAACATTCGGTGACCTCAGATCTGGGAACGTATTATATCACTCAGACCACATCTCCCTCCTGTTGTCCGTGATGCATGGGCTTCCTATCTAACAAAGAGTATTTTTGTGAAACTCAAACGGGTTCTCACAGCGACAAGTTTTCAATTGAAATCCTGTCTTTCACCAACGTTGTAATGTAGGCCTACCAGTGAATAGAACATAGATGTCATGTGTAATTACAACGTTATACATAAGCTCTAAAATAGGTAGAAACTATAAACATGCAACAATTAATTGAATAGTGCTAAACTCCTGTTAGGCCTATTTATATATGTGTCTATTGGTAGGTCTATGCTCTGCCATTCATGCCAATGTACCCCAACAAACTCCCTGACCACCCACTGGCAGTCTGTTATATTTACACTTCAAGTCCAGGTTTGTCTTGACACATTCAGGAGTAAATACACAAACAAATGAACATGACAATAAGTGAATTATTCCTCTAAACCAGACTGAGATCTGTCCTTCTCTGGGACCAGTGGACATTCACTTTATCTTCTTTCATATTATGAGGACCAACAGTTCTGCTAAAATACATATTCTAGGCTACTCTATAAAATATCACATTTATTTTCAAAGTCTCATAATTAAAAAAAAATGTTATTACAAAGATGTCCCAATCGTGCAAATACAGAAGGCATTTCACACTCCCATTCATAACATGTGCCCCTGCTAAACTTCCATTAAGTGGTAGTGGGTAGTTTCCATCTAGTCAATTATCAGAGATCTTCCGTCTCCATCTCACGTCTCCGTCCTGATACGCTCCACTACACGCTGCCTGAGGGGAATTTCACCTGGCCGGGCCCTTCTGAATATCAGTCACCTGGTAACCTGGTGGGCCTCCCATACCTGATGGCTTCTTCAGGGCCCCCGACCTGGCCTCCATACCCCCAGGGCTAGGGATTGACCCAGGCCATGGTGGGAGCGTCTCAGGTAGGGTGGCCCCAATTTCGATAGCCCCAACCTTGGTAAACCCTGGTCCCCATAGAATCCCCAAGCCCAGTGTCCTCAAACCCAACCGTGGTCCCCATAGAAGCCCCAAGCCCAGTGTCCTCAAACACAACCGTGGTCCCCATAGAGGCCCCAAACCCAACCCTGGTCCCCATAGAAGCCCCAAGCCCAGTGGGCTAGGCTAAAACCATAATGAGGGGTTTCAGGATCAACTGCGTCACCTTCAAAAGGCAGGGAGCCTCATAATTGGATGGTGGTGTTTGACCCAGGTTTGGGACGGGATTATTTTAAATCTTTAATCCCGTCAATTTCTCCTCCAAATGGATGGGACAGGAAGTATCCGTTTTAAGCTGGTCATGTGATATGGCAGAAGGTCCAGAAACCAGGCGGTGTGTGTGGCTGGGGAATGATTGTCAGCAGGGTTAGGGAAGCGTTACTTCCTCAAACACTAGGTCTTTAGAGAGAACCACAGATCAGCTGTCCGTTCCTCTCCCCAGATATAAGGTTAACAGGTTGGGTTGGAGGGGAAAGAGATGGACAACAATGTGTTTGGTGAAAATACTACAGAAAAACATTATAGACCTGCTACCAGGTAAACTACTGATAAAACATCATAGACCTGCTACCAGGTAAACTACTGATAAAACATCATAGACCTGCTACCAGGTAAACTACTGATAAAACATCATAGACCTGCTACCAGGTAAACTACTGATAAAACATCATAGACCTGCTACCAGGTAAACTACTGATAAAACATCATAGACCTGCTACCAGGTAAACTACTGATAAAACATCATAGACCTGCTACCAGGTAAACTACTGAATAAACATCATAGACCTGCTACCAGGTAAACTACTGATAAAACATCATAGACCTGCTACCAGGTAAACTACTGATAAAACATCATAGACCTGCTACCAGGTAAACTACTGATAAAACATCATAGACCTGCTACCAGGTAAACTACTGAATAAACATCATAGACCTGCTACCAGGTAAACTACTGAATAAACATCATAGACCTGCTACCAGGTAAACTACTGATAAAACATCATAGACCTGCTACCAGGTAAACTACTGATAAAACATCATAGACCTGCTACCAGGTAAACTACTGATAAAACATCATACACCTGCTACCAGGTAAACTACTGATAAAACATCATAGACCTGCTACCAGGTAAACTACTGATAAAACATCATAGACCTGCTACCAGGTAAACTACTGATAAAACATCATAGACCTGCTACCAGGTAAACTACTGATAAAACATCATAGACCTGCTACCAGGTAAACTACTGATAAAACAAGTTAACGTGATTTCTCAGTGTGATATACATATGTTGAATCTTAATTTAATCATCATTTCTTACTGTAAATGAGTTTTGATATGCTAGTAGGGTATACTGTAGATTAGGTGTGAGATCTAGTGAAAGAAAGAGAACAGCAGGTTTTCATTGAATTTATGTATATCATGAGTCTCAATAGAATTTTACTGCATGACAAGAAAATTCTCTGCACCAACAGAGTGATCAAATGAAAATACTACACCTGTAGTGTAGAGGTGATAATCAGTCAGCCTGCGGCTAGGAGAGCCTCCTTTCTGAAGAGAATCAGTCAGCCTGCGGCTAGGAGAGTCTCCTTTCTGAAGAGAATCAGTCAGCCTGCAGCTAGGAGAGTCTCCTTTCTGAAGAGAATCAGTCAGCCTGCGGCTAGGAGAGTCTCCTTTCTGAAGAGAATCTGTCAGCCTGCGGCTAGGAGAGCCTCCTTTCTGAAGAGAATCAGTCAGCCTGCGGCTAGGAGAGTCTCCTTTCTGAAGAGAATCAGTCAGCCTGCGGCTAGGAGAGTCTCCTTTCTGAAGAGAATCAGTCAGCCTGCGGCTAGGAGAGCCTCCTTTCTGAAGAGAATCAGTCAGCCTGCGGCTAGGAGAGCCTCCTTTCTGAAGAGAATCAGTCAGCCTGCGGCTAGGAGAGTCTCCTTTCTGAAGAGAATCAGTCAGCCTGCGGCTAGGAGAGTCTCCTTTCTGAAGAGAATCAGTCAGCCTGCGGCTAGGTGAGTCTCCTTTCTGAAGAGAATCAGTCAGCCTGCGGCTAGGAGAGTCTCCTTTCTGAAGAGAATCTGTCAGCCTGCGGCTAGGAGAGCCTCCTTTCTGAAGAGAATCAGTCAGCCTGCGGCTAGGAGAGCCTCCTTTCTGAAGAGAATCAGTCAGCCTGCGGCTAGGAGAGTCTCCTTTCTGAAGAGAATCAGTCAGCCTGCGGCTAGGAGAGTCTCCTTTCTGAAGAGAATCAGTCAGCCTGCGGCTAGGAGAGCCTCCTTTCTGAAGAGAATCAGTCAGCCTGCGGCTAGGAGAGCCTCCTTTCTGAAGAGAATCAGTCAGCCTGCGGCTAGGAGAGTCTCCTTTCTGAAGAGAATCAGTCAGCCTGCGGCTAGGAGAGCCTTCTTTCTGAAGAGAATCAGTCAGCCTGCGGCTAGGTGAGTCTCCTTTCTGAAGAGAATCAGTCAGCCTGCGGCTAGGAGAGCCTCCTTTCTGAAGATCATTTTGCATTCTGATTAGGGGACAGAGAGACACACAGGGCCATGGGGCCTGGAGCTACCTGGTGCTGCCTGGGCCTGGGTAGTGGAGCTGCCTGGAGTAACCTGGAGCTGCTTGAAACTGGGTAGTGGAGCTGCCTGGAGTAACCTGGAGCTGCTTGAAACTGGGTAGTGGAGCTGACTGGAGCTGCCTGGGGCTGGGTAGTGGAGCTGACTGGAGCTGGGTAGTGGAGCTGCCTTGAGATGCCTGGAACTGCCTGGGGCTGGGTAGTGGAGCTGCCTGGAGCTGCCTGGAGCTGGGTAGTGGAGCTGCCTGGAACTGCCTGGAGCTGGGTAGTGGAGCTGCCTGGAACTGCCTGGGGCTGGGTAGTGGAGCTGCCTGGAGCTGCCTGGGGCTCGGTAGTGGAGCTGCCTGGAGCTGCCTGGGGCTGGGTAGTGGAGCTGCCTGGGGCTGGGTAGCTGCCTGGAGCTGCCTGGGGCTGGGTAGTGGAGCTGCCTGGGGCTGGGTAGTGGAGCTGCCTGGGGCTGGGTAGCTGCCTGGAGCTGCCTGGGGCTGGGTAGTGGAGCAGCCTGGAGCTGCCTGGCGCTGGGTAGTGGAGCTGCCTGGGGCTGGGTAGCTGCCTGGAGCTGCCTGGGGCTGGGTAGCTGTCTGGAGCTGGGTAGTGGAGCTGCCTGGAGCTGGGTAGCTGTCTGGAGCTGGGTAGTGGAGCTGCCTGGGGCTGGGTAGCTGTCTGGAGCTGGGTAGTGGAGCTGCCTGGGGCTGGGTCTTGAAGCTGCCTGGAGCTGCCTGGAGTAGTGGGGAGTGTGGGTGGGGGTCACTCAGTGAGTGACATGGGTTGGAGGGATGGATGAATCAGGTTGGATACAGTTTCACTCTACTCAGCAAGGTGTGAACCCTTCTTTCCTTCCACTAGCCATTACAAGATCCCCTCAACTGATAGTGGCAGGAAAGCAAGGCTAGGTCTGCCTGTCACTATCTATTCACAGATCAGATGCTGTGGTTTGGGGATGCAAAGTTAAAGGTGGGATGATTTGCAGCTTTAGATTTTTTGTTTCAAATATTACAATTTTGGGTGATAAGTTCATTAAGAATATAAATGTATGGTAAGGGCTCATGAATTACTTGGTACAGGTTTCCCAATTGGTTTAACTGTATGTTATAGGTTTTACTGTATTTTACAGGTTTCCCAGTAGGTTTTACTGTATGTTACAGGTTTCCCAATAGGTTTAACTCTATGTTACAGGTTTCTCAATAGGTTTTACTGTATTTTACATGTTTCTCAATTGGTTTAACTGTATTTGACATGTTTCTCAATTGGTTTAACTGTATTTTACAGGTTTCTCAATAGGTTTTACTGTATTTTACATGTTTCTCAATTGGTTTAACTGTATTTTACAGGTTTCTCAATAGGTTTTACTGTATTTTACAGGTTTCTCAATAGGGTTTACTGTTACATCCGTCGTAAGAAGGAGACCAAGGTGCAGCGTGGTAAGCGTACATCTTTCTTTTATTTGATGAACACCGGCAAAACAAAGAAAATACAAAACGAACGTAAAGTTCTATCAGGCACAGACACTAAACAGAAAATAAGATCCCCAAAAAACCCAAAAGGAAAATGACAACTTATATATGATCCCCAATCAGAGACAACGATAGACAGCTGCCTCTGATTGGGAACCACACTCGGCCCAAAACCAAAGAAATAGAAAACATAGACTTTCCCACCCGAGTCACCCCCTGACCTAACCAAACAGAGAATAATAAGGATCTCTAACGCCGGGGCGTGACATTTACTGTATTTCATAGGTTTCCCAATAGGTTTTACTGTATTTTACAGGTTTCTCAATTGGTTTAACTGTATGTTACAGGTTTCCAAGGGCTTATGAATTACTTGGTATGGTGTTGTAAATTCAAAAATCTAATACCGTGTCAAGTTAAATCTCAGCACTAACCATTTTACCCCATATAACACTTATTTCCAGACAAAACTGAAGGGTAAAATGAAAAGTGATATATGTTCAGGGAATCTCCTTGCCTGTCTGACCCCTATGAGAAGAGTATGATATCAGGGACCAGAGAGAGGCTGATTCCTGTCTCTTTATATCTAGCCTGAAATGTACCATCTGCTTGTAGCAGTCAGTAGGAATTACGGGACAGTATCTTACACTACGGACCAATCCTTTTTGGAGGCAGTTAAACATTTAACCGTTCAACACGATGACAGCTCCCAGGGTAGCTAGGGGGAGCAGCAAGCTGTCCTAAGGCTTTATCCCAAATAGAACCCTATTCCCTACTTAATGCATTTATTTTGACCAGGGCATATATTCCTATACAGGGAAGAGGTTGCCATTTGGGACTCAGCCCTAGACCGTGGGGGGGGGGGGGGCTAGAAGCTGGAGAGGCTTGTCTTCACAGTGACTCTAGAAAGACGAAGCGTACATCTGATAGCTGAGGAGAATGCCTATCAATCGGCATGACCTGGTTGGGTTTCATCATCCTCCATACTGGGTCCATAAAACAGTAATGTATTGGTCTGATAACTGCATGGGATCTCCGGTCTGAGGTGGGAGGAGGCATCACTACATATGGACGGATTTATACAGAACAAGCCCCATCTCACCACCACACTTCTGGGTTATTATATGACTGTCCCTCCCAGCAGACTGCATAACTGTGAAGGGGCTACTGTATTTTACAGGTTTCTCAATAGGTTTTACTGTATTTTACAGGTTTCTCAATAGGTTTTACTGTATTTTACAGGTTTCTCAATAGGTTTTACTGTATGTTACAGGTTTCTCAATAGGTTTTACTGTATTTGACAGGTTTCTCAATAGGTTTTACTGTATTTTACAGCTTTCTCAATAGGTTTTACTGTATTTCACAGGTTTCCCAATAAGTTTACTGTATTTTACAGGTTTCTCAATAGGTTTACTGTATGTTATAGGTTTCTCAATAGGTTTTACTGTATGTTATTCGTTTCTCAATAGGTTTTACTGTATTTGACAGGTTTCTCAATAGGTTTAACTGTATTTGACAGGTTTCTCAATAGGTTTTACTGTATTTCACAGGTTTCTCAATAGGTTTAACTGTATTTGACAGGTTTCTCAATAGGTTTTACTGTATTTCACAGGTTTCTCAATAAGTTTTACTGTATTTCACAGGTTTCTTAATAGGTTTTATTTTATTTCACAGGTTTCCCAATAGGTTTACTGTATGTTGCAGGTTTCTCAATAGGTTTTAGTTGTATTTTACAGGTTTCTCAATATATTTTACTGTATTTTACAGGTTTCCCAATATCTTAGCCATTTCTTATGTAGCTCTCATTGTGGTGGGAAGAATTAAACAAATTCTTTACAGAAATTGTTATTGAAATAATCATTGTTGAACAGATTTAACCACATCAGAGAAAATGCACATGTACAGTAAAATGTAGTTCTGGAAATGTATAGTATAGATCCAGTATTTACCTGATCCAGTTCTAACAATGTATAGTATAGATCCAGTATTTACCTGATCCAGTTCTAACAATGTATAGTATAGATCCAGTATTTACCTGATCCAGTTCTAACAATGTATAGTATAGATCCAGTAGTTACCTGATCCAGTTCTAACAATGTATAGTATAGATCCAGTATTTACCTGATCCAGTATTTACCTGATCCAGTTCTAACAATGTATAGTATAGATCCAGTATTTACCTGATCCAGTATTTACCTGATCCAGTTCTAACAATGTATAGTATAGATCCAGTATTTACCTGATCCAGTTCTAACAATGTATAGTATAGATCCAGTATTTACCTGATGTAGTTCTGTTAGTATTTTTCTACTTTATAAATACTACATTTAATAATAGTTAGAAAGTGTATGTGCAGGAGTGTCCAAGAGGCCTATCAAATGAACACCTCCATCTGTAACTATCAATCCGAACAACGTACAGACCTAAACTGAAGAGTAAATATTTTGTCCTGGTTGAAGGAAGCAGCCAGGAAGGAGTCTCACTTGATAACATTCTCTGCTTGCCACGTTGAGAAACTCACTGTCTGAAAGACTGAAAGACGTACTGGGATTAACTGACTAGAACGATCATCAGTAAATCCACTGTTAGGCCTTGTCTCTTCTCTGTCTGGGAAACCTATCCCCCACAACAATGTCATGAATCCCTACTCTCATCTTCAGATGGAATATATTTTGACAAGTGGTATAGAAGAAAAAAAAAGATGTCTTCTATCTTTGTTCCCACATGATGGAACTGATAGTAGATCATCCTTTATTCATGGCTTTTGTCACAACACACTGGGAGTTTAACACAGGAGAACAGAGCAGAGCTTCGTGTGGAGAAATCATGCATGTTAGGGAGTGGTAAAGTTGGGGAGGAATGGGTGAAGTTGAGCCATTTTTTTTTTTTTACATTCGGCATCACTACGTCAAGGGAAATACAGGATTCTTTCTGACAAAGATATCTACATATATTTCAGGATGTTGTGTATCTCTGAAAATAATCAGAATTCATGTAAACATAACAGTGTTGGTGTTGGGCTCCCGAGTGGCGCAGCGGTCTAAGGCACTGCATCTCAGTGCTAGTAGGTGTTACTACAGTCCCCAGTTTGAATCCAGGCTCTATCACATCTGGCCGTGATTGGGAGTCCGATAGGCTGGCACACAATTGGCCCAGCGTCGTCCGGGTTTGGCCGGGGTAGGCCGTCATTGAAGATATCAATTTGTTCTTAAGTGGCTTGCCTAGTTAAATGAAGGTAAAAAACAAAATGAAGGCTTGAAAAAACATACTGTAGGTTGTCAAAGGTATGAGGTAAATTGAGCAAAGGGACAGCGTAAGTTGAGCGACCTTGGGATAAGTGGGTGATGGTGTTGGTAGGTCAAAGTTTAATTCATGGAATGGGGGTGTGGTATATTGTATATCTTAAATGTATGCATACATTCAGTCGGCAGTTTATTAAGTACACCCATCTTGTACTGGGTCGGACCTCCCTTTGTCTGAATTCTTTGGGGCATGGAAATGTTGCTCAATTGGTATCAAGGAACCTAACGTGTGCCAGGAAAACGTTCCACAAACCATCACACCACCGCCACCAGCCTGTATTGTTGACACCAGGTAAGATGGGCCCATGGACTTCATTTCTCTGTGCAGTGCAGCAAGAACACATACTTAAAGGAATAATCCACTCAAAACTATATTTAGGTATTTTCTTTCATTAGTCCACTGTTGATACATTTGTGTGTAGGCCAGTGGCACAAAATAATATATATATTTTTGCTGTTGATGTTATTTATATTTGTTTCAAACAATACAAAACATACACAATACTGATGCACAGAAACAATATCAATCCTACCCAGACCCGTCTGTTGTCACTCCTGACCAGACCCACCTGCTGTCACTCCTGACCAGACCCACCTGTTGTCACTTCTACCAGACCCATCTGTTGTCACTTCTGACCAGACCCACCTGTTGTCACTCCTGACCAGACCCACCTGTTGTCACTTCTACCCAGACCCACCTGTTGTCACTTCTACCCAGACCCACCTGTTGTCACTCCTGCCCAGACCTGTCTGTTGTCCAGTGCCTGCACTGCTCTCTGGCACAAACTCTCAATTGAATCCATATTTACATTTTAGTCATTTAGCAGACGCTCTTATCCAGAGCAATTTACAGTAGTGAATGCATACATTTCATACATTTTTCCTACATTTCAAACATTTTTTTTTCTTTTCCGTACTGGTCCTCCGTGGGAAGCGAACCCACAACCCTGGCGTTGCAAACACCATGCTCTACCAACTGAGCCACACGGGACCACGTATTAAATGCAGGCAGTAGTACAACAGAACGTTCTTAAAGTCTAGGAGTGGGACCACTTTGTGAAGACATTGTATATGGCTGATCAATTCTCACTTCTCCAGAATACCAACACCCACACTGAGCCTGTGAGGTGAGATGGAAGCATTTCCCACTCAATAACGTAGATACAGTATGATCCCTTGTTGATGATGTCACTTGTTATATCCACTTCAAATCAGTGTAGATGAAGGGGAGGAGACAGGTTAAAGAAGGATTTTTAAGCCTTCAGACAATTGAGACATGGATTGTGTATGTGTGCCATTTAGAGGGTGAATGGGCAAGACAAAATATTTAAGTGCCTATGAACGGGGTATTGTAGTAGGTGCCAGGCGCACCGGTTTGCAACACTGCTGGGATTTTCACGCTCAACAGATTCCCCTGTGTAACAAGAATGGTCCACCACCCAAAGGACATTCAGCCAACTTCACACAACTGTGGAAAACATAGGAGTCAACATGGGCCAGTCCCTGTGAAACGCTTCGACACCTTGTGTCGCTTTCGACAGGAGTCAACATGGGCCAGTCTCCCTATGGAACGCTTCGACACCTTGCAACTCAGTATCAGGAAGGTGTTTATAATGTTTTGTCCACTCAGTGTATATTAAGTGCTCGATTCAATCAGATTCCCACTAGCCAACCTCCGCGTCGCTAGCTGGTGTTTAACGGTGTCGCAGGTTGAACGTGTCAGAGCTGTCAAATCCAGAAGCGTCTCCTGGCATGATAGCGGACGTTGCCATTGGCTGTGCGTACGAATGGTCTACAGGCGGGAGTATAAGCACAGTGTCACGTCAAGTTCAGTTTTTAGAAATGACAACTTTTGCTTAAAAACTGACGCACACATGTTTTTGGACATAATTTGTACGTAACACAACGTTTCTAAATGAGACCCTAGAAATCCAGCCTGGTGATACAGTATTCCTCATGTTTCTGGTGTATCACCCCCCCCCCCGGACTCTAATGACTGCCCAATAATCCTCTCCTCTCCCCCCCTCTCCTCTCCCCTCTCCCCTCTCCTCTCTCCTCTCCTCTCCCCTCTCCTCTCCCCTCTCCTCTCCTCTCCTCTCCTATTGTGAGATGCTGCATACCAATAGATAGGCGTTCAGAAAAGGGGAGGCAGACAGACCTAGCCCTGGCTGGATGTCTCTGGAGGAATAGACCCCCCACCCCACTCTCACCATCAAACACACCCCCTCACAGAGATCTACAGGATAATGGCCCCATCCCGATCCAGATTCCCCCAGCCAGCCACGTTTAGCCCCAGCCCCAGCTCAGACGGTGTAAGCCAGAGATGATCTATGGCTGAAGGCTCTAAATGATCCCCTTTCAAAAAGGGGACAGGCATGCCCCCCCCTCCTCCTCCAAACACTCCTTTTGTGTTCCTCAGTAATCCTGCCCTGCACTTCAAGGCCCCAGCTCCACTTCTGAGGCAGCTGCTACCAATTTAAAGGAGGAGGGGAGAGAAGATAGGCCTCACTCTTCTCTTCTTAAAACCACTAGACCTTTTTTTTTTACCTGCTGGGGAATTGTAATGCTTTGATAAGGCTAGGTGATCATCCCCTTCATGTCAGTAATTACACAGTCATTAATAAACCAAGGAGGACCTCCCTCTCTCTCTCTCTCTCTCTCTCTCTCTCTCCGAATTAGATTTGAATCAAAAGGTCACTGAGAAACATTAAGATGATAGAATCAATGACCAGTATTCACATATAATTCCTGAGTTTTTACATGTTTTGTTTGAAATATATGAACACATTTTTTTTATTTATTACTTCCTGCTCTGGTGCTTGTTGTTAGGTAGGGCCTGTGTCCCAAATTACACTCTTTTCCCTATATAGTGCACTACTTTTGACCAGAAGTACAGTGCACTATTTATCAAATAGGGTGACATTTGCAACACACATAGGGTTGCTGTCTGTGGTAAAAACAAGGGCATCATTTCATCTCACTCACAATCTGTGTGTCATGTGACTGCATTCCTGTCCTATGACATCAGTGAGGCTGTCTGTAGTGTAACCACTCTACACAAACCAACGATGATGACAGCAGCACAGAGAGAACCTACATCATATTCAGAGGTGCGCTGACATGCCTCCACTTGACAGAGACCCCTTTTTTATTTCTGATTGAAGGGAGAAAATGTCCTTATAAGCCCACAGATCAGATGATGTGTGATTCACAAAAGGACAATTAAAACAACAAGCAGGCAAGCACTGTATTTAGACTCTGGAAACAGAGATGGCCTAGTGGCCATTATGGAATGAATCATGGCTGTGAGGATGGTAGTGTTGATTAACATGGAGACAGAAGAGACGGAGACCAACAGGTAGAGAGGAGAGACAGAGACCAACAGGTAGACAGAAGAGAGGAGAGACAGAGACCAACATGTAGACAGAAGAGAGGAGAGACAGAGACCAACATGTAGACAGAAGAGAGGAGAGACAGAGACAAACAGGAAGACAGAAGAGAGGAGACAGAGACCAACAGGTAGACAGAAGAGAGGAGAGACAGAGACCAACAGGTAGACAGAAGAGAGGAGAGACAGAGACCAACATGTAGACAGAAGAGAGGAGAGACAGAGACCAACAGGTAGACAGAAGAGAGGAGAGACAGAGACCAACAGGTAGACAGAAGAGAGGAGAGACAGAGACCAACAGGTAGACAGAAGACAGGAGAGACAGAGACCAACAGGTAGAGAGGAGAGAGGAGAGACAGAGACCAACAGGTAGACAGAAGAGAGGAGAGACAGAGACCAACAGGTAGACAGAAGAGAGGAGAGACAGAGACCAACAGGTAGAGAGGAGAGAGGAGAGACAGAGACCAACAGGTAGACAGAAGAGAGGAGAGACAGAGACAAACAGGTAGACAGAAGAGAGGAGAGACAGAGACCAACAGGTAGACAGAAGAGAGGAGAGACAGAGACCAACAGGAAGACAGAAGAGAGGAGAGACAGAGACCAACAGGTAGACAGAAGAGAGGAGAGACAGAGACAAACAGGTAGACAGAAGAGAGGAGAGACAGAGACCAACAGGTAGACAGAAGAGAGGAGAGACAGAGACAAACATGTAGACAGAAGAGAGGAGAGCAGAGACAAACAGGTAGACAGAAGAGAGGAGAGACAGAGACCAACAGGTAGACAGAAGAGAGGAGAGACAGAGACAAACATGTAGACAGAAGAGAGGAGAGACAGAGACCAACAGGTAGACAGAAGAGAGGAGAGACAGAGACCAACAGGTAGACAGAAGAGAGGAGAGACAGAGACCAACAGGTAGACAGAAGAGAGGAGACAGAGACCAACAGGTAGACAGAAGAGAGGAGAGACAGAGACCAACAGGTAGACAGAAGAGAGGAGAGACAGAGACCAACAGGTAGACGAGGAGGAGACAGAGACCAACAGGAAGACAGAAGAGAGGAGAGACAGAGACCAACAGGAAGACAGAAGAGAGGAGAGACAGAGACCAACATGTAGACAGAAGAGAGGAGAGACAGAGACCAACAGGTAGACAGAGGAGAGACAGAGACCAACAGGAAGACAGAAGAGAGGAGAGCAGAGACCAACAGGAAGACAGAAGAGAGGAGAGACAGAGACCAACAGGTAGAGAGGAGAGAGGAGAGACAGAGACCAACAGGTAGAGAGGAGAGACAGAGACCAACAGGAAGACAGAAGAGAGGAGAGACAGAGACCAACAGGTAGACAGAAGAGAGGAGAGACAGAGACCAACAGGTAGACAGAAGAGAGGAGAGACAGAGACCAACAGGTAGACAGAAGAGAGGAGAGACAGAGACCAACAGGTAGACAGAAGAGAGGAGAGACAGAGACCAACAGGTAGACAGAAGAGAGGAGAGACAGAGACCAACAGGTAGACAGAAGAGAGGAGAGACAGAGACCAACAGGTAGACAGAAGAGAGGAGAGACAGAGACCAACAGGTAGACAGAAGAGAGGAGAGACAGAGACCAACAGGTAGACAGAAGAGAGGAGAGACAGAGACCAACAGGTAGACAGAAGAGAGGAGAGACAGAGACCAACAGGTAGACAGAAGAGAGGACAGACAGAGACCAACAGGTAGACAGAAGAGAGGAGAGACAGAGACCAACAGGTAGACAGAAGAGAGGAGAGACAGAGACCAACATGTAGACAGAAGAGAGGAGAGACAGAGACCAACAGGTAGACGAGGAGGAGAGCAGAGACCAACAGGTAGAGAGGAGAGAGGAGAGACAGAGACCAACATGTAGACAGGAGAGAGGAGAGACAGAGACCAACAGGTAGACAGAAGAGAGGAGAGACAGAGACCAACAGGTAGACAGAAGAGAGGACGACAGAGACCAACATGTAGACAGAAGAGAGGAGAGACAGAGACCAACAGGTAGACAGAAGAGAGGAGAGACAGAGACCAACAGGTAGACAGAAGAGAGGAGAGCAGAGACCAACAGGTAGAGAGGAGAGAGGAGAGACAGAGACCAACATGTAGACAGAAGAGAGGAGAGACAGAGACCAACAGGTAGACAGAAGAGAGGAGAGACAGAGACCAACAGGTAGACAGAAGAGAGGAGAGCAGAGACCAACATGTAGACAGAAGAGAGGAGAGACAGAGACCAACAGGTAGACAGAAGAGAGGAGAGACAGAGACCAACATGTAGACAGAAGAGAGGAGAGACAGAGACCAACAGGTAGACAGAAGAGAGGAGAGACAGAGACCAACAGGTAGACAGAAGAGAGGAGACAGAGACCAACAGGTAGACAGAAGAGAGGAGACAGAGACCAACAGGTAGACAGAAGAGAGGAGAGACAGAGACCAACATGTAGACAGAAGAGAGGAGAGACAGAGACCAACAGGTAGACAGAAGAGAGGAGACAGAGACCAACAGGTAGACAGAAGAGAGGAGAGACAGAGACCAACAGGAAGACAGAAGAGAGGAGACAGAGACCAACAGGAAGACAGAAGAGAGGAGAGACAGAGACCAACAGGTAGAGAGGAGAGAGGAGAGACAGAGACCAACAGGTAGAGAGGAGAGGGGGCAGAGACCAACAGGAAGACAGAAGAGAGGAGAGACAGAGACCAACAGGTAGACAGAAGGGAGGAGAGACAGAGACCAACAGGTAGACAGAAGAGAGGAGAGACAGAGACCAACAGGTAGAGAGGAGAGACAGAGACCAACAGGTAGACAGAAGAGAGGAGAGAAAGAGACCAACATGTAGACAGAAGAGAGGAGACAGAGACCAACAGGAAGACAGAAGAGAGGAGAGACAGAGACCAACAGGTAGACAGAAGAGAGGAGAGACAGAGACCAACATGTAGACAGAAGAGAGGAGACAGAGACCAACAGGAAGACAGAAGAGAGGAGAGACAGAGACCAACAGGTAGACAGAAGAGAGGAGAGAAAGAGACCAACATGTAGACAGAAGAGAGGAGAGACAGAGACCAACATGTAGACAGAAGAGAGGAGAGACAGAGACCAACATGTAGACAGAAGAGAGGAGACAGAGACCAACAGGTAGACAGAAGAGAGGAGAGACAGAGACCAACAGGTAGACAGAAGAGAGGAGAGACAGAGACCAACAGGTAGACAGAAGAGAGGAGAGACAGACACCAACAGGTAGAGAGGAGAGACAGAGACCAACAGGTAGACAGAAGAGAGGAGAGACAGAGACCAACATGTAGACAGAAGAGAGGAGAGACAGAGACCAACATGTAGACAGAAGAGAGGAGAGACAGAGACCAACATGTAGACAGAAGAGAGGAGAGACAGAGACGAACAGGAAGACAGAAGAGAGGAGAGACAGAGACCAACATGTAGACAGAAGAGAGGAGAGACAGAGACCAACATGTAGACAGAAGAGAGGAGACAGAGACCAACAGGTAGACAGAAGAGAGGAGAGACAGAGACCAACAGGTAGACAGAAGAGAGGAGACAGAGACCAACAAGTAGACAGAAGAGAGGAGACAGAGACCAACAGGTAGACAGAAGAGAGGAGAGACAGAGACCAACATGTAGACAGAAGAGAGGAGAGACAGAGACCAACAGGTAGACAGAAGAGAGGAGAGACAGAGACCAACAGGTAGACAGAAGAGAGGAGACAGAGACCAACAGGTAGACAGAAGAGAGGAGAGACAGAGACCAACAGGTAGACAGAAGAGAGGAGACAGAGACCAACATGTAGACAGAAGAGAGGAGAGACAGAGACCAACAGGAAGACAGAAGAGAGGAGACAGAGACCAACATGTAGACAGAAGAGAGGACAGACAGAGAACAACAGGTAGACAGAAGAGAGGAGAGACAGAGACCAACATGTAGAGAGGAGAGAGGAGAGACAGAGACCAACAGGAAGACAGAAGAGAGGAGAGACAGAGACCAACAGGTAGACAGAAGGGAGGAGAGACAGAGACCAACAGGAAGACAGAAGAGAGGAGAGACAGAGACCAACAGGTAGAGAGGAGAGACAGAGACCAACAGGAAGACAGAAGAGAGGAGAGACAGAGACCAACAGGAAGACAGAAGAGAGGAGACAGAGACCAACAGGAAGACAGAAGAGAGGAGAGAAAGAGACCAACATGTAGACAGAAGAGAGGAGAGAAAGAGACCAACATGTAGACAGAAGAGAGGAGAGACAGAGACCAACATGTAGACAGAAGAGAGGAGAGACAGAGACCAACATGTAGACAGAAGAGAGGAGACAGAGACCAACAGGTAGACAGAAGAGAGGAGAGACAGAGACCAACAGGTAGACAGAAGAGAGGAGAGACAGAGAACAACAGGTAGACAGAAGAGAGGAGAGACAGACACCAACAGGTAGAGAGGAGAGACAGAGACCAACAGGTAGACAGAAGAGAGGAGAGACAGAGACCAACAGGTAGACAGAAGAGAGGAGAGACAGAGAACAACAGGTAGACAGAAGAGAGGAGAGACAGACACCAACAGGTAGAGAGGAGAGACAGAGACCAACAGGTAGACAGAAGAGAGGAGAGACAGAGACCAACATGTAGACAGAAGAGAGGAGAGACAGAGACCAACATGTAGACAGAAGAGAGGAGAGACAGAGACCAACATGTAGACAGAAGAGAGGAGAGACAGAGACCAACAGGAAGACAGAAGAGAGGAGAGACAGAGACCAACATGTAGACAGAAGAGAGGAGACAGAGACCAACAGGTAGACAGAAGAGAGGAGAGACAGAGACCAACAGGAAGACAGAAGAGAGGAGAGACAGAGACCAACATGTAGACAGAAGAGAGGACAGACAGAGAACAACAGGTAGACAGAAGAGAGGAGAGACAGAGACCAACATGTAGAGAGGAGAGAGGAGAGACAGAGACCAACAGGAAGACAGAAGAGAGGAGAGACAGAGACCAACAGGTAGACAGAAGAGAGGAGACAGAGACAAACAGGTAGACAGAAGAGAGGAGAGACAGAGACCAACAGGTAGACAGAAGAGAGGAGAGAGAGACAAACATGTAGACAGAAGAGAGGAGAGACAGAGACCAACAGGTAGACAGAAGAGAGGAGACAGAGACCAACAGGTAGACAGAAGAGAGGAGAGACAGAGACCAACAGGTAGAGAGGAGAGACAGAGACCAACAGGTAGACAGAAGAGAGGAGACAGAGACCAACAGGAAGACAGAAGAGAGGAGAGACAGAGACCAACAGGTAGACAGAAGAGAGGAGACAGAGACCAACAGGAAGACAGAAGAGAGGAGAGACAGAGACCAACAGGTAGACAGAAGAGAGGAGACAGAGACCAACAGGTAGACAGAAGAGAGGAGAGACAGAGACCAACAGGTAGACAGAAGAGAGGAGAGACAGAGACCAACAGGTAGACAGAAGAGAGGAGAGACAGAGACCAACAGGTAGACAGAAGAGAGGAGAGACAGAGACCAACAGGTAGACAGAAGAGAGGAGAGACAGAGACCAACAGGTAGACAGAAGAGAGGAGAGACAGAGACCAACAGGTAGACAGAAGAGAGGAGAGACAGAGACCAACATGTAGACAGAAGAGAGGAGAGACAGAGATCAACAGATAGACAGAAGAGAGGAGACAGAGACCAACATGTAGACAGAAGAGAGGAGACAGAGACCAAGAGGTAGACAGAAGAGAGGAGAGACAGAGACCAACATGTAGACAGAAGAGAGGAGAGACAGAGACCAACAGGAAGACAGAAGAGAGGAGAGACAGAGACCAACATGTAGACAGAAGAGAGGAGACAGAGACCAAGAGGTAGACAGAAGAGAGGAGAGACAGAGACCAACATGTAGACAGAAGAGAGGACAGACAGAGACCAACATGTAAACAGAAGAGAGGACAGACAGAGACCAACATGTAGACAGAAGAGAGGAGAGACAGAGACCAACAGGTAGACAGAAGAGAGGAGAGACAGAGACCAACAGGTAGACAGAAGAGAGGAGAGACAGAGACCAACAGGTAGACAGAAGAGAGGAGAGACAGAGACCAACAGGTAGACAGAAGAGAGGACAGACAGAGACCAACATGTAGACAGAAGAGAGGAGAGACAGAGACCAACAGGAAGACAGAAGAGAGGAGAGACAGAGACCAACAGGTAGACAGAAGACAGGAGAGACAGAGACCAACAGGTAGACAGAAGAGAGGAGAGACAGAGACAAACAGGTAGACAGAAGAGAGGAGAGACAGAGACCAACAGGTAGACAGAAGAGAGGACAGACAGAGACCAACATGTAGAGAGGAGAGAGGAGAGACAGAGACCAACAGGTAGACAGAAGAGAGGACAGACAGAGACCAACAGGTAGACAGAAGAGAGGAGAGACAGAGACCAACAGGTAGAGAGGAGAGACAGAGACCAACAGGTAGACAGAAGAGAGGAGAGACAGAGTCCAACAGGTAGAGAGGAGAGAGGAGAGACAGAGACCAACAGGTAGACAGAAGAGAGGAGAGACAGAGACCAACAGGTAGAGAGGAGAGAGGAGAGACAGAGACCAACATGTAGAGAGGAGAGACAGAGACCAACAGGTAGACAGAAGAGAGGAGAGACAGAGACCAACAGGTAGACAGAAGAGAGGAGAGACAAAGACCAACATGTAGACAGAAGAGAGGAGAGACAGAGAACAACAGGTAGACAGAAGAGAGGAGAGACAGACACCAACAGGTAGAGAGGAGAGACAGACACCAACAGGTAGACAGAAGAGAGGAGAGACAGAGACCAACATGTAGACAGAAGAGAGGAGAGACAAAGAGCAACATGTAGACAGAAGAGAGGAGAGACAGAGACCAACATGTAGACAGAAGAGAGGAGAGACAGAGACCAACAGGAAGACAGAAGAGAGGAGAGACAGAGACCAACATGTAGACAGAAGAGAGGAGACAGAGACCAACAGGTAGACAGAAGAGAGGAGAGACAGAGACCAACAGGAAGACAGAAGAGAGGAGAGACAGAGACCAACAGGTAGACAGAAGAGAGGAGAGACAGAGACCAACAGGTAGACAGAAGAGGGGAGACAGAGACCAACAGGTAGACAGAAGAGAGGAGAGCAGAGACCAACAGGTAGACAGAAGAGAGGAGAGACAGAGACCAACAGGTAGACAGAAGAGAGGAGAGAGAGACAAACATGTAGACAGAAGAGAGGAGAGACAGAGACCAACAGGTAGACAGAAGAGAGGAGAGACAGAGACCAACAGGTAGACAGAAGAGAGGAGAGACAGAGACCAACAGGTAGACAGAAGAGAGGAGAGACAGAGACCAACATGTAGACAGAACAGAGGAGAGACAGAGACCAACAGGTAGACAGAAGAGAGGAGAGACAGAGACCAACAGGTAGACAGAAGAGAGGAGAGACAGAGACCAACATGTAGACAGAAGAGAGGAGAGACAGAGATCAACAGATAGACAGAAGAGAGGAGACAGAGACCAACATGTAGACAGAAGAGAGGAGACAGAGACCAAGAGGTAGACAGAAGAGAGGAGAGACAGAGACCAACATGTAGACAGAAGAGAGGACAGACAGAGACCAACAGGAAGACAGAAGAGAGGAGAGACAGAGACCAACATGTAGACAGAAGAGAGGAGACAGAGACCAAGAGGTAGACAGAAGAGAGGAGAGACAGAGACCAACATGTAGACAGAAGAGAGGAGAGACAGAGACCAACATGTAGACAGAAGAGAGGACAGACAGAGACCAACATGTAGACAGAAGAGAGGAGAGACAGAGACCAACAGGTAGACAGAAGAGAGGACAGACAGAGACCAACATGTAGAGAGGAGAGAGGAGAGACAGAGACCAACAGGTAGACAGAAGAGAGGACAGACAGAGACCAACAGGTAGACAGAAGAGAGGAGAGACAGAGACCAACAGGTAGAGAGGAGAGACAGAGACCAACAGGTAGACAGAAGAGAGGAGAGACAGAGTCCAACAGGTAGAGAGGAGAGAGGAGAGACAGAGACCAACAGGTAGACAGAAGAGAGGAGAGACAGAGTCCAACAGGTAGAGAGGAGAGAGGAGAGACAGAGACCAACATGTAGAGAGGAGAGACAGAGACCAACAGGTAGACAGAAGAGAGGAGAGACAGAGACCAACAGGTAGACAGAAGAGAGGAGAGACAAAGACCAACATGTAGACAGAAGAGAGGAGAGACAGAGAACAACAGGTAGACAGAAGAGAGGAGAGACAGACACCAACAGGTAGAGAGGAGAGACAGACACCAACAGGTAGACAGAAGAGAGGAGAGACAGAGACCAACATGTAGACAGAAGAGAGGAGAGACAAAGAGCAACATGTAGACAGAAGAGAGGAGAGACAGAGACCAACATGTAGACAGAAGAGAGGAGAGACAGAGACCAACAGGAAGACAGAAGAGAGGAGAGACAGAGACCAACATGTAGACAGAAGAGAGGAGACAGAGACCAACAGGTAGACAGAAGAGAGGAGAGACAGAGACCAACAGGAAGACAGAAGAGAGGAGAGACAGAGACCAACAGGTAGACAGAAGAGAGGAGAGACAGAGACCAACAGGTAGACAGAAGAGGGGAGACAGAGACCAACAGGTAGACAGAAGAGAGGAGACAGAGACAAACAGGTAGACAGAAGAGAGGAGAGACAGAGACCAACAGGTAGACAGAAGAGAGGAGAGAGAGACAAACATGTAGACAGAAGAGAGGAGAGACAGAGACCAACAGGTAGACAGAAGAGAGGAGAGACAGAGACCAACAGGTAGACAGAAGAGAGGAGACAGAGACCAACAGGTAGACAGAAGAGAGGAGAGACAGAGACCAACATGTAGACAGAACAGAGGAGAGACAGAGACCAACAGGTAGACAGAAGAGAGGACAGACAGAGACCAACAGGTAGACAGAAGAGAGGAGAGACAGAGACCAACATGTAGACAGAAGAGAGGAGAGACAGAGATCAACAGATAGACAGAAGAGAGGAGACAGAGACCAACATGTAGACAGAAGAGAGGAGACAGAGACCAAGAGGTAGACAGAAGAGAGGAGAGACAGAGACCAACATGTAGACAGAAGAGAGGACAGACAGAGACCAACAGGAAGACAGAAGAGAGGAGAGACAGAGACCAACATGTAGACAGAAGAGAGGAGACAGAGACCAAGAGGTAGACAGAAGAGAGGAGAGACAGAGACCAACATGTAGACAGAAGAGAGGACAGACAGAGACCAACATGTAAACAGAAGAGAGGACAGACAGAGACCAACATGTAGACAGAAGAGAGGAGAGACAGAGACCAACAGGTAGACAGAAGAGAGGAGAGACAGAGACCAACAGGTAGACAGAAGAGAGGAGAGACAGAGACCAACAGGTAGACAGAAGAGAGGAGAGACAGAGACCAACAGGTAGACAGAAGAGAGGACAGACAGAGACCAACATGTAGACAGAAGAGAGGAGAGACAGAGACCAACAGGAAGACAGAAGAGAGGAGAGACAGAGACCAACAGGTAGACAGAAGACAGGAGAGACAGAGACCAACAGGTAGACAGAAGAGAGGAGAGACAGAGACAAACAGGTAGACAGAAGAGAGGAGAGACAGAGACCAACAGGTAGACAGAAGAGAGGACAGACAGAGACCAACATGTAGAGAGGAGAGAGGAGAGACAGAGACCAACAGGTAGACAGAAGAGAGGACAGACAGAGACCAACAGGTAGACAGAAGAGAGGAGAGACAGAGACCAACAGGTAGAGAGGAGAGACAGAGACCAACAGGTAGACAGAAGAGAGGAGAGACAGAGTCCAACAGGTAGAGAGGAGAGAGGAGAGACAGAGACCAACAGGTAGACAGAAGAGAGGAGAGACAGAGTCCAACAGGTAGAGAGGAGAGAGGAGAGACAGAGACCAACATGTAGAGAGGAGAGACAGAGACCAACAGGTAGACAGAAGAGAGGAGAGACAGAGACCAACAGGTAGACAGAAGAGAGGAGAGACAAAGACCAACATGTAGACAGAAGAGAGGAGAGACAGAGAACAACAGGTAGACAGAAGAGAGGAGAGACAGACACCAACAGGTAGAGAGGAGAGACAGACACCAACAGGTAGACAGAAGAGAGGAGAGACAGAGACCAACATGTAGACAGAAGAGAGGAGAGACAAAGAGCAACATGTAGACAGAAGAGAGGAGAGACAGAGACCAACATGTAGACAGAAGAGAGGAGAGACAGAGACCAACAGGAAGACAGAAGAGAGGAGAGACAGAGACCAACATGTAGACAGAAGAGAGGAGACAGAGACCAACAGGTAGACAGAAGAGAGGAGAGACAGAGACCAACAGGAAGACAGAAGAGAGGAGAGACAGAGACCAACAGGTAGACAGAAGAGAGGAGAGACAGAGACCAACAGGTAGACAGAAGAGGGGAGACAGAGACCAACAGGTAGACAGAAGAGAGGAGACAGAGACAAACAGGTAGACAGAAGAGAGGAGAGACAGAGACCAACAGGTAGACAGAAGAGAGGAGAGAGAGACAAACATGTAGACAGAAGAGAGGAGAGACAGAGACCAACAGGTAGACAGAAGAGAGGAGACAGAGACCAACAGGTAGACAGAAGAGAGGAGAGACAGAGACCAACAGGTAGAGAGGAGAGACAGAGACCAACAGGTAGACAGAAGAGAGGAGACAGAGACCAACAGGAAGACAGAAGAGAGGAGAGACAGAGACCAACAGGTAGACAGAAGAGAGGAGACAGAGACCAACAGGTAGACAGAAGAGAGGAGAGACAGAGACCAACAGGTAGACAGAAGAGAGGAGAGACAGAGACCAACAGGTAGACAGAAGAGAGGAGAGACAGAGACCAACAGGTAGACAGAAGAGAGGAGAGACAGAGACCAACAGGTAGACAGAAGAGAGGAGAGACAGAGACCAACAGGTAGACAGAAGAGAGGAGACAGAGACCAACAGGTAGACAGAAGAGAGGAGAGACAGAGACCAACATGTAGACAGAACAGAGGAGAGACAGAGACCAACAGGTAGACAGAAGAGAGGACAGACAGAGACCAACAGGTAGACAGAAGAGAGGAGAGACAGAGACCAACATGTAGACAGAAGAGAGGAGAGACAGAGACCAACAGGAAGACAGAAGAGAGGAGACAGAGACCAAGAGGTAGACAGAAGAGAGGAGAGACAGAGACCAACATGTAGACAGAAGAGAGGACAGACAGAGACCAGCAGGAAGACAGAAGAGAGGAGAGACAGAGACCAACATGTAGACAGAAGAGAGGAGAGACAGAGACCAACATGTAGACAGAAGAGAGGACAGACAGAGACCAACATGTAAACAGAAGAGAGGACAGACAGAGACCAACATGTAGACAGAAGAGAGGAGAGACAGAGACCAACAGGTAGACAGAAGAGAGGAGAGACAGAGACCAACAGGTAGACAGAAGAGAGGAGAGACAGAGACCAACAGGTAGACAGAAGAGAGGAGAGACAGAGACCAACAGGTAGACAGAAGAGAGGACAGACAGAGACCAACATGTAGACAGAAGAGAGGAGAGACAGAGACCAACAGGAAGACAGAAGAGAGGAGAGACAGAGACCAACAGGTAGACAGAAGACAGGAGAGACAGAGACCAACAGGTAGACAGAAGAGAGGAGAGACAGAGACAAACAGGTAGACAGAAGAGAGGAGAGACAGAGACCAACAGGTAGACAGAAGAGAGGACAGACAGAGACCAACATGTAGAGAGGAGAGAGGAGAGACAGAGACCAACAGGTAGACAGAAGGGAGGAGAGACAGAGACCAACAGGAAGACAGAAGAGAGGAGAGACAGAGACCAACAGGAAGACAGAAGAGAGGAGAGACAGAGACCAACAGGAAGACAGAAGAGAGGAGAGACAGAGACCAACAGGAAGACAGAAGAGAGGAGAGACAGAGACCAACAGGTAGACAGAAGAGAGGAGACAGAGACAAACAGGTAGACAGAAGAGAGGAGAGACAGAGACCAACAGGAAGACAGAAGAGAGGAGAGACAGAGACCAACATGTAGACAGAAGAGAGGAGAGACAGAGACCAACATGTAGACAGAAGGGAGGAGAGACAGAGACCAACAGGTAGACAGAAGAGAGGAGAGACAGAGACCAACAGGTAGACAGAAGAGGAGAGACAGAGACCAACAGGTAGACAGAAGAGAGGAGAGACAGAGACCAACAGGTAGACAGAAGAGAGGAGACAGAGACAAACAGGTAGACAGAAGAGAGGAGAGACAGAGACCAACAGGTAGACAGAAGAGAGGAGAGAGAGACAAACAGGTAGACAGAAGAGAGGAGAGACAGAGACCAACAGGTAGACAGAAGAGAGGAGAGACAGAGACCAACAGGTAGACAGAAGAGAGGAGAGACAGAGACCAACAGGTAGACAGAAGAGAGGAGACAGAGACCAACAGTTATACAGAAGAGAGGAGAGACAGAGACCAACAGGTAGAGAGGAGAGACAGAGACCAACAGGTAGACAGAAGAGAGGAGAGAAAGAGACCAACATGTAGACAGAAGAGAGGAGACAGAGACCAACAGGAAGACAGAAGAGAGGAGAGACAGAGACCAACAGGTAGACAGAAGAGAGGAGACAGAGACCAACAGGTAGACAGAAAAGAGGAGAGACAGAGACCAACAGGTAGACAGGAGAGACAGAGACCAACAGGTAGACAGAAGAGAGGAGACAGAGACAAACAGGTAGACAGAAGAGAGGAGAGACAGAGACCAACATGTAGACAGAAGAGAGGAGAGACAGAGACCAACAGGTAGACAGAAGAGAGGAGAGACAGAGACCAACAGGTAGACAGAAGAGAGGAGAGACAGAGACCAACATGTAGACAGAAGAGAGGAGAGACAGAGACAAACAGGAAGACAGAAGAGAGGAGAGACAGAGACCAACAGGTAGACAGAAGAGAGGACAGACAGAGACCAACATGTAGAGAGGAGAGAAGAGAGAGAGACAAACAGGTAGACAGAAGAGAGGAGAGACAGAGACCAACAGGTAGACAGAAGAGAGGAGAGACAGAGACCAACAGGTAGACAGAAGAGAGGAGAGACAGAGACCAACAGGTAGACAGAAGAGAGGAGACAGAGACCAACAGGTAGACAGAAGAGAGGAGAGACAGAGACCAACATGTAGAGAGGAGAGACAGAGACCAACAGGTAGAGAGGAGAGACAGAGACCAACAGGTAGACAGAAGAGAGGAGAGAAAGAGACCAACATGTAGACAGAAGAGAGGAGAGACAGAGACCAACAGGTAGACAGGAGAGACAGAGACCAACAGGTAGACAGAAGAGAGGAGACAGAGACAAACAGGTAGACAGAAGAGAGGAGAGACAGAGACCAACATGTAGACAGAACAGAGGAGAGACAGAGACCAACAGGTAGACAGAAGAGAGGACAGACAGAGACCAACAGGTAGACAGAAGAGAGGAGAGACAGAGACCAACATGTAGACAGAAGAGAGGAGAGACAGAGATCAACAGATAGACAGAAGAGAGGAGACAGAGACCAACATGTAGACAGAAGAGAGGAGACAGAGACCAAGAGGTAGACAGAAGAGAGGAGACAGAGACCAACAGGTAGACAGAAGAGAGGAGAGACAGAGACCAACATGTAGACAGAAGAGAGGACAGACAGAGACCAACAGGAAGACAGAAGAGAGGAGAGACAGAGACCAACAGGTAGACAGAAGAGAGGAGAGACAGAGACCAACATGTAGACAGAAGAGAGGACAGACAGAGACCAACATGTAAACAGAAGAGAGGACAGACAGAGACCAACATGTAGACAGAAGAGAGGAGAGACAGAGACCAACAGGTAGACAGAAGAGAGGAGAGACAGAGACCAACAGGTAGACAGAAGAGAGGAGAGACAGAGACCAACAGGTAGACAGAAGAGAGGAGAGACAGAGACCAACAGGTAGACAGAAGAGAGGAGAGACAGAGACCAACAGGAAGACAGAAGAGAGGAGAGACAGAGACCAACAGGTAGACAGAAGGGAGGAGAGACAGAGACCAACAGGAAGACAGAAGAGAGGAGAGACAGAGACCAACAGGAAGACAGAAGAGAGGAGAGACAGAGACCAACAGGTAGACAGAAGAGAGGAGACAGAGACAAACAGGTAGACAGAAGAGAGGAGAGACAGAGACCAACAGGAAGACAGAAGAGAGGAGAGACAGAGACCAACATGTAGACAGAAGAGAGGAGAGACAGAGACCAACATGTAGACAGAAGGGAGGAGAGACAGAGACCAACAGGTAGACAGAAGAGAGGAGAGACAGAGACCAACAGGTAGACAGAAGAGGAGAGACAGAGACCAACAGGTAGACAGAAGAGAGGAGAGACAGAGACCAACAGGTAGACAGAAGAGAGGAGAGACAGAGACCAACAGGTAGACAGAAGAGAGGAGACAGAGACAAACAGGTAGACAGAAGAGAGGAGAGACAGAGACCAACAGGAAGACAGAAGAGAGGAGAGACAGAGACCAACAGGTAGACAGAAGAGAGGAGAGAGAGACAAACAGGTAGACAGAAGAGAGGAGAGACAGAGACCAACAGGTAGACAGAAGAGAGGAGAGACAGAGACCAACAGGTAGACAGAAGAGAGGAGAGACAGAGACCAACAGGTAGACAGAAGAGAGGAGACAGAGACCAACAGTTATACAGAAGAGAGGAGAGACAGAGACCAACAGGTAGAGAGGAGAGACAGAGACCAACAGGTAGACAGAAGAGAGGAGAGAAAGAGACCAACAGGTAGACAGAAGAGAGGAGAGACAGAGACCAACAGGTAGACAGAAGAGAGGAGACAGAGACCAACAGGTAGACAGAAAAGAGGAGAGACAGAGACCAACAGGTAGACAGGAGAGACAGAGACCAACAGGTAGACAGAAGAGAGGAGACAGAGACAAACAGGTAGACAGAAGAGAGGAGAGACAGAGACCAACATGTAGACAGAAGAGAGGAGAGACAGAGACCAACAGGTAGACAGAAGAGAGGAGAGACAGAGACCAACAGGTAGACAGAAGAGAGGAGAGACAGAGACCAACATGTAGACAGAAGAGAGGAGAGACAGAGACAAACAGGAAGACAGAAGAGAGGAGAGACAGAGACCAACAGGTAGACAGAAGAGAGGACAGACAGAGACCAACATGTAGAGAGGAGAGAAGAGAGAGAGACAAACAGGTAGACAGAAGAGAGGAGAGACAGAGACCAACAGGTAGACAGAAGAGAGGAGAGACAGAGACCATCAGGTAGACAGAAGAGAGGAGAGACAGAGACCAACAGGTAGACAGAAGAGAGGAGACAGAGACCAACAGTTATACAGAAGAGAGGAGAGACAGAGACCAACAGGTAGAGAGGAGAGACAGAGACCAACAGGTAGACAGAAGAGAGGAGAGAAAGAGACCAACATGTAGACAGAAGAGAGGAGACAGAGACCAACAGGAAGACAGAAGAGAGGAGACAGAGACCAACAGGTAGACAGAAGAGAGGAGAGACAGAGACCAACAGGAAGACAGAAGAGAGGAGAGACAGAGACCAACAGGAAGACAGAAGGGAGGAGAGACAGAGACCAACAGGAAGACAGAAGAGAGGAGAGACAGAGACCAACAGGAAGACAGAAGAGATGAGAGACAGAGACCAACAGGTAGACAGAAGAGAGGAGACAGAGACAAACAGGTAGACAGAAGAGAGGAGAGACAGAGACCAACAGGAAGACAGAAGAGAGGAGAGACAGAGACCAACATGTAGACAGAAGAGAGGAGAGACAGAGACCAACATGTAGACAGAAGGGAGGAGAGACAGAGACCAACAGGTAGACAGAAGAGAGGAGAGACAGAGACCAACAGGTAGACAGAAGAGGAGAGACAGAGACCAACAGGTAGACAGAAGAGAGGAGAGACAGAGACCAACAGGTAGACAGAAGAGAGGAGACAGAGACAAACAGGTAGACAGAAGAGAGGAGAGACAGAGACCAACAGGTAGACAGAAGAGAGGAGAGAGAGACAAACAGGTAGACAGAAGAGAGGAGAGACAGAGACCAACAGGTAGACAGAAGAGAGGAGAGACAGAGACCAACAGGTAGACAGAAGAGAGGAGAGACAGAGACCAACAGGTAGACAGAAGAGAGGAGACAGAGACCAACATGTAGACAGAAGAGAGGAGACAGAGACCAACAGGAAGACAGAAGAGAGGAGAGACAGAGACCAACAGGTAGACAGAAGAGAGGAGACAGAGACCAACAGGTAGACAGAAGAGAGGAGAGACAGAGACCAACAGGTAGACAGGAGAGACAGAGACCAACAGGTAGACAGAAGAGAGGAGACAGAGACAAACAGGTAGACAGAAGAGAGGAGAGACAGAGACCAACATGTAGACAGAAGAGAGGAGAGACAGAGACCAACATGTAGACAGAAGAGAGGAGAGACAGAGACCAACAGGTAGACAGAAGAGAGGAGAGACAGAGACCAACAGGTAGACAGAAGAGAGGAGAGACAGAGACCAACATGTAGACAGAAGAGAGGAGAGACAGAGACAAACAGGAAGACAGAAGAGAGGAGAGACAGAGACCAACATGTAGACAGAAGAGAGGAGAGACAGAGACAAACAGGAAGACAGAAGAGAGGAGAGAAAGAGACCAACATGTAGACAGAAGAGAGGAGAGACAGAGACCAACATGTAGACAGAAGAGAGGAGACAGAGACCAACAGGAAGACAGAAGAGAGGACAGACAGAGACCAACAGGTAGACAGAAGAGAGGAGAGACAGAGACCAACAGGTAGACAGAAGAGAGGAGAGACAGAGACCAACATGTAGACAGAAGAGAGGAGAGACAGAGACCAACAGGTAGACAGAAGAGAGGAGAGACAGAGACCAACAGGTAGACAGAAGAGAGGACAGACAGAGACCAACAGGTAGACAGAAGAGAGGAGAGACAGAGACCAACAGGTAGACAGAAGAGAGGAGAGACAGAGTCCAACAGGTAGAGAGGAGAGAGGAGAGACAGAGACCAACATGTAGAGAGGTTAGACAGAGACCAACAGGTAGACAGAAGAGAGGAGAGACAGAGACCAACAGGTAGACAGAACAGAGGAGAGACAGAGACCAACATGAAGACAGAAGAGAGGAGAGACAGAGACCAACAGGTAGACAGAAGAGAGGAGAGACAGAGACCAACAGGTAGACAGAAGAGAGGAGAGACAGAGACCAACATGTAGACAGAAGAGAGGAGAGACAGAGACCAACAGGTAGACAGAAGAGAGGAGAGACAGAGACCAACATGTAGACAGAAGAGAGGAGAGACAGAGACCAACAGGAAGACAGAAGAGAGGAGAGACAGAGACCAACATGTAGACAGAAGAGAGGAGACAGAGACCAACAGGTAGACAGAAGAGAGGAGAGACAGAGACCAACAGGTAGACAGAAGAGAGGAGAGACAGAGACCAACAGGTAGACAGAAGAGAGGAGAGAGAGACAAACATGTAGACAGAAGAGAGGAGAGACAGAGACCAACAGGTAGAGAGAAGAGAGGAGAGACAGAGACCAACAGGTAGACAGAAGAGAGGAGAGACAGAGACCAACATGTAGACAGAAGAGAGGAGAGACAGAGACAAACAGGTAGACAGAAGAGAGGAGAGACAGAGACCAACAGGTAGAGAGGAGAGAGGAGACAGAGACCAACATGTAGACAGAAGAGAGGAGAGACAGAGACCAACAGGTAGACAGAACAGAGGAGAGACAGAGACCAACATGTAGACAGAAGAGAGGAGAGACAGAGACCAACATGTAGACAGAAGTGAGGAGAGACAGAGACCAACAGGAAGACAGAAGAGAGGAGAGAAAGAGACCAACATGTAGACAGAAGAGAGGAGAGACAGAGACCAACAGGTAGACAGAAGAGAGGAGAGACAGAGACCAACAGGTAGACAGAAGAGAGGAGAGACAGAGACCAACATGTAGACAGAAGAGAGGAGAGACAGAGACCAACAGGAAGACAGAAGAGAGGAGACAGAGAGCAACATGTAGACAGAAGAGAGGACAGACAGAGAACAACAGGTAGACAGAAGAGAGGAGAGACAGAGACCAACATGTAGACAGAAGAGAGGAGAGACAGAGACCAACATGTAGACAGAAGAGAGGAGAGACAGAGACCAACATGTAGACAGAAGAGAGGAGACAGAGACAAACAGGTAGACAGAAGAGAGGAGAGACAGAGACCAACATGTAGACAGAAGAGAGGAGAGACAGAGACCAACATGTAGACAGAAGAGAGGAGACAGAGACAAACAGGTAGACAGAAGAGAGGAGTTACAGAGACCAACATGAAGACAGAAGAGAGGAGAGACAGAGACCAACAGGTAGACAGAAGAGAGGAGAGACAGAGACCAACAGGTAGAGAGGAGAGACAGAGACCAACAGGTAGACAGAAGAGAGGAGAGAAAGAGACCAACATGTAGACAGAAGAGAGGAGACAGAGACCAACAGGAAGACAGAAGAGAGGAGACAGAGACCAACAGGTAGACAGAAGAGAGGAGAGACAGAGACCAACAGGAAGACAGAAGAGAGGAGAGACAGAGACCAACAGGAAGACAGAAGGGAGGAGAGACAGAGACCAACAGGAAGACAGAAGAGAGGAGAGACAGAGACCAACAGGAAGACAGAAGAGAGGAGAGACAGAGACCAACAGGTAGACAGAAGAGAGGAGACAGAGACAAACAGGTAGACAGAAGAGAGGAGAGACAGAGACCAACAGGAAGACAGAAGAGAGGAGAGACAGAGACCAACATGTAGACAGAAGAGAGGAGAGACAGAGACCAACATGTAGACAGAAGGGAGGAGAGACAGAGACCAACAGGTAGACAGAAGAGAGGAGAGACAGAGACCAACAGGTAGACAGAAGAGGAGAGACAGAGACCAACAGGTAGACAGAAGAGAGGAGAGACAGAGACCAACAGGTAGACAGGAGAGACAGAGACCAACAGGTAGACAGAAGAGAGGAGACAGAGACAAACAGGTAGACAGAAGAGAGGAGAGACAGAGACCAACATGTAGACAGAAGAGAGGAGAGACAGAGACCAACATGTAGACAGAAGAGAGGAGAGACAGAGACCAACAGGTAGACAGAAGAGAGGAGAGACAGAGACCAACAGGTAGACAGAAGAGAGGAGAGACAGAGACCAACATGTAGACAGAAGAGAGGAGAGACAGAGACAAACAGGAAGACAGAAGAGAGGAGAGACAGAGACCAACATGTAGACAGAAGAGAGGAGAGACAGAGACAAACAGGAAGACAGAAGAGAGGAGAGAAAGAGACCAACATGTAGACAGAAGAGAGGAGAGACAGAGACCAACAGGTAGACAGAAGAGAGGAGAGACAGAGACCAACAGGTAGACAGAAGAGAGGAGAGACAGAGACCAACAGGTAGACAGAAGAGAGGAGAGACAGAGACCAACAGGTAGACAGAAGAGAGGAGAGACAGAGACCAACAGGTAGACAGAAGAGAGGAGAGACAGAGACCAACATGTAGACAGAAGAGAGGAGACAGAGACAAACAGGTAGACAGAAGAGAGGAGAGACAGAGACCAACATGTAGACAGAAGAGAGGAGAGACAGAGACCAACAGATAGACAGAAGAGAGGAGACAGAGACAAACAGGTAGACAGAAGAGAGGAGAGACAGAGACCAACAGGTAGACAGAAGAGAGGAGACAGAGACCAACATGTAGACAGAAGAGAGGAGAGACAGAGACCAACAGGTAGACAGAAGAGAGGACAGACAGAGACCAACAGGTAGACAGAAGAGAGGAGAGACAGAGACCAACATGTAGACAGAAGAGAGGAGAGACAGAGACCAACAGGTAGACAGAAGAGAGGAGAGACAGAGACCAACAGGTAGACAGAAGAGAGGACAGACAGAGACCAACAGGTAGACAGAAGAGAGGAGAGACAGAGACCAACAGGTAGACAGAAGAGAGGAGAGACAGAGTCCAACAGGTAGAGAGGAGAGAGGAGAGACAGAGACCAACATGTAGAGAGGTTAGACAGAGACCAACAGGTAGACAGAAGAGAGGAGAGACAGAGACCAACAGGTAGACAGAACAGAGGAGAGACAGAGACCAACATGAAGACAGAAGAGAGGAGAGACAGAGACCAACAGGTAGAGAGGAGAGACAGAGACCAACAGGTAGACAGAAGAGAGGAGAGACAGAGACCAACAGGTAGAGAGAAGAGAGGAGAGACAGAGACCAACATGTAGACAGAAGAGAGGAGAGACAAAGACCAACATGTAGACAGAAGAGAGGAGAGACAGAGACCAACAGGTAGACAGAAGAGAGGAGAGACAGAGACCAACAGGTAGACAGAAGAGAGGAGAGACAGAGACCAACATGTAGACAGAAGAGAGGAGAGACAGAGACCAACAGGTAGACAGAAGAGAGGAGAGACAGAGACCAACATGTAGACAGAAGAGAGGAGAGACAGAGACCAACAGGAAGACAGAAGAGAGGAGAGACAGAGACCAACATGTAGACAGAAGAGGAGAGACAGAGACCAACAGGTAGACAGAAGAGGAGAGACAGAGACCAACAGGTAGACAGAAGAGAGGAGACAGAGACAAACAGGTAGACAGAAGAGAGGAGAGACAGAGACCAACAGGTAGACAGAAGAGAGGAGAGAGAGACAAACATGTAGACAGAAGAGAGGAGAGACAGAGACCAACAGGTAGAGAGAAGAGAGGAGAGACAGAGACCAACAGGTAGACAGAAGAGAGGAGAGACAGAGACCAACATGTAGACAGAAGAGAGGAGAGACAGAGACAAACAGGTAGACAGAAGAGAGGAGAGACAGAGACCAACAGGTAGAGAGGAGAGAGGAGACAGAGACCAACATGTAGACAGAAGAGAGGAGAGACAGAGACCAACAGGTAGACAGAACAGAGGAGAGACAGAGACCAACATGTAGACAGAAGAGAGGAGAGACAGAGACCAACATGTAGACAGAAGTGAGGAGAGACAGAGACCAACAGGAAGACAGAAGAGAGGAGAGAAAGAGACCAACATGTAGACAGAAGAGAGGAGAGACAGAGACCAACAGGTAGACAGAAGAGAGGAGAGACAGAGACCAACAGGTAGACAGAAGAGAGGAGAGACAGAGACCAACATGTAGACAGAAGAGAGGAGAGACAGAGACCAACAGGAAGACAGAAGAGAGGAGACAGAGAGCAACATGTAGACAGAAGAGAGGACAGACAGAGAACAACAGGTAGACAGAAGAGAGGAGAGACAGAGACCAACATGTAGACAGAAGAGAGGAGAGACAGAGACCAACATGTAGACAGAAGAGAGGAGAGACAGAGACCAACATGTAGACAGAAGAGAGGAGACAGAGACAAACAGGTAGACAGAAGAGAGGAGTTACAGAGACCAACATGAAGACAGAAGAGAGGAGAGACAGAGACCAACAGGTAGACAGAAGAGAGGAGACAGAGACCAACAGGTAGACAGAAGAGAGGAGAGACAGAGACCAACAGGTAGACAGAAGAGAGGAGACAGAGACCAACAGGTAGACAGAAGAGAGGAGACAGAGACCAACAGGTAGACAGAAGAGAGGAGACAGAGACAAACAGGTAGACAGAAGAGAGGAGAGACAGAGACCAACAGGTAGACAGAAGAGAGGAGAGAGAGACAAACAGGTAGACAGAAGAGAGGAGAGACAGAGACCAACAGGAAGACAGAAGAGAGGAGAGACAGAGACCAACAGGTAGACAGAAGAGAGGAGAGACAGAGACAAACAGGTAGACAGAAGAGAGGAGAGACAGAGACCAACATGTAGACAGAAGAGAGGAGAGACAGAGACAAACAGGTAGACAGAAGAGAGGAGAGACTGAGACCAACAGGTAGAGAGGAGAGACAGAGACCAACAGGTAGACAGAAGAGAGGAGAGACAGAGACCAACAGGTAGACAGAAGAGAGGAGAGACAGAGACCAACATGTAGACAGAAGAGAGGAGAGACAGAGACCAACAGGTAGACAGAAGAGAGGAGAGACAGAGACCAACATGTAGACAGAACAGAGGAGAGACAGAGACAAACAGTTATACAGAAGAGAGGAGAGACAGAGACCAACAGGTAGACAGAAGAGAGGAGAGACAGAGACCAACAGTTATACAGAAGAGAGGAGAGACAGAGACCAACAGGTAGACAGAAGAGAGGAGAGACAGAGACCAACAGGTAGACAGAAGAGAGGAGAGACAGAGACCAACAGGTAGACAGAAGAGAGGAGAGACAGAGACCAACAGTTATACAGAAGAGAGGAGAGACAGAGACCAACAGGTAGAGAGGAGATACAGAGACCAACAGGAAGACAGAAGAGAGGAGAGACAGAGACCAACATGTAGACAGAAGAGAGGAGAGACAGAGACCAACAGGTAGAGAGGAGAGACAGAGACCAACAGGAAGACAGAAGAGAGGAGAGACAGAGACCAACAGGTAGACAGAAGAGAGGAGAGACAGAGACAAACAGGTAGACAGAAGAGAGGAGAGACAGAGACCAACATGTAGACAGAAGAGAGGAGAGACAGAGACCAACAGGTTGACAGAAGAGAGGACAGACAGAGACCAACAGGTAGACAGAAGAGAGGAGAGACAGAGACCAACATGTAGAGAGGAGAGACAGAGACCAACAGGTTGACAGAAGAGAGGAGAGACAGAGACCAACAGGTAGACAGAAGAGAGGAGAGACAGAGACCAACATGTAGACAGAAGAGAGGAGAGACAGAGACCAACATGTAGACAGAAGAGAGGAGAGACAGAGACAAACAGGTAGACAGAAGAGAGGAGAGACAGAGACAAACAGGTAGACAGAAGAGAGGAGAGACAGAGACCAACAGGAAGACAGAAGAGAGGAGACAGAGACCAACAGGTAGACAGAAGAGAGGAGAGACAGAGACCAACAGGTAGACAGAAGAGAGGAGAGACAGAGACCAACAGGTAGACAGAAGAGAGGAGAGACAGAGACCAACATGTAGACAGAAGAGAGGAGAGACAGAGACCAACATGTAGAGAGGAGAGACAGAGACCAACAGGTAGACAGAAGAGAGGAGAGACAGAGACCAACAGGTAGACAGAAGAGAGGAGAGACAGAGACCAACAGGTAGAGAGGAGAGACAGAGACCAACATGTAGACGGAAGAGAGGAGAGACAGAGACCAACAGGTAGAGAGGAGAGACAGAGACCAACAGGTAGACAGAAGAGAGGAGAGACAGAGACCAACAGGTAGAGAGGAGAGACAGAGACAAACAGGTAGACAGAAGAGAGGGGAGACAGAGACCAACAGGTAGACAGAAGAGAGGAGAGACAGAGACCAACATGTAGACAGAAGAGAGGAGAGACAGAGACCAACATGTAGACAGAAGAGAGGAGAGACAGAGACAAACAGGTAGACAGAAGAGAGGAGAGACAGAGACAAACAGGTAGACAGAAGAGAGGAGAGACAGAGACCAACAGGAAGACAGAAGAGAGGAGACAGAGACCAACAGGTAGACAGAAGAGAGGAGAGACAGAGACCAACAGGTAGACAGAAGAGAGGAGAGACAGAGACCAACAGGTAGACAGAAGAGAGGAGAGACAGAGACCAACATGTAGACAGAAGAGAGGAGAGACAGAGACCAACAGGTAGACAGAAGAGAGGAGAGACAGAGACCAACAGGTAGACAGAAGAGAGGAGAGACAGAGACCAACAGGTAGAGAGGAGAGACAGAGACCAACAGGTAGACAGAAGAGAGGAGAGACAGAGACCAACAGGTAGAGAGGAGAGACAGAGACAAACAGGTAGACAGAAGAGAGGGGAGACAGAGACCAACATGTAGAGAGGAGAGACAGAGACCAACATGTAGACAGAAGAGAGGGGAGACAGAGACAAACAGGTAGACAGAAGAGAGGAGAGACAGAGACCAACAGGTAGACAGACGAGAGGAGAGACAGAGACCAACATGTAGACAGAAGAGAGGAGAGACAGAGACCAACAGGTAGAGAGGAGAGACAGAGACCAACAGGTAGACAGAAGAGAGGAGAGACAGAGACCAACAGGTAGACAGAAGAGAGGAGACAGAGACCAACATGTAGACAGAAGAGAGGAGACAGAGACCAACATGTAGAGAGGAGAGACAGAGACCAACAGCAAGACAGAAGAGAGGAGAGACAGAGACCAACAGGTAGACAGAAGAGAGGAGACAGAGACCAACATGTAGACAGAAGAGAGGAGACAGAGACCAACAGGTAGACAGAAGAGAGGAGAGACAGAGACCAACAGGAAGACAGAAGAGAGGAGAGACAGAGACCAACAGGAAGACAGAAGAGAGGAGAGACAGAGACCAACAGGTAGACAGAAGAGAGGAGAGACAGAGACCAACAGGTAGACAGAAGAGAGGAGAGACAGAGACAAACAGGTAGACAGAAAAGAGGAGAGACAGAGACCAACAGGTAGACAGAAGAGAGGAGAGACAGAGACCAACAGGTAGAGAGGAGAGACAGAGACCAACAGGTAGACTGAAGAGAGGACAGACAGAGACAGGACACGTTCTCAGCTGTTCCTAAAGTGGAGGGTCGTATCCAGCAAAGTTACCTAAACCTGAGACCTCAAAAAAAGGCATTTGAAAACATCTACAACAGAGATAATATGTAGGATTTTATGGTAAACCATCAACACCTTCGTTATTATCATTTTAAATCTGTTATGTAGTCAAAGTTTTAGCATGGGGGATTTATTTAATAAATACCTATGATATTGTGTGAAGAGAGGATTACCATTAAGTGAGAAAACCCAGTTTGATAAATGGACCAGCAGAACTGTAGATGTGGTCCTTAGGATATATTGTAGCAGGGTGTTGATATCATAGGCAGTCCCTCTCAGACATCTTCCCTGTTTGTTTGTTGGTACTGCTCTGCTGTCCTGGCTGGTGGTAGTAACGTGGGACGGAGGGAGGGAGGGATGTGAAAGAGGGAGCGATGTCGTTTATCCAACCCCTGCCGTTCTCTCAGCATCGACAGGCTTTAGGACACTTGTCCCTGGGCTCAGGAACCACAGGACACGAGGACATGATTCTAGAACGACGTGGAGTAAACGAAAACACGAGGACATGATTCTAGAACAACGTGGAATAAACGAAAACACGAGGACATGATTCTAGAACGACGTGGAATAAACGAAAACACGAGGACATGATACTAGAACGACGTGGAATAAACGAAAACTGAAAACCTACTGAATACATCTAAATAAGTCTTGTTTAATATCAGCATTTATATTCATGAAAGAATGCAGAAAATATCTGTCTCATTTTTAATAGTGTATTTTATCGTAATATGTACACCTAACAAAGCAGGGTTTATTTTTGCTGCCCCCCCCACTGACAGACATCTATTATATAGTAACAGAATCTGTCCCTCCCACTGACAGACATCTATTATATAGTAACAGAATCTGTCCCTCCCACTGACAGACATCTATTATATAGTAACAGAATCTGTCCCTCCCACTGACAGACATCTATTATATAGTAACAGAATCTGTCCCTCCCACTGACAGACATCTATTATATAGTAACAGAATCTGTCTCTCCCACTGACAGACATCTAGTATATAGTAACAGAATCTGTCCCTCCCACTGACAGACATCTATTATATAGTAACAGAATCTGTCCCTCCCACTGGCAGACATCTATTATATAGTAACAGAATCTGTCCCTCCCACTGGTAGACATCTATTATATAGTAACAGAATCTGTCCCTCCCACTGGCAGACATCTATTATATAGTAACAGAATCTGTCCCTCCCACTGGTAGACATCTATTATATAGTAACAGAATCTGTCCCTCCCACTGGCAGACATCTATTATATAGTAACAGAATCTGTCCCTCCCACTGACAGACATCTATTATATAGTAACAGAATCTGTCCCTCCCACTGACAGACATCTATTATATAGTAACAGAATCTGTCCCTCCCACTGGTAGACATCTATTATATAGTAACAGAATCTGTCCCTCCCACTGGTAGACATCTATTATATAGTAACAGAATCTGTCCCTCCCACTGACAGACATCTATTATATAGTAACAGAATCTGTCCCTCCCACTGGTAGACATCTATTATATAGTAACAGAATCTGTCCCTCCCACTGGTAGACATCTATTATATAGTAACAGAATCTGTCCCTCCCACTGGTAGACATCTATTATATAGTAACAGAATCGGTCCCTCCCACTGGTAGACATCTATTATATAGTAACAGAATCTGTCCCTCCCACTGGTAGACATCTATTATATAGTAACAGAATCTGTCCCTCCCACTGGTAGACATCTATTATATAGTAACAGAATCTGTCCCTCCCACTGACAGACATCTATTATATAGTAACAGAATCTGTCCCTCCCACTGGTAGACATCTATTATATAGTAACAGAATCTGTCCCTCCCACTGACAGACATCTATTATATAGTAACAGAATCTGTCCCTCCCACTGACAGACATCTATTATATAGTAACAGAATCTGCCCCTCCCACTGGTAGACATCTATTATATAGTAACAGAATCTGTCCCTCCCACTGACAGACATCTATTATATAGTAACAGAATCTGTCCCTCCCACTGGTAGACATCTATTATATAGTAACAGAATCTGTCCCTCCCACTGGTAGACATCTATTATATAGTAACAGAATCTGTCCCTCCCACTGGTAGACATCTATTATATAGTAACAGAATCTGTCCCTCCCACTGGTAGACATCTATTATATAGTAACAGAATCTCTCCCTCCCACTGGTAGACGTCTATTATATAGTAACAGAATCTGTCCCTCCCACTGGTAGACATCTATTATATAGTAACAGAATCTGTCCCTCCCACTGGTAGACATCTATTATATAGTAACAGAATCTGTCCCTCCCACTGGTAGACATCTATTATATAGTAACAGAATCTGTCCCTCCCACTGGCAGACATCTATTATATAGTAACAGAATCGGTCCCTCCCACTGACAGACATCTATTATATAGTAACAGAATCTGTCCCTCCCACTGGCAGACATCTATTATATAGTAACAGAATCGGTCCCTCCCACTGACAGACATCTATTATATAGTAACAGAATCGGTCCCTCCCACTGACAGACATCTATTATATAGTAACAGAATCTGTCCCTCCCACTGGTAGACATCTATTATATAGTAACAGAATCTGTCCCTCCCACTGACAGACATCTATTATATAGTAACAGAATCTGTCCCTCCCACTGACAGACATCTATTATATAGTAACAGAATCTGCCCCTCCCACTGGCAGACATCTGTTATATAGTAACAGAATCTGTCCCTCCCACTGACAGACATCTATTATATAGTAACAGAATCTGTCCCTCCCACTGGTAGACATCTATTATATAGTAACAGAATCTGTCCCTCCCACTGACAGACATCTATTATATAGTAACAGAATCTGTCCCTCCCACTGACAGACATCTATTATATAGTAACAGAATCTGTCCCTCCCACTGACAGACATCTATTATATAGTAACAGAATCTGTCCCTCCCACTGGTAGACATCTATTATATAGTAACAGAATCTGTCCCTCCCACTGACAGACATCTATTATATAGTAACAGAATCTGCCCCTCCCACTGGTAGACATCTATTATATAGTAACAGAATCTGTCCCTCCCACTGACAGACATCTATTATATAGTAACAGAATCTGTCCCTCCCACTGGTAGACATCTATTATATAGTAACAGAATCTGTCCCTCCCACTGACAGACATCTATTATATAGTAACAGAATCGGTCCCTCCCACCTCCCTGGGTCATGTCAACCCTCCTTCAGATATCTCTGCCTCTCCCTCTATAATGACCTAATTATCCCTTTCATTACCCTGGTCCTTTACCATTCCTCTGGCTCCATTATAGAACTATAAAGGGAGGTGTTTCTATCTCACTATCTACTATCTTACCATGATGCTAATATCACTAGTAGCCAGCACTTAAGACACAATACTGGGGGAAGAACAGAAGCCATCAAGAGAATAGGAGCCATCAGGAGAACAGAACCCAACAGGAGAACAGAACCCATCAGGAGAACAGAACCCAACAGGAGAACAGAACCCAACAGGAGAACAGAACCCATCAGGAGAACAGAACCCAACAGGAGAACAGAACCCATCAGGAGAACAGAACCCAACAGGAGAACAGAACCCATCAGGAGAACAGAACCCAACAGGAGAACAGAAGCCAACAGGAGAACAGAACCCAACAGGAGAACAGAACCCAACAGGAGAACAGAAGCCATCAGGAGAACAGAAGCCAACAGGAGAACAGAACCCATCAGGAGAACAGAACCCAACAGGAGAACAGAACCCAACAGGAGAACAGAACCCATCAGGAGAACAGAACCCATCAGGAGAACAGAACCCAACAGGAGAACAGAACCCATCAGGGCAGTCTGCCTGCCTGCTGGAGGATGGGAGGGGGGATCCCATAGAGGATCGTCTGTCTCTTCCAGGTAATAGGGGAGGGAGAACATGTCCAGAGGCCACAAGCCCCAGGGCCTGTATTCATTAAGCGTCTCAGAATAGGAATGCTGATTTAGGATCAGCTCCCCTATCATTTTATTGATTATAATTTAAATTGCAACACTGATCCTATATCACAACTCCTACTCTGATTTGATCTAATTCGATCAATACAGGCCCTGATTACCTAGGAGGGGTCACCTAGGAGGTCTCACCTAGTATGGTCTGGACAGTAGCAGCAGTAGAGGCAGCATGTCCTGGGACATGTCTGAGGGGAGAGGGGCAGGGGCGGACCAGCCATCTGGTTTTTCGGTCGAATGCCAGATGGGCTGGTCCATTTTTAGCTCTGTGGGCTGTTTTTTGTCTGCCAAATGATAATTATTTGGTTAGTAATGGGGCCTCAAAGAATGAAACGGGCCGGTATGAGGGCCTCGTGAAAAGAAATTGGCCATTCTGAGGGCCTCGAGAAACAAAATGGACCAGTCTGTTAGAAATGCCAGAGACGATTTCTGGTCCCAGTCCGCCCCCCAGGTCATCTGCATATGGATGGGCTGCCCAGACGCCTCCTCAAACACCAAATGGCTCTATTTGAATATGATTAGACAGTAATGACTTCAGGCCATGGAGATAATGTGGCAGAACAGACCAGACACAGCTCAGTGTAGATCCACATCAGGCTGGACTTTATACACACAGTGTGGGAACCAGACAGGGAGGTGAATCAGGCGGATTTCTCGTCATCCATCTGCCACCTGTAGCTGGTCTCATAGCTGTATCTGGTCTATAGTATTGGTAAAGGCTGTATCTGGTCTATATGGTCTATAGTATTGATAAGTATTGATAAAGACTGTCTCATAGCTGTATCTGGTCTATAGTATTGATAAAGACTGTCTCATAGCTGTATCTTGTCTATAGTATTGGTAAAGGCTGTATCATAGCTGTATCTGGTCTATAGTATTGGTAAAGACTGTCTCATAGCTGTATCTGATCTATAGTATTGGTAAAGGCTGTATCTGATCTATAGTATTGATAAAGACTGTCTCATAGCTGTATCTGGTCTATAGTATTGGTAAAGACTGTCTCATAGCTGTATCTGGTCTATAGTATTGGTAAAGACTGTCTCATATCTGTATCTGGTCTGTAGTATTGACAAAGACTGTCTCATAGCTGTATCTGGTCTATAGTATTGGTAAAGGCTGTATCTGGTCTATAGTATTGGTAAAGGCTGTATCTGGTCTATAGTATTGGTAAAGGCTGTATCATAGCTGTATCTGGTCTATAGTATTGATAAAGACTGTCTCATAGCTGTATCTGGTCTATAGTATTGATAAAGACTGTCTCATAGCTGTATCTGGTCTATAGTATTGGTAAAGGCTGTATCATAGCTGTATCTGGTCTATAGTATTGGTAAAGACTGTCTCATAGCTGTATCTGGTCTATAGTATTGATAAAGACTGTATCATAGCTGTATCTGGTCTATAGTATTGATAAAGACTGTCTCATAGCTGTATCTGGTCTATAGTATAGATAAAGACTGTATCATAGCTGTATCTGGTCTATAGTATTGGTAAAGACTGTCTCATAGCTGTATCTGGTCTATAGTATTGATAAAGACTGTCTCATAGCTGTATCTGGTCTATAGTATTGGTAAAGGCTGTATCTGGTCTATAGTATTGGTAAAGGCTGTATCTGGTCTATAGTATTGGTAAAGGCTGTATCATAGCTGTATCTGGTCTATAGTATTGATAAAGACTGTCTCATAGCTGTATCTGGTCTATAGTATTGATAAAGACTGTCTCATAGCTGTATCTGGTCTATAGTATTGGTAAAGGCTGTATCATAGCTGTATCTGGTCTATAGTATTGGTAAAGACTGTCTCATAGCTGTATCTGGTCTATAGTATTGATAAAGACTGTATCATAGCTGTATCTGGTCTATAGTATTGCTAAAGACGGTCTCATAGCTATATCTGGTCTATAGTATTGGAAAAGACTGTCTCATAGCTGTATCTGGTCTATAGTATTGGTAAAGACTGTCTCATAGCTGTATCTGGTCTATAGTATTGGTAAAGACTGTCTCATAGCTGTATCTGATCTATAGTATTGGTAAAGGCTGTATCTGGTCTATAGTATTGGTAAAGGCTGTCTCATAGCTGTATCTGGTCTATAGTATTGGTAAAGACTGTCTCATAGCTGTATCTGGTCTATAGTATAGGTAAAGACTGTCTCATAGCTGTATCTGGTCTATAGTATTGATAAAGACTGTCTCATAGCTGTATCTGGTCTATAGTATTGGTAAAGGCTGTCTCATAGCTGTATCTGGTCTATAGTATTGATAAAGACTGTCTCATAGCTGTATCTGGTCTATAGTATTGGTAAAGGCTGTCTCATAGCTGGATCTGGTCTATAGTATAGATAAAGACTGTCTCATAGCTGTATCTGGTCTATAGTATTGTAGTGGAAAGGGGGAGAATGCTTTGGCAGCTATGGTTCATTTTACCAGTACAGCCGGCTCATGCACCAGACCTAATGATGATGAAGACTCCGTAAAACCACAGCTGTGATGATGAAGGATACTTTATAACACCACAGCTGTTGATAATGGAGGAGACTCCATAACACCACAGCTGTTGATAATGGAGGAGACTCCATAACACCACAGCTGTTGATAATGGAGGAGACTCCATAACACCACAGCTGTTAATAATGGAGGAGACTCCATAACACCACAGTTGTTGATAATGGAGGAGACTCCATAACACCACAGTTGTTGATAATGGAGGAGACTCCATAACACCACAGCTGTTGATAATGGAGGAGACTCCATAACACCACAGTTGTTGATAATGGAGGAGTCTCCATAACACCACAGTTGTTGATAATGGAGGAGACTCCATAACACCACAGTTGTTGATAATGGACAAGACTCCATAACTCCACAGATGTTGATAATGGAGGAAACTCCATAACACCACAGCTGTTGATAATGGAGGAGAATCCATAACACCACAGCTGTTGATAATGGAAAAGAGACTCCATAACACCACAGCTGTTGATAATGGAGGAGACTCTATAACACCACAGTTGTTGATAATGGAGGAGACTCCATAACACCACAGCTGTTGATAATGGAGGAGACTCTATAACACCACAGCTGTTGATAATGGAGGAGACTCCATAACACCACAGCTGTTGATGATGAAGGAGACTCTATAACACCACAGCTGTTTATAATGGAGGAGACTCCATAACACCACAGCTGTTGATAATGGAGGAGACTCCATAACACCACAGCTGTTGATAATGGAGGAGACTCCATAACACCACAGCTGTTGATAATGGAGGAGACTCCATAACACCACAGCTGTTGATAATGGAAAAGGGACTCCATAACACCACAGCTGTTGATAATGGAGGAGACTCTATAACACCACAGCTGTTGATAATGGAGGAGACTCCATAACACCACAGCTGTTGATGATGAAGGAGACTCTATAACACCACAGCTGTTGATAATGGAGTAGACTCCATAACACCACAGCTGTTGATAATGAATGGAGGAGACTCCATAACACCACAGTTGTTGATAATGGAGGAGACTCCATAACACCACAGCTGTTGATAATGGAGGAGACTCCATAACACCACAGTTGTTGATAATGGAGGAGACTCCATAACACCACAGTTGTTGATAATGGAGGAGACTCCATAACACCACAGTTGTTGATAATGGAGGAGACTCCATAACACCACAGTTGTTGATAATGGAGGAGACTCCATAACACCACAGTTGTTGATAATGGAGGAGACTCCATAACACCACAGCTGTTGATAATGGAGGAGACTCCATAACACCACAGCTGTTGATAATGGAGGAGACTCCATAACACCACAGCTGTTGATAATGGAGGAGACTCTATAACACCACAGCTGTTGATAATGGAGGAGACTCCATAACACTACAGTTGTTAATAATGGAGGAGACTCTATAACACCACAGCTGTTGATAATGGAGGAGACTCCATAACACCACAGCTGTTGATAATGGAGGAGAGACAAGTGGTTGTTTCTCCATGATGTTGAAAGGGCCAGATACACTGAGACACACTGAGATACACTGAGATACACTGAGACACACTGGGACACACTGAGATACACTGAGATACACTGAGACACACTGGGACACACTGAGATACACTGAGACACACTGGGACACACTGGGACACACTGAGATACACTGAGACACACTGGGACACACTGAGATACACTGAGACACACTGGGACACACTGAGACACACTGGGACACACTGGGACACACTGAGATACACTGAGACACACTGAGACACACTGAGATACACTGAGACACACTGAGACACACTGAGACACACTGGGACACGCTGAGACACACTGAGACACACTGGGACACACTGAGATACACTGAGACACACTGAGACACACTGGGACACGCTGAGACACACTGAGACACACTGAGACACACTGAGACACACTGAGATACACTGAGATACACTGGGACACACTGGGACACGCTGAGACACACTGAGACACACTGAGACACTGAGATACACTGCCATTTTCACATGGCTACACTGGGAAATGCAGGCAGTGCTATACACACACATACGCACGCACACACACACACACACACACGCGCACACACACACACACACACACACACACACACACACACACACACACACACACACACACACACACACACACACACACACACACACACACACACACACACACACACACACACACACACACACACATATATATATACACGGGAAGTTGGAGAGCTTTGGGCTTCTAGCCAAAGGCTTCAGTCTATCTCATAACAACACTGACCTGAGTTTACTCAGTCATTCAGCAGGTTAGACTCCATAAAGGCTTCAGTCTATCTCATAACAACACTGACCTGAGTTTACTCAGTCATTCAGCAGGTTAGACTCCATAAAGGCTTCAGTCTATCTAATAACAACACTGACCTGAGTTTACTCAGTCATTCAGCAGGTTAGACTCCATAAAGCAAGCAAGCAAGCAAGCAAGCAATCAATCAATCAATCAATCAATCATGATCAAATAAAATCCCGTCACCCACTAGCACCTTGTTTGACAGTTCACTCTGCAGTTGTACTCTACAGAGACAAATACATTAAAGACTTGATGCATTTTTTTCTGAGAGCTTGGGTGGCTAAGATTCAAAATACGTTCATTACAAATAACAAATGAACTTGAAACAAGCTGTATTACAAGAGAGAAACACAGATAGGCCAACCCAGTGGGGGGTATGGGATGATACAAGCCTAACTATGCAGTGGGTGGAGGGGGCGTGTCTCAGCCAGGCAGGGCAACATCTAACATCAGGTCGTCTGTTGCCTCCTATCCAATAAATATAATGAGTCTGAATCAGAGACATGTTTTAATGGTGTGTAATGGTATGCAGCCTGACAGGCTAATAGCCCAGGCTCTGTGGTCTTTCTCATTACAATGGCTGCTTCCCAAATGGAACACTGTAAAGTCCCCTTGTAAAGTGCACTACTTTTGACCAGGGCCCATAGGGACGCAGTCACTGTTGCTGAGCTGAGACCTTGGTTTGTCTGGACACTGTAGTTAGCTAACCCTCCCTCCCTCCCTCCCTCTGCAATCATCTGAGCTACATATTACTGTCTGTCCGAACCTCAATTTAATGAAGAGGGCAATCATAAGGCGTTTAAATTTAATGAAACCGGCAGCCATCTGCTGTAAAGCGTGATCAGGGTCGTCCCTGGAGATGAAGCCATCATTTTAGAGAAGAGGAGGGTACCCAATTTAGATTGTAGGACCTGTTATAAATGAATAATAAAAAGTCATTGGAGTTCATCCTCGGAAGAAAATCACCTATATATATATATATATATATATATATATATATATATATATATACAACTTGGATATTAGGGCTGCAACTTCAAAAACTGCTTTGTCCGTTTAAGATCATGATCGTTCAGAAATGCTGTGCAGAAGTTTAATCGTTCATCTTTACAACGCTAAGACGGAAATACAGGACAAGGAGGCCGCTGTGTTGAAAGCATGTTGATAATGTGGGAGGCTGCTGCTGCTGCTGCTGCTGCTGGTCGATGTAATAATGCTGGGATTGTATTGTAATGGCACGACGCTGGATAGAACAGTGAGGATAGAGGCTAGAGTAGAGTTACCAGGTTCACTGTGTTGATTCTGACTAGAAGCCAAGCTCATGCCAGACCTGGGTCTGAGAAGCTGTTGGGGCTGTTATAGACATTATTGCGTAAGATAGAATAAAACCTGCCTCTCGCAGACAATGCCTCGTTTATCAAGAAGCTTCGTATCATATAACCAGAAATCTTCTGACAGACAAAGCCATGGAGGCTATGATTAAAACTGACTGGAGAACAGGGTTAGAGTCTGAAGAAACAGGGTTAGAAGTACAAACTAAAGCTTGGAAATATGTGAACAACAGCCAATTTTATGAGTAGAACTAAGTAAAGGTTGTCATTAGCTACTTGATCTTGTAGCACTTCATTGCATTTCTGACAGCTATAGTCACGTAAAACGGATTCTAAAAGTAGGGAAATGAGGGAACTGTACAAAGGTTAAATAAAACAGTGAGTGTATGAGTTCATGTTAAGGGTAAGGGTGAACTGTATGCCATTTTCAGTTTGCCTACAGATGAAAAATCCCCACTGTCATACTCACCGTTTTTTTGTTCTGCCTGTCGTGGTTCCCTCTGTGAAGGACGAAGTACAGACACTTGCAGGTCAGGTGTAGAGACTGCGGTTTTCAGCTTGTTTACAGTCAACATGTTCCGTTAGACTCTGGGATATCCACATGTGGGACAGGTGCATGGGACAGCCGTCACCTCACCTTCCTGTGGTAGTCGAGATCCAATGGTCCTAGAGTGAGACTGCTGTAAGACGCTGCTACAAGATTGGCTGAGGAACTCTGAACTGGACACTAGACACTGGCTGAAGAACTGTGGACTGGACACTGGACATTGGCTGAGGAACTGTGGACTGGACACTAGACACTGGCTGAGGAACTCTGGACTGGACACTGGACACTAGACACTGGCTGAGGAACTCTGGAGTGGACACTGGACACTGGCTGAGGAACTCTGGACTGGACACTAGACACTGGCTGAGGAACTCTGGACTAGACACTGGACACTGGCTGAGGAACTCTGGACTGGACACTGGACACTGGCTGAGGAACTGTGGACTGGACACTGGACACTGGCTGAGGAACTCTGGACACTGGACACTGGCTGAGGAAATGTGGACTGGACACTGGCTGAGGAACTCTGCACTAGACACTAGACATTGGCTGAGGAACTCTGGACTGGACACTAGACATTGGCTGAGGAACTGTGGACTGGACACTAGACATTGGCTGAGGAACTTTGGACTGGACACTGGACACTGGACATTGGCTGAGGAACTCTGGACTGGGGACATTGGCTGAGGAACTCTGGACTGGACACTGGACATTGGCTGAGGAACTCTGGACTGGACACTGGACTCTGGCTTAGATACTCTGGACTGGACATTGGACACTGGCTGAGATACTCTGGACTAAACACTGGACACTGGACACTGGCTGAGGTACTCTGGAATTGACACTGGACACTGGCTGAAGTACTCTGGACTAAACACTGGTCACTGGCTGAGGTACTCTGGACTGGACTCTGGTTTAGATACTCTGGACTGGACATTGGACACCGGCTGAGGTAGTCTGAACTGGACACTGGCTGAGGTATTCTGGACTGGACACTAGATGTGGTACTCTGGACAATAGCTGAGATACTCTGGACTGGACACTTGACACTGGCTGAGGTTCTCTGGACTAGACACTGGACACTGGCTGAAATTCCCAATGGAGTAGGTACAGTGCATTCAGAAAATATTCAGACACCTTGACTTTTTCTCAAAAACATTGCATCACAGCCTTATTCTAAAATAGATTCAATTAATTGTTTTCCTCATCAATCTACACACAATATCCCATAATGACAAAGCGAAAAGAGGTTTTTAGACATTTTTGCAAATGTATTAAAAAAACGTAAATACCTTATTTAATTGATTGGACATGATTTGGAAAGGCACACACCTGTCTATATAAGGTCCCACAGTTGACAAAGCATGTCAGAGCAAAACCAAGCCATAAGGTCAAAGGAATTGTCCGTAGAGTTCCAAGACACGATTATGTTGAGGCACATTTCTGGGGAAGGGTACCAAAACATTTCTGGGGAAGGGTACCAAAACATTTCTGGGGAAGGGTACCAAAACATTTCTGGGGAAGGGTACCAAAACATTTCTGGGGAAGGGTACCAAAACATTTCTGGGGAAGGGTACCAAAACATTTCTGGGGAAGGGTACCAAAACATTTCTGGGAAGGCTACCAACAAATGTCTGCAGCGTTGAGGGTCCCCATGTACACAGTGGCCTCAATCATCACCAGGAACCTGATGGTCACTCTAACAGAGCTCCAGAGTTCCTCTGTGGAGATGGGAGAACCTTCCAGAAGGACAGCCATCTCTGCAGCACTCCACCAATCAGACCTTTATGGTAGAGTGGCCAGATGGAAGCCAATCCGTAATAAAAGGCACATGACAGCCCACTTGGAGTTTGCCAAAAGGCACCTAAAGGATTCTCAGACCATGAGAAACAAGATTCTCTGGTCTGATGAAACCAAGATTTAACTCTTTGGCCTGAATGCCAGGCGTCACGTCTAGAAGAAACCAGGCACCATCCCTACGGTGAAGCATGGTGGTGGCAGCAACATGCTGTGGGGATGTTTTTCAGCGGCAAGGACTGGGAGACTAGTCAGGATTGAGGGAAAGATGAATGGAGCAAAGTACAGCGATGTCCTTGATGAAAACCTGCTCCAGAGCGCTCAGGGCTTCAGACTGGGGTGAAGGTTCACCTTCCAACAGGACAACGACCCTAAGCTCACAGCCAAGACAATGCAGGAGTGGCTTCGGGACAAATCCTTACAATACCTGGGATAGGATATAGTAATCCTTCTAACCCCCCCCCCCCAAAAAAAGATATAGATGTACTATTGTAAAGTGGTTGTTCCACTGGATATCATAAGGTGAATGCACCAATTTGTAAGTCGCTCTGGATAAGAGCGTCTGCTAAATGACGTAAATGTAAATGTAAGTCTCTGAATGCCCTTGAGTATCCCAGCCAGAGCCTCGACTTGAACCCGATTAAACATCTCTGGAGAGACCTGAAAATAGCTGCGTAGCAACGCTCCCCATCCAACCTGACAGATCTTGAGAGGATCTTCAAAAAGGAATTGGAGAAACCCAAATACAGGTGTACCAAGCTTGTAGCGTCATACCCACGAAGACTCGAGGCTGTAATCGCTACCAAAGGTGCTTCAACAAAGTACTGAGTTAAGGGTCTGAATATTTATGTCAATGTGATATTTAAGTTTGTTATTTTTAATACATTTGCTAAATAAATTGCTTGTTCATTATGGGGTATTGTGAAGGAAAAAAAATTGATGAAGGAAAAAAAAACTATTTGATCAATTTTAAAATAAGCTGTAATGTAACACAATGTGGAAAAGAGGAAAGGGGTCTGAATACTTTCAGAATGCACTGTACAGTGGTAGAAAGTAAACAATAATCATCCTCAAACTGTACCTAGTCTAAGTCATTTATAACGTGAAGAAATATTGCACCTGTGGATTAGCTCAGAGATAAGCCATACACACTAAACATGTGTTTAACTTCAGATTTATAGATTAAACACTTCAACCAATAAAGGAAGGAGACCAGGCTCTGTTCCCAGGGCCTTACTGTGAAGGAGAACAGCCTCTGTTCCCAGGGCCTTACTGTGAAGGAGAACAGCCTCTGTTCCCAGGGCCTTACTGTGAAGGAGAACAGCCTCTGTTCCCAGGGCCTTACTGTGAAGGAGAACAGCCTCTGTTCCCAGGGCCTTACTGTGAAGGAGAACAGCCTCTGTTCCCAGGGCCTTACTGTGAAGGAGAACAGCCTCTGTTCCCAGGGCCTTACTGTGAAGGAGAACAGCCTCTGTTCCCAGGGCCTTACTGTGAAGGAGACATGGGTTCAAACACTATTCGTAATAATTTCAAATAGTTTATGTGTGATTGATTTAGCTTGCCTGCCGCATTGGAACCAATAAAAGTGTTGTAAAAGTTCCAACTCCGCCCCACAGGGTCCTGCAGGCAGGTTAAAGTATTCAAAAGATGAAATACTGTTCGAACAGAGGTCTTCTGTGGTGCTGTGTATGATGCTTGACCCTCTGAGGTCACTGCTAGATCCTTGAGAAATCTGGAATGATTACTTTGACATCTTATGGCAGAGAGAGAGAGCTCTCTCCACAGCGGGCAACCGCTTAAGTACGGCGGAGAAGCATTCCTTTGTTAAGTGTTTGAGTCACACTTAAAGGATTAGAAAAGCAGTTGAAAAAGGACAAGGAATATTGTTTGGAGTCACCTACTGAAAGGTTTTAGTCCCATAACCAACTAGGTGCTGAACCGGAATGGGATTTATGAGACCAAATGATCAACTTTGCCATCTAACAGTGAAGTGGACGTCACAACAACAGGTCGGGGCAAAATGCTAGGTTGCTTGGGGCTGAATGAATGGAACAATGAATTGTTCATTGTACTGTACTGTAGGCCTGCTGTTAGCCTGGGTACTGTTACATTGTACTGTACTGTAGACCTGCTGTTAGCCTGGGTACTGTTACATTGTACTGTACTGTAGGCCTGCTGTTAGCCTGGGTACTGTTACATTGTACTGTACTGTAGACCTGCTGTTAGCCTGGGTACTGTTACATTGTACTGTACTGTAGACCTGCTGTTAGCCTGGGTACTGTTACATTGTACTGTACTGTAGACCTGCTGTTAGCCTGGGTACTGTTACATTGTACTGTACTGTAGGCCTGCTGTTAGCCTGGGTACTGTTACATTGTACTGTACTGTAGGCCTGCTGTTAGCCTGGGTACTGTTACATTGTACTGTACTGTAGACCTGCTGTTAGCCTGGGTACTGTTACATTGTACTGTACTGTAGGCCTGCTGTTAGCCTGGGTACTGTTACATTGTACTGTAGACCTGCTGTTAGCCTGGGTACTGTTACATTGAGTGCAATTTCAAAAATATATATATGTTATTTTCAATTGGACATTACATTTAGTACATCTCAGAGTAGGAGTGCATATCTAGGATCAGTTCAGCCTTTCAGGTCTTAATAAATAAAGGTCATCTGGACAGAAGGGACCTGGTCCTAGATCAGATCTCCTACTATGCTTTATGACTACAGGCCCAGATCTGTACAGTACATACTTCTGGCCCAGCTCTACTAACACACATTGTCACGATTCAGACTCTACAGTACGTGCATTGTCTGCATGGGAAATACTTCACCTTCCTCCTAGACTAGATCATGCCTGCGTCCCAAATGGAACACTAGACTAGATCATAGTTGCATCCCAAATTGCACCCTATTCCCTTTATAGTGCACTTCTTTTGTGCAGGACTCTATAGGGAACATGGTCCCATTTGGGACAGACAATTGTGTAGTCAGTGTTCACTATATTTCATTGTTTCTGTCATCTTCATCATAACCCCACACTCACCTGAATCTCATAGTTAAATCTATAGGCTTGTCTGACTAGCCCTCACGTTGAAAGGCGTGGTAGGATAAATCATTGGTGAGGATTTCTTAGCCAACATGGTTCCCATACATCTCACATTTTATAGCATTTCGGAATCGTCTCTCTTGATTTGACTTTGTTATGGTGAGAGGGGTGAGTAGGGGTGAGAGGGGTGAGGGGGATGAGTAGGGGTGAGAGGGAAGAGTAGGGGTGAGAGGGTTTGTGGTTTCTGGAGAATGGAGAAAGAGGGTATAGGGCCCTCTGCTGGACAGGTTGTGAACTACTGGTTATTCTGGGAATATCATTTCATTTAAAATGTTTAATTGAACCTTTATTTAACTAGGCAAGAACAAATTCTTATTTTACAGAACAAATTCTTATTTTACAATGACGGCCTATATGTAACGGTACCCAGGCTAACAGCAGGCCTACAGTACAATGTAACGGTACCCAGGCTAAATGGCACATACCAAAACATAACAACAGTATTGGATTGATCAGCATTACAAACATTGTATATTTTAGACTTTATTAAGGCCTGAATTCAATCAGATCATTAAACGGCGATAGGTGACACCCACATAGCTGATGTTTTTGGCGGTGTCAGAAGTGGAACTGCATTGTCACGAGGTCACACCGTCCCACACTCTCCTCAGAAAGTTCAGAAGGAGAAAGTGTAGGCCGTATATAGAAATAATAACACTCAAATTGAAAATCATTCAAAGGAATAATATAGGATTTCCGTCAGTCTAATCAAGGTGTAGATGACATCACACATTCCAGTGTTCCAACTTGTCAACACGGCTACATAGGATTCCTACTAATGCAACTCTGTGCAGTCAGTGGTAATGTCTGCCATAGTTATAATACCAGGAGACGCTTTGTGGATTTGACATCTCTAACGCGTTCCACCTCCGACACCCTTAAAACACCCAGCAAGCTATGCAGGTTTCGGCTAGCGCGAATCTGATTGAATAGAGCCCTAAAATCATTTTAAATGATTCTGTGATAAAGTGATGATTATAAGCCTATTGTTAAACAAGTAGCAGAGGGAGAGAGACAAGGGTAAGTTGAGAGCAGGAGAAGGGAGAGAGGGGGAACACATCCCCAGGGAAGACATCCCCAGGGTAAACATTCCTTCATGACTTCAAGCGTTTCTCTTGCTTTTCTTCTTGAATAATTTCCCAACCCATTCCCACTACCTGAGGACCTCTGACCTTCTATAGGCCTCTGTAGCTAAATACAGAACCTTCTATAGGCCTCTGTAGCTAAATACAGAACCTTCTATAGGTCTCTGTAGCTAAATACAGACATTCTATAGGCCTCTGTAGCTAAATACAGACCTTCTATAGGTCTCTGTAACTAAATACAGAACCTTCTATAGGTCTCTGTAGCTAAATACAGACCTTCTATAGGTCTCTGTAGACTAAATACAGAACCTTCTATTGGCCTCTGTAGCTAAATACAGACCTTCTATAGGCCTCTGTAGCTAAATACAGACCTTCTATAGGCTCTCTGTAGCTAAATACAGACCTTCTATAGGTCTCTGTAGCTAAATACAGACCTTCTATAGGCCTCTGTAGCTAAATACAGACCTTCTATAGGCCTCTGTAGCTAAATACAGACCTTCTATAGGCCTCTGTAGCTAAATACAGACCTTCTATAGGCCTCTGTAGCTAAATACAGACCTTCTATAGGCCTCTGTAACTAAATACAGACCTTCTATAGGCCTCTGTAGCTAAATACAGACCTTCTATAGGCCTCTGTAGCTAAATACAGACCTTCTATAGGCCTCTGTAACTAAATACAGACCTTCTATAGGCCTCTGTAGCTAAATACAGACCTTCTATAGGCCTCTGTAGCTAAATACAGACCTTCTATAGGCCTCTGTAACTAAATACAGACCTTCTATAGGCCTCTGTAGCTAAATACAGACCTTCTATAGGCCTCTGTAACTAAATACAGACCTTCTATAGGCCTCTGTAGCTAAATACAGACCTTCTATAGGCCTCTGTAACTAAATACAGACCTTCTATAGGCCTCTGTAACTAAATACAGACCTTCTATAGGCCTCTGTAGCTAAATACAGACCTTCTATCGGCCTCTGTAGCTAAATACAGACCTTCTATAGGTCTCTGTAGCTAAATACAGACTTTCTATAGGTCCCTGTAGCTAAATATAGACCTTCTATTGGCCTCTGTAGCTAAATACAGACCTTCTATCGGCCTCTGTAGCTAAATACAGACCTTCTATAGGTCTCTGTAGCTAAATACAGACTTTCTATAGGTCCCTGTAGCTAAATATAGACCTTCTATAGGCCTCTGTAGCTAAATACAGGCCTTCTATTGGCCTCTGTAGCTAAATACAGACCTTGGTTCTATATTGTTGACTTGACTTTAGCTAATATGGTGCCAGCGATGTAGGCTGTGTGTAGCGGTTAGCGGTTATGATATGAAGGTTTGGCTTGGAAAGGTGTTTTTCTCCTGGTCAGAGACTGATACAGACTGATACAGACTGCTACAGACGACTGATACTGACTGATACAGACCGACACAAACAAATACTCGGATACAGACCGATACAGACTGACACACCGATGCAGACCGATACAGACCATTACAGACGATACAGACTGATACAGACCGATACAGACTGATACTGACTGATACAAACTGATATAGACTGATACACAGATACAGACTGATACAAACTGATACAGACTGATACACCGATGCAGACCATTACAGACAGATACAAACTGATACAGACTGATACACGGATACAGACTGATACAGACCGATACTGACTGATACAGACCGATACATACTGATAGAAACTGATACAGACTGATACAGACTGATACACTAATACAGACCGATACGGACTGATACAAACTGATACAGACTGATACGTGGATACAGACCGATACAGACCGATACAGACTGATACAAACTGATACAGACCGAAACAGACCGATACAGACCAATACTGACTGATACAAACTGATACAGACTGATATACGGATACAGACCGATACAGACTGATACACGGATACAGACCGATACAGACCGATACTGACTGACACAAACTGATACAGACTGATACAAACTGATACACAGATGCAGACCGACACAGGCTGATATAAATGGATACACAGACACAGACTGATACAGACATTTAACATTTACATTTAAGTCATTTAGCAGAGCGACTTACAAATTGGTGCTTCACCTTATGATATCCAGTGGAACAACCACTTTACAATAGTGCATCTAAATCTTTTAAGGGGGGGGGGGTTAGAAGGATTACTTTATCCTATCCTAGGTATTCCTTAAGGAGGTGGGGTTTCAGGTGTCTCCGGAAGGTGGTGATTGACTCCGCTGCCCTGGCGTCGTGAGGGAGCTTGTTCCACCATTGGGGTGCCAGAGCAGCGAACAGTTTTGACTGGGCTGAGCGGGAACTGTACTTCCTCAGAGGTAGGGAGGCGAGCAGGCCAGAGGTGGATGAACGCAGTGCCCTTGTTTGGGTGTAGGGCCTGATCAGAGCCTGAAGGTACGGAGGTGCCGTTCCCCTCACAGCTCCGTAGGCAAGCACCATGGTCTTGTAGCGGATGCGAGCTTCAACTGGAAGCCAGTGGAGAGAGCGGAGGAGCGGGGTGACTGATACAAACTGATACACAGACACAGACTGATAAAGACTGATACACAGATACAGACTGATAGAGTTGTAAAGTTGAGTCCTCTGTTTTATTGTCATTTCCCTCACTAGATAGTTGATGTTTGTTGAGGGGTAACAGTAGACAGATCCATTCCACAGATATGCTTCTGGTCTGTATGTTATATCAAATGACTCAACATGTCTGCACTGTACCTGGAAAATTAGAGATTAGTCATTTATATAGATGAGTCTTGTCAAGGCAGATCACCAGGGTTAGGGTAGAACACCAGGGTTAGGGTAGAACACCAGGGTTAGGGTAGAACACCAGGGTCAGGGTAGAACACCAGGGTCAGGGTAGAACACCAGGGTTAGGATAGACCACCAGGGTTAGGGTAGAATACCAGGGTTAGGGTAGGTCACCAGGGTTAGGGTAGAACACCAGGGTAAGGGTAGAACACCAGGGTCAGGGTAGATCACCAGGGTTAGGGTAGAACACCAGGGTAAGGGTAGAACACCAGGGTTAGGGGACAACACCAGGCTTAAGGTAGAACACCAGGGTTAGGGTAGAAACCTGGGTAAGGTAGAAAACCAGCATTAGGGTAGAACACCAGTGTTAGGGTAGAACACAGGTAGGACGCCAGAATTAGGGTAGAACACCAGGGTTAGGGTAGAACACCAGGGTTAGGGTGGAACACCAGCATTAAGGTAGAACACCATAATTAGGGTAGAACACCAGGGTTAGGGTAGAACACCAGGGTTAGGGTAGAACACCAGGGTTAGGGTAGAACACCAGGGTTAGGGTACAGGACCAGGGTTAGGGTACAGCACCAGGGTCAGTGTAGAACACCAGAATTAGGGTACAGCACCAGGGTCAGGGTAGAACACCAGGGTCAGTGTAGAACACCAGGGTCAGGGTAGAACACCAGGGTCAGGGTAGAACACCAGGGTTAGGATAGATCACCAGGGTTAGGGTAGATTACCAGGGTTAGGGTAGAATACCAGGGTTAGGATAAAACACCAGGGTTAGGGTAGATCACCAGGGTTAGGGTAGAACGCCAGGGTTAGGGTCGAACACCAGGGTTAGGGCAGAACACCAGCATTAGGGTAGAACACCAGGGTTAGGGTAGAACACCAGAATTAGGGTAGGACACCAGGGTTAGGGTAGAACAACCAGGGTTAGGGTAGAACACCAGGGTCAGGGTAGAACACCAGGGTTAGGGTAGAACACCAGGGTAAGGGTAGAACACCAGGGTCAGGGTAGAACACCAGGGTTAGGGTAGAACAGCAGGGTTAGGGTAGAACACCAGGGTAAGGGTAAAACACCAGGGTCAGGGTAGAACGCCAGGTTTAGGGTAGAAACCAGGGTAAGTTAGAAAACAAGGGTTAGGGTAGAACACCAGTGTTAGGGTAGAACACCAGGGTTAGGGTAGAACATCAGGGTTAAGGTAGAACACCAGCATTAGGGTAGGACACCAGGGTTAGGGTAGAACAACCAGGGTTAGGGTAGAACACCAGGGTCAGGGTAGAACACCAGGGTCAGGGTAGAACACCAGGGTAAGGGTAGAACACCAGGGTCAGGGTAGAACACCAGGGTCAGGGTAGAACACCAGGGTTAGGGTAGAACACCAGGGTTAGGGTACAACACCAGGGTAAGGGTAGAACACCAGGGTCAGGGTAGAACACCAGGGTAAGTTAGAACACAAGGGTTAGGGTAGAACACCAGTGTTAGGGTAGATCACCAGCATTAGGGTAGAACACCAGGGTTAGGGTAGAACACCAGGGTTAAGGTAGAACACCAGAATTAGGGTTGAACACCAGGGTTAGGGTAGGACAACAGGGTTAGGGTAGGACATCAGGGTTAGGGTAGGAAACAAGGGTTAGGGTAGAACACCAGAATTAGGGTAGAACACCAGGGTTAGGGTAGAACACCAGGGTAAGGTAGAACACCAGGGTTAGGGTAGAACACCAGCGTTAGGGTAGAACATCAGGGTCAGGGTAGAACACCAGGGTTAAGGTAGAACACCAGAATTAGAGTAGAACACCAGGGTCAGGGTAGAAAGCCAGGGTCAGAGTAGAACACCGGGTCAGGGTACAGCACCAGGGTTAGTGTAGAACACCAGGGTTAGGGTACAGGACCAGGGTTAGGGTACAGCACCAGGGTCAGTGTAGAACACCAGAATTAGGGTACAGCACAAGGGTCAGGGTAGAACACCAGGGTCAGTGTAGAACACCAGGGTCGGGTAGAACACCAGGGTCAGGGTACAGCACCAGGGTCAGGGTAGAGCACCAGGGTCAGGGTACAGCACCAGGGTTAGGGTAGAACACCAGCGTTAGGGTAGAACAACAGGGTAAGTTAGAACACAAGGGTTAGGGTAGAACACCAGGGTTAGGGTATAACACCAGGGTTAGGGTAGAACACCAGGGTTAAGGTAGAACACCAGAATTAGGGTAGGACACCAGGGTTAGGGTAGAACAACCAGGGTTAGGGTAGAACACCAGGGTCAGGGTAGAACACCAGGGTTAGGGTAGAACACCAGGGTAAGGGTAGAACACCAGGGTCAGGGTAGAACACCAGGGTTAGGGTAGAACACCAGGGTTAGGGTACAACACCAGGGTAAGGGTAGAACACCAGGGTAAGTTAGAACACAAGGGTTAGGGTAGAACACCAGTGTTAGGGTAGATCACCAGCATTAGGGTAGAACACCAGGGTTAAGGTAGAACACCAGAATTAGGGTTGAACACCAGGGTTAGGGTAGGACACCAGGGTTAGGGTAGGACACCAGGGTTAGGGGACAACACCAGGGTTAGGGTAGGACACCAGGGTTGGGGTAGAACACCAGGGTCAGGGTAGAACACCAGGGTTAGGGTAGAACACCAGGGTTAGGGTACAACACCAGGGTAAGGGTAGAACACCAGGGTAAGTTAGAACACAAGGGTTAGGGTAGAACACCAGTGTTAGGGTAGATCACCAGGGTTAGGGTAGAACACCAGGGTTAGGGTATAACACCAGGGTTAGGGTAGAACACCAGGGTTAAGGTAGAACACCAGAATTAGGGTTGAACACCAGGGTTAGGGTAGGACACCAGGGTTAGGGTAGGACACCAGGGTTAGGGGACAACACCAGGGTTAGGGTAGGACACCAGGGTTGGGGTAGAACACCAGAATTAGGGTAGAACACCAGGGTAAGGTAGAACACCAGGGTTAGGGTAGAACACCAGCATTAGGGTAGAACATCAGGGTCAGGGTAGAACACCAGGGTTAAGGTAGAACACCAGAATTAGGGTAGAACACCAGGGTCAGGGTAGAAAGCCAGGGTCAGAGTAGAACACCGGGTCAGGGTACAGCACCAGGGTTAGTGTAGAACACCAGGGTTAGGGTACAGGACCAGGGTTAGGGTACAGCACCAGGGTCAGTGTAGAACACCAGAATTAGGGTACAGCACAAGGGTCAGGGTAGAACGCCAGGGTCAGTGTAGAACACCAGGGTCAGGGTAGAACACCAGGGTCAGGGTAGAACACCAGGGTCAGGGTAGAGCACCAGGGTCAGGGTACAGCACCAGGGTCAGGGTAGAACACCAGGGTCAGTGTAGGGCACCAGGGTTAGGGTAGAGCACCAGGGTCAGGGTAGAACACCAGGGTCAGGGTACAGCACCAGGGTCAGGGTACAGCACCAGGGTCAGGGTACAGCACCAGGGTCAGGGTTGGGGTATAGGACCCACTTAGCTTGGTGATGATGATAAATCACCTTTCAGAGAAGTGACTGACACGTCTCAAATGTTTACACGCGGCCCCTATATCTCTGTCCCAGGGATCTGAGGGGCTGGTTGGAGAGCCAGCGAGGTACTACTTCCCCCCCTATGTCTCCTCAGAGCTTGTGTTACTGCATCACATACATCACCCTGACATGGTGTAGACTCTGAAACAGCAGGCTTCGGCCCCCGTTGGCCCCCGTCCCAGGAGGATCACATATTTGCCATACATTGCACTCAGTGAGGTGTGGTGGTATCACAGACAGACAGCCATACATGGATCCAGCCAAGAGCATTACAGAGACAGCCATACATGGATCCAGCCAAGAGCATTACAGACACACAGCCATGGATGGATCCAGCCAAGAGCATTACAGACAGACAGCAATGGATGGATCCAGCCAGGAGCATCGCACAGACAGCCATGGATGGATCCAGCCAGGAGCATCACAGACAGACAGTCATGGATGGATCCAGCCAAGAGCATTACAGACAGACAGTCATGGATGGATCCAGCCAAGAGCATTACAGACACACAGCCATGGATGGATCCAGCCAGGAGCATCACAGACAGACAGCAATGGATGGATCCAGCCAAGAGCATTACAGACACACAGCAATGGATGGATCCAGCCAGGAGCATCACAGACAGACAGCAATGGATGGATCCAGCCAGGAGCATTACAGACAGACAGTAATGGATGGATCCAGCCAGGAGCATCACAGAGACAGCCATGGATGGATCCAGCCAGGAGCATCACAGACAGACAGCAATGGATGGATCCAGCCAGGAGCATCACAGAGACAGCCATGGATGGATCCAGCCAGGAGCATCACAGACAGACAGACATGGATGGATTCAGCCAGGAGCATCGCATAGACAGCAATGGATGGATCCAGCCAGGAGCATCACAGACAGACAGCAATGGATGGATCCAGCCAGGTGCATCAAAGACAGACAGCAATGGATGGATCCAGCCAGGAGCATTACAGACACACAGCCATGGATGGATCCAGCCAGGTGCATCACAGACAGACAGCCATACATGGATCCAGCCAAGAGCATTACAGAGACAGCCATACATGGATCCAGCCAAGAGCATTACAGACACACAGCCATGGATGGATCCAGCCAAGAGCATTACAGACAGACAGCAATGGATGGATCCAGCCAGGAGCATCGCACAGACAGCCATGGATGGATCCAGCCAGGAGCATCACAGACAGACAGTCATGGATGGATCCAGCCAAGAGCATTACAGACAGACAGTCATGGATGGATCCAGCCAAGAGCATTACAGACACACAGCCATGGATGGATCCAGCCAGGAGCATCACAGACAGACAGCAATGGATGGATCCAGCCAAGAGCATTACAGACACACAGCAATGGATGGATCCAGCCAGGAGCATCACAGACAGACAGCAATGGATGGATCCAGCCAGGAGCATTACAGACAGACAGTAATGGATGGATCCAGCCAGGAGCATCACAGAGACAGCCATGGATGGATCCAGCCAGGAGCATCACAGACAGACAGCAATGGATGGATCCAGCCAGGAGCATCACAGAGACAGCCATGGATGGATCCAGCCAGGAGCATCACAGACAGACAGACATGGATGGATTCAGCCAGGAGCATCGCATAGACAGCAATGGATGGATCCAGCCAGGAGCATCACAGACAGACAGCAATGGATGGATCCAGCCAGGTGCATCAAAGACAGACAGCAATGGATGGATCCAGCCAGGAGCATTACAGACACACAGCCATGGATGGATCCAGCCAGGTGCATCACAGACAGACAGCAATGGATGGATCCAGCCAGGAGCATTACAGACACACAGCCATGGATTGATCCAGCCAAGAGCATCACAGAGACAGCCATGGATGGATCCAGCCAGGAGCATCACAGACAGACAGCAATGGATGGATCCAGCCAGGAGCATCACAGAGACAGCCATGGATGGATCCAGCCAGGAGCATCACAGACAGACAGACATGGATGGATCCAGCCAGGAGCATTACAGACACACAGCCATGGATGGATCCAGCCAGGTGCATCAAAGACAGACAGCAATGGATGGATCCAGCCAGGAGCATCGCACAGACAGCCATGGATGTATCCAGCCAGGTGCATCTGTCTCATCCATACGCAGTGTTTCCATAATCGACCAAAACAAGACACTTCTGTACTGTCTTCTTATTTAACCAACATGTGAGTGGGCCAGTTAGTTTTTCATGGATCTGTGCACTTAGATAGCTTGCTATCTTAGTTTTTTAGTTTTTTAAATAATATCCTAGCAACATAACATAACTGTGGATACTCCCCCCATCATGGTGCAGTGACACACCGGTGGTGTCAGTGTACTTGGTGCCAACATCGACTGTGGGCACAGAAACATTTTGTGTTGCCTCAGTTTCTTGGTGACTCTGCTACTGTTGGTAGCCATCTTAATCATTCAGGACAAAGTGAGGCCTGCATGTGACTGAAGCACCAGTCTGAGGTACGACTTTCTTCCCATCTTCTAGCATTTTGACCAAACATGCCGGTTAACAGTGCTTCTGCCACCACCACCAGGCTGTTCCCACCACCTGGTCGTTCCCACCACCGGGCCGTTCCCACCACCGGGCCGTTCCCACCACCCGGCCGTTCCTCTCTTGACGTCAAAGCCACAATGTATTATTGGTGTATGAGTCTATGGTAATGTATTTCAAAATGATTAAATTGAAGTGTATATATTCTAACAATGGTTGAACTTTTGCAACAACAAAAAACCTTTTGATTGAATATCATCAACCTACATTGTTAGATTTGTATAAATATACTGTGCAACCTGTCCTTTAATTGAAGGACCTACTGCTATTTGACAAGCCCTGTCACTTCAGCCCCGACATCGATATAACCCTGACCTGGACTGGGACTCATAGTCCCTCACGCTTTCCTCTCAGGGGGAACTAGTCCCTCTCCCTCCTCCCCCTCTCCTCTCAGGGGGAACTAGTCCCCTCTCCTCTCAGGGGGAACTAGTCCCTCTCCCTCCTCCCCCTCTCCTCTCAGGGGGAACTAGTCCCTCTCCCTCCTCCCCCCTCTCCTCTCAGGGGGAACTAGTCCCTCTCCCTCCTCCCCCTCTCCTCTCAGGGGGAACTAGTCCCTCTCCTCTCGGGGGGAACTAGTCCCTCTCCCTCCCCCCCTCTCCTCTCAGGGGGAACTGGTCCCTCTCCCTCCTCCCCCTCTCCTCTCAGGGGGTAATGGACGGTGGAAGAATGTGTAGAGAGGAAGTGTGTTTCCTCCAGGCGTATAGCAGCTCACAGAGGAGAGGAGAAGCTGAGAGACGACAGGCTGTCAGATGACAATGGGGTCCAGGACAGGACCTAAGTGTCGCCCCAGGGAGCAGGGAACACTCCTCACCCCTCCACCTTACCCCAGACCTGGGTTCAGATACTATTTGAAATCATTTCAAATAGTTCAGTAGAGATTAGTAGAGCTTGCCTGGCACAATTGAACCAATAGAATAATTGTAGAAGAGAAAATCCTTACAATCTGGCACTCCAGGCAGGCTCAAGGAAATGCTTTGGAAAGATTTCAAATAGTATTTGAACCCAGGTCTGCCGCCTGCCTTCCTGCGTGTTGAGTTGTCCTGAAGCACTAAGTGCACGTAGGGGAGGCCTTCACAGCGGATCTGGCAAGGTGATCCGTTCATCTCCACCCCCCTTCCTTCTCATCCCCCTCTCCCTGCTAGTCATCTCTTCCTTCCCTCTCCAATCAGGAGGTGAAGGATTGACACAGAAGGTGAAGACAGGTCTGGGAGGTTTTGGTGATCTCTGTCTCTCTCTCTCTCTCTCTCTATCTCTATCTCTGTCTCTGTCTCTCGCTCTCCGTCTCTCTCCCCCCTCTCTCTTTCTCTCTCTCTCTCTCTCTCTCTCTCTCTCTCTCTCTCTCTCTCTCTCTCTCATTCTAGTTTACTCAATTTTTTTTGTAAATTCTTTCCAATGTATCAATTAATTATCTTTTTGTTTTCTCATGATTTGGTTGGGTCTAATTGTGTTGCTGTCCTGGGGTTCTGTGGGGTCTGTTTGTGTTTGTGAACAGAGCCCCAGGACCAGATTGCTTAGGGGACTCTTCTCCAGCTTCATCTCTCTGTAGGTGATGGCTTTGTTATGGAAGGATTGGGAATCGCTTCCTTTCATGTGGTTGTAGAATTTAAAGGCTCTTTTCTGGATTGTCATATTAGCGGGTATCAGCCTAATTCTGCTCTGCATGCATTATTTGGTGTTTTACGTTGTACACAGAGAATAGTTTTTGCTGAATTCTGCATGCAGAGTCTCAATTTGGTGTTTGTCTGATTTTGTGAATTCTTGGTTGGTGAGCGGACCCCAGACCTCACAACCATGAAGGGCAATGGGTTCTATAACTGATTCAAGTATTTTTAGCCAGATCCTAATTGGTATGTCGAATTTGATGTTCCTTTTGATGGCATAGAAGGTCCTTCTTGCCTTGTCTCTCAGATCGTTCACAGCTTTGTGGAAGTTACCTGTGGCACTGATGTTTAGGCCGAGGTATTTCTTGTTTTTTTGTGTGCTCTAGGGCAATGGTGCCTAGGTGGAATTTGTCTTACTGAGATTTACTATCAGGGCCCAGGTCTGACAGAATCTGTGCAGAAGATCTAGGTGCTGCTGTAGACCCTCCTTGATTGGGGACAGAAGCACCAGATCATCAGCAAACAGTAGACATTTCACTTCAGATTCTAGTAGGGTGAGGCCGGGTGCTGCAGACCATTCTAGTGCCCTCGCAAAAGTGCCCTTGCCAATTCGTTGATATATATGTTGAAGAGGGTGGGACTTAAGCTGCATCCCTGTGTACACCCCACATCCCTGTCTCACCCCTGGCCCTGTGGAAAGAAATGTGTGTGTTTTCTGCCAATTTTAACCGCACACTTGTTGTTTGTGTAAATGGATTTTATAATGTCCTGTATAATGTTTATAAAGTCGAATGCTTTTTTCTGAAATCAACAAAGCATGAGAAGACTTTGCCTTTGTTTTGTTTTGTTTGTTTGTTTGTCAATTAGGGTGTGCAGGGTGAATACGTGGTCTTTCCTATGGTAATTTGGTAAAAAGCCAATTTGATATTTGCTCAGTACATTGTACGAGTCTGCTGTTAATGATAATGCAGAGGATTTTCACCAAGGTTGCTGTTGACACATATCCCACGGTAGTTACTGGGGTCAAATTTGTCTCCACTTTTGTGGATTGGGGTTATCAGTCCTTGGTTCCAAATATTGGGGAAGATGCCAGAGCTAATGATGATGATGTTAAAGAGTTTAAGTATAGCCAATTTAAATTTGTGGTCTGTATATTTTATCACTTCATTTAGATATACCATCAACCCCACAGGCCTTTTTGGGTTGGAGGGTTTGTATTTTGTCCTGTAGTTCATTCAAGGTAATTGGAGAATCCAGTGGGTTCTGGTTGTCTTTTATAGTTGATTCTAAGATTTGTATTTGATCATGTATATGTTTTTGCTGTTTGTTCTTTGTTATAGAACCAAAAAGATTAGAGAAGTGGTTTATCTAGACATTTCTGTTTTGGATAGATAACTATTCATGTTGTTGTTTGTTTAGAGTTTTCCCAGAAGTGGTTGGATTCTTCAGTTACATTGAGCTGATTTCTGACGTGCTGTTCCTTCTTTTTCCGTAGTGTATGTCTGTATTGTTTTAGTGATTCACCGTAGTGAAGGCGTAGACTCAGGTTTTCTGGGTCTCTATGTTTTTGGTTGGACAGGTTTCTCAATTTCTTTCTTAGGTTTTTGCATTCTTCATCAAGCCATTTGTCATTGTTGTTAATTTTCTCAGGTTGTCTGCTTGCATTTTTTTGATTTGATAGGGAAGCTGAGAGGTCAAATATACTGGTTTTCTACTGCCACGTTTACACATTAACTATTACAGTGAAACATTTTGTCCAGGAAATTGTCTAGAAGGGATTGAATTTGTTGTTACCTAATTGTTTTTGGGGAGATTTCCAGACTACTTTCCTTCCATTTATAGCATTTCTTAATATTATTCAGTTCCTTTTTAATTTGTAATTTTATTTATCCTTTATTTAACTAGGCAAGTCAGTTAAGAGCAAATTCTTATTTACAATGACGGCCTACCCCGGCCAAACCCAAATGACGCTGGGTCAATTGTGCGCCACCCTATCGGACTTCCAATCACGGCCGGTTGTGATACCCAGCGTTGCGACCCGTATTTGTTGGTTATGTTGTCGTAGTTGAGTCTAGGGGGGCATATTGGGGAGGGAATGCTGTCACCTCCAGGTAGGTGTTTGTCCCCCATGTGTGCTGAGGGTGTCAGGTTCTTGTCTAGTTCTGGCATTTAGGTCGCCACAGAATACTACATGTCCCTGGGTCTGGAAATGGTTGATTTCCCCTCCAGGATGGAGAAACAGTCTTTATTAAAGGGGATTCTACTGGGGATAGTAGACAGCACACTCTTTTCTCTGCTGAGATTATTTCCTGATTTATTTCTAACCAAACATAAAATGTTCCTGTTTTTATTAATTTAATAAAGTGTGCTCTATATCAAGTTAGCATACCCCCCGAGTCTCTTCCCTGTTTCACACCTGGTAGATGGGACTACCAGCTCTTTGTAACCTAGAGGGAAACCAGTGGGTCCATCTCCTCTATACCCTGTTTCACACCTGGTAGTTTGGTGGATGGGACTACCAGCTCTCTGTAACTTAGAGAACAACCAGTGGGTCCATCTCCTCTATACCCTGTTTCTTGTAGGATGACAATGTCTGTATTTCTGTTTTGGGGTTCCTGCTCTTTATTGCAAAGGGACATGATCTCTCTCTCTCTCCTCTCTTTCCCCCCCCTCTCTCTACTCTCTTTCCCCCCTTCTCTCTCCTCTCTATCCCTCTCTCCCCTCTCTTTCCCCCCTCTCCACCCCCCTCTCCCCTCTCTTTCCCCCCTCTCCACCCCCCTCTCTCCTCTCTTTCCCCTCTCCTCTCTCTGTCTCCTCTCTTTCCCCCCTCCCCTCACGCTATTCTCTCTTCCCCCCTCCTCTCTCTCTCCTCTCTTCCTCCCCACCCTCTCTCTCTCCTCCCCCCCACCCTCTCTCTCTCCTCTCTTCCTCCCCACCCCCCCAACCCCCTCTCTCTCTCTCCTCTCTTCCTCCCCACCCCCCCTCTCTCTCTCCTCCTCTCTTCCTCCCCACCCGCCTCTCTCTCTCGTAGGATAATCTCTTTTATTCCAATGTCCCTTGAGACCAATACACATGTTGGGACACAGAGGCTTCCTTTCCCAGTTTGTTTCCTTTATGTGAAGTCAGATGTCTTCATATGCCATTATCACTATGAGGGGGGCGGGTAGCGTCTTGGTGACTGGAGGGGAGGGGGTCAACTGGGTTATGTAGTCTGACAAATTGTTCCATAATTACACCACAAACGGGCCTCTATCGCTAACACTCCCAGAAGCCTTGAAGGAGGCAGGCGCCATGTCTCCACGTCTGTGGTAGACGATAGCATGGTCTTTGAGAATCTGTATTGTTACCTACACATACCTACAGAGCTTTAGAAAGATCAGATTCACTTCTGATAAGAGAACATCAAGACCAGGTTTTATAATACTAGTTTAGACATCTTGATCTGCATGAACTAAAACTACGTCTTCTCCTCCTTCTTCTCCAACCTTCTCCTTCTCAATCTTCTCCTTCTCTTTCTCCTTCTCATTCTTCTCCTTCTTCTTCTCCTTCTTCTTCTTCTCATTCTTCTTCTTCTTCATCTTCTTCTTCTCCATCATCTTCTTCTTCTCCTGCTCCTTCTTCTTCTGCTCCTTCTTCTGCTCCTTCTTCTTCTTCTGCTCCTTCTTCTTCTTCTGCTCCTTCTTCTACTACCATCACTCAGGCTGTAGACGACTGAAAGGTAAATGATGAACAGATATAAACCTGTAGATATATCAGACGACCATAAACATTCCAGAAGGAACACGTCAAGAGGTATTGAGAAGCTGTGGTAATGTGTGGTAATGTGTAGTGGTCCGTGTCATGACTGTCTGGTCTTTAATGTCTTTATCCTTAAAGTGTCGGTGTGGGGTTGAACCACTTCTCCTGGACAGATGATGGAGTTACGGACCCTTTATGATGACAGCGGCCCCAAGGTTCCGTCGTAACCGCGGTAATGTCGTAAATTGCTCTTTTGGTCGTCGGTGACTTTGATTGACAGGTTCATGACAGTCGACTGCAAATCCCTTAATCCTTCCAGAACGTTGGGTTCCAACAGGAAGACACTCGATGCACTTTATTCCTGCTAGCACCTCTCTTCCTCTCATCTCATCTGGCACCTGTAAAAGACACTCGACACACACACACTCGACACACACACACTCGACCACACACACACGAGTCTGCCAGAGTCTTGACTAGTTGCATATTGACATGCGACACCTGCTGAGAGGTTTTATGAGCGATGGGGTTTATAAAGCCTGGGAATCCCTCTTCAATGTCTTGGGACTTAACATGTTGGAGATATAACCTACTAACTCATATTTTAATAGCATTACTAAGCTGTTCCCTCACATTTACATTAGTCAGTAAATACATGCTACTGGAAATGTGATTTTGATTTGGTGAAAGTAATTATCTCCGAACAACTTCCTGATCTCTCTCTACCAAGGTGAGAACATAAAAGACTGATGTGTTCTGTAGACTATAACTATATGAGCTGTCAGCCTGTTGGAATCTGGAGTTTATGGCCATATGGATTGAGGAGCAGCATGGTGTGTGTGTGTGTGTGTGCCCGTCTCAGTTACTCTGTATAGTCTATGATGTATGGAGCCATGTAGAGAATTGTCACACCCCACTGACAGAATGGACTCCTCCCTCCCTAACCTACAGGCTGGACATTCATCACACTGACAGGACAGGGAGCTCCTAAAACCTGGAGAAAATGACTGAAAATATATTGGTATATTAGTTATGTCAGTTAGTGTATACATTATTCTGTAAATGAATGATTAGAAAAAAGTGTGTAGTTATTGGTTCATATTATTAAATACTGACGAGGAGAGAGAGGGAGAGAGAGAGAGAAACAGAGAGAGGAGAGAGAGAGGGGAGAGAAACAGAGAGAGGAGAGAGATAGAGGAGAGAGAGACAAAGAGAGAGAGACAGGGAGAGAGAGAGAGTGAAGGTGTAAACTTGGCAGTAGAAACCTAAACAGTATATTTAGCATGGTTAATATACCAACCAGTCCTCCATGTCAGGAAAACAGCCACTGTTTAACCTTCCATTGTGGATGACACATTAGAAAGAATCAACAAAACACAGAGCAAACTAGAATGTTATTTGTTCCAAAAAAGAGAGTACACAGTGGCAGAATACCTGGTCACTGTGACTGACCCAAACACTCTCTCTCTCTCTTAATTTTAAGGGCTTTATTGGCATGGGAAACATATGTTAACATTGCCAAGGCAAGTGAAGTAGATAATAAACAAAAGTGAAAATAAATAAACGTAAATATGGGTTGTAGATATGGGAGTTTATCAAGTTTGGATTTGTTTTCAATTTCTTTGTGGATCTGTGTAATCTGAGGGAAATATGTGTCTCTAATATGGTCATATATTGAGCAGGAGGTTAGGAAGTGCAGCTCAGTTTCCACCTCATTTTGTGGGCAGTGTGCACATAGCCTGTCTTCTCTTGAGAGCCAGATCTTCCTACAGCGGTCTTTCTCAATAGCAAGGCTATGCTCACTGAGTCTGTACATAGTCAAAGCTTTCCTTAAGTTTGGGTCAGTCACAGTGGTCAGGTATTCTGCCACTATTTAATTCTCTCTCTCTCTCTCTCTCATTGCCAAAGCAAGTGAGGTAGATAATATACAATAGTGAAATAAACAATACAAATTAACAGTAAACATTACACATACAGAAGTTTCTAAAGACTTTACAAATGTCATATTATGTATATATACAGTGTTGTAACAATGTACAAATGTATAATGTACAAATGAAAATAAATAAACATAATATGGGTTGTATTTACAATGGTGTTTGTTCTTCACTGGTTGACCTTTTCTTGTGGCAACAGGTCACAAATCTTGCTGCTGTGATTGGTCACTGTGGTATTTCACCCAGTAGATATGGGAGTTTATCACAATTGGGTTAGTTTTCATATTCTTTGTGGATCTCTCTCTCTCTCTCTGAGGTGTGTCTTAGGGGGACAGACTAAAGTGGAGGAATGGCTGCAGGTGATTCTGGAGGAGAGGAGATCTTATCTGTTGTTAACAGAGGAATGACACCTTAATGGAACTCCAGGCTAGCAATTACCTCCGAGTTCTCCTCCTCCTACCCTCCCTCCTCCTCTCCTCTATCCTCCCCCCAACTCAATCTTTACTGACAAATTAAGATGAATTACACAGCGTGAGGGGAGCAGTCTACCTGTCTGATATAACACAGTCAGACAGTGTGAGGGGGGCAGTCTACCTGTCTGATATAACACAGTCAGACAGTGTGAGGGGAGCCGTCTACCTGTCTGATATAACACAGTCAGACAGTGTGAGGGGAGCCGTCTACCTGTCTGATATAACACAGTCAGACAGTGTGAGGGGAGCCGTCTACCTGTCTGATATAACACAGTCAGACAGTGTGAGGGGAGCAGTCTACCTGTCTGATATAACACAGTCAGACAGTGTGAGGGGAACCGTCTACCTGTCTGATATAACACAGTCAGACAGTGTGAGGGGAACCGTCTACCTGTCTGATATAACACAGTCAGACAGTGTGAGGGGAGCAGAGCATAAATACACCTATTTCACTGTTGCATGTTTTAATAACTGAATGACGACTGCTACACATGCTGCCACTGCTTTTAACAGACTAGATTATACTGTTTAGAGCGAGCAGGCAGCTCACAAACAAACAAGTGGAAACCAGGGAGAACGCAATGAGCATGCAGATGCAATAAGTGAAAACACATTATTTAACTGGGGGTAGCTAGCTAACATAATGTCACGAAGCATGATCTAACTGGGGATAGCTAGCTAACATAATGTCACAAAGCATTATCTAACTGGGGATAGCTAGCTAACATAATGTCACAAAGCATTATCTAACTGGGGATAGCTAGCTAACATAATGTCACAAAGCATTATCTAACTGGGGATAGCTAGCTAACATAATGTCACAAAGCATTATCTAACTGGGGATAGCTAGCTAACATAATGTCACAAAGCATTATCTAACTGGGGATAGCTAGCTAGCATAATGTCACAAAGCATTATCTAACTGGGGATAGCTAGCTAACATAATGTCACAAAGCATTATCTAACTGGGGATAGCTAGCTAGCATAATGTCACAAAACATTATCTAACTGGGGATAGCTAGCTAACGTAATGTCACAAAGCATTATCTAACTGGGGATAGCTAGCTAACGTAATGTCACAAAGCATTATCTAACTGGGGATAGCTAGCTAACGTAATGTCACAAAGCATTATCTAACTGGGGATAGCTAGCTAACATAATGTCACAAAGCATTATCTAACTGGGGATAGCTAGCTAACATAATGTCACAAAGCATTATCTAACTGGGGATAGCTAGCTAACATAATGTCACAAAGCATTTTCTAACTGGGGATAGCTAGCTAGCATAATGTCACAAAGCATTATCTAACTGGGGATAGCTAGCTAACATAATGTCACAAAGCATAATCTAACTTGGGATAGCTAGCTAGCATAATGTAATTTAGCATGATCTAACTGGGGATAACTAGCTAACATAATGTAATTTAGCATGATCTAACTGGGGATAGCTAGCTAACATAATGTCACAAAGCATTATCTAACTGGGGATAGCTAGCTAACATAATGTCACAAAGCATTATCTAACTGGGGATAGCTAGCTAGCATAATGTCACAAAACATTATCTAACTGGGGATAGCTAGCTAACATAATGTCACAAAGCATTATCTAACTGGGGATAGCTAGCTAGCATAATGTCACAAAACATTATCTAACTGGGGATAGCTAGCTAACGTAATGTCACAAAGCATTATCTAACTGGGGATAGCTAGCTAACGTAATGTCACAAAGCATTATCTAACTGGGGATAGCTAGCTAACGTAATGTCACAAAGCATTATCTAACTGGGGATAGCTAGCTAACGTAATGTCACAAAGCATTATCTAACTGGGGATAGCTAGCTAACATAATGTCACAAAGCATTATCTAACTGGGGATAGCTAGCTAACATAATGTCACAAAGCATTTTCTAACTGGGGATAGCTAGCTAGCATAATGTCACAAAGCATTATCTAACTGGGGATAGCTAGCTAACATAATGTCACAAAGCATAATCTAACTTGGGATAGCTAGCTAGCATAATGTAATTTAGCATGATCTAACTGGGGATAACTAGCTAACATAATGTAATTTAGCATGATCTAACTGGGGATAGCTAGCTAACATAATGTCACAAAGCATTATCTAACTGGGGATAGCTAGCTAACATAATGTCACAAAGCATTATCTAACTGGGGATAGCTAGCTAACATAATGTAATTTAGCATTATCTAACTGGGGATAACTAGCTAGCATAATGTCACAATGCATTATCTAACTGGGGATAGCTAGCTAACATAATGTAATTTAGCATGATCTAACTGGGGATAGCTAGCTAACATAATGTAATTTAGCATGATCTAACTGGGGATAGCTAGCTAACATAATGTCACAAAGCATTATCTAACTGGGGATAGCTAGCTAGCATAATGTCACAAAACATGATCTAACTGGGGATAGCTAGCTAACATAATGTCACAAAGCATTATCTAACTGGGGATAGCTAGCTAACGTAATGTCACAAAGCATTATCTAACTGGGGATAGCTAGCTAACGTAATGTCACAAAGCATTATCTAACTGGGGATAGCTAGCTAACGTAATGTCACAAAGCATTATCTAACTGGGGATAGCTAGCTAACATAATGTCACAAAGCATTATCTAACTGGGGATAGCTAGCTAACATAATGTCACAAAGCATTATCTAACTGGGGATAGCTAGCTAACATAATGTCACAAAGCATTTTCTAACTGGGGATAGCTAGCTAGCATAATGTCACAAAGCATTATCTAACTGGGGATAGCTAGCTAACATAATGTCACAAAGCATAATCTAACTTGGGATAGCTAGCTAGCATAATGTAATTTAGCATGATCTAACTGGGGATAACTAGCTAACATAATGTAATTTAGCATGATCTAACTGGGGATAGCTAGCTAACATAATGTCACAAAGCATTATCTAACTGGGGATAGCTAGCTAACATAATGTCACAAAGCATTATCTAACTGGGGATAGCTAGCTAACGTAATGTAATTTAGCATGATCTAACTGGGGATAGCTAGCTAACATAATGTCACAAAGCATTATCTAACTGGGGATAGCTAGCTAACATAATGTAATTTAGCATTATCTAACTGGGGATAACTAGCTAGCATAATGTAACAATGCATTATCTAACTGGGGATAGCTAGCTAACATAATATAATTTAGCATGATCTAACTGGGGATAATTAGCTAACATAATGTAATTTAGCATGATCTAACTGGGGATAACTAGCTAACATAATGTAATTTAGCATGATCTAACTGGGGATAGCTAGCTAACATAATGTCACAAAGCATTATCTAACTGGGGATAGCTAGCTAACATAATGTAATTTAGCATGATCTAACTGGGAATAACTAGCTAGCATAATGTCACAAAGCATTATCTAACTGGGGATAGCTAGCTAACATAATGTCACAAAGCATTATCTAACTGGGGATAGCTAGCTAACATAATGTAATTTAGCATTATCTAACTGGGGATAACTAGCTAGCATAATGTCACAATGCATTATCTAACTGGGGATAGCTAGCTAACATAATGTAATTTAGCATGATCTAACTGGGGATAGCTAGCTAACATAATGTAATTTAGCATGATCTAACTGGGGATAGCTAGCTAACATAATGTCACAAAGCATTATCTAACTGGGGATAGCTAGCTAGCATAATGTCACAAAACATGATCTAACTGGGGATAGCTAGCTAACATAATGTCACAAAGCATTATCTAACTGGGGATAGCTAGCTAGCATAATGTCACAAAACATTATCTAACTGGGGATAGCTAGCTAACGTAATGTCACAAAGCATTATCTAACTGGGGATAGCTAGCTAACGTAATGTCACAAAGCATTATCTAACTGGGGATAGCTAGCTAACGTAATGTCACAAAGCATTATCTAACTGGGGATAGCTAGCTAACATAATGTCACAAAGCATTATCTAACTGGGGATAGCTAGCTAACATAATGTCACAAAGCATTATCTAACTGGGGATAGCTAGCTAACATAATGTCACAAAGCATTTTCTAACTGGGGATAGCTAGCTAGCATAATGTCACAAAGCATTATCTAACTGGGGATAGCTAGCTAACATAATGTCACAAAGCATAATCTAACTTGGGATAGCTAGCTAGCATAATGTAATTTAGCATGATCTAACTGGGGATAACTAGCTAACATAATGTAATTTAGCATGATCTAACTGGGGATAGCTAGCTAACATAATGTCACAAAGCATTATCTAACTGGGGATAGCTAGCTAACATAATGTCACAAAGCATTATCTAACTGGGGATAGCTAGCTAACGTAATGTAATTTAGCATGATCTAACTGGGGATAGCTAGCTAACATAATGTCACAAAGCATTATCTAACTGGGGATAGCTAGCTAACATAATGTAATTTAGCATTATCTAACTGGGGATAACTAGCTAGCATAATGTAACAATGCATTATCTAACTGGGGATAGCTAGCTAACATAATATAATTTAGCATGATCTAACTGGGGATAATTAGCTAACATAATGTAATTTAGCATGATCTAACTGGGGATAACTAGCTAACATAATGTAATTTAGCATGATCTAACTGGGGATAGCTAGCTAACATAATGTCACAAAGCATTATCTAACTGGGGATAGCTAGCTAACATAATGTAATTTAGCATGATCTAACTGGGAATAACTAGCTAGCATAATGTCACAAAGCATTATCTAACTGGGGATAGCTAGCTAACATAATGTCACAAAGCATTATCTAACTGGGGATAGCTAGCTAACATAATGTCACAAAGCATTATCTAACTGGGGATAGCTAGCTAACAATGTCACAAAGCTTTATCTAACTGGGGATAGCTAGCTAACATAATGTCACAAAGCATTATCTAACTGGGGATAGCTAGCTAACATAATATCACAAGGCATTATCTAACTGGGGATAGCTAGCTAACGTAATGTAATTTAGCATGATCTAACTGGGGATAGCTAGCTAACATAATGTAAATTAGCATGATCTAACTGGGGATAGCTAGCTAACATAATGTAATTTAGCATTATCTAACTGGGGATAACTAGCTAGCATAATGTCACAAAGCATTATCTAACTGGGGATAGCTAGCTAACATAATGTAATTTAGCATGATCTAACTGGGAATAACTAGCTAGCATAATGTCACAAAGCAGTATCTAACTGGGGATAGCTAGCTAGCATAATGTCACAAAACATGATGCGCTATCCAGTTAGATAAACTTTCATTCTGAAATAACGTCATATTTCCGAGTTAGTCAGATATTAGTTTACATAGACTTAAAATTGACATGGAAGATAACTAGCTAGCAAACTACCAGCTAGCTATAGCCAGCTAGCTGCTTATCAAAGGTAGATAACTGGTTAATTTGACCCCCCAAAAAATCTACCAAACTATTTCTCAAAATTACTGTAGCATGCTAATTAATTTGATCATGCTTTGTGAAACACCCGGTTTTATTCTGTTTTAGTCCACACAACATGTTGACCCTGTCACGTACAGTAGAACCTGATGAACACCGTGGGGGAAACAATCACATTGGCCCATCCACATCTGTGATTAGAAGGTTCTAGTGTAGCCACTCTTGTTGGTTGTAGATGTCCTGTTTATCAGGTCCAGACTCCCATGACTTTTATGATTATTCATTTACAAGTTCATTACAATTAGCTTTTTGATTTAGCGCTATCTGTACCTGATAGAGCAGACCTGGTCTCAGTTGAGGAAGTGAGCCGTCATATGAAGGAGACTAGAGCGGACCTGGTCTCAGTTGAGGAAGTGAGCCGTCATATGAAGGAGACTAGAGCGGACCTGGTCTCAGTTGAGGAAGTGAGCCGTCATATGAAGGAGACTAGAGCGGACCTGGTCTCAGTTGAGGAAGTGAGCCGTCATTGAAGGAGACTAGAGCGGACCTGGTCTCAGTTGAGGAAGTGAGCCGTCATATGAAGGAGACTAGAGCAGACCTGGTCTCAGTTGAGGAAGTGAGCCGTCATATGAAGGAGACTAGAGCAGACCTGGTCTCAGTTGAGGAAGTGAGCCGTCATATGATGGAGACTAGAGCAGACCTGGTCTCAGTTGAGGAAGTGAGCCGTCATATGAAGGAGACTAGAGCAGACCTGGTCTCAGTTGAGGAAGTGAGCCGTCATATGAAGGAGACTAGAGCAGACCTGGTCTCAGTTGAGGAAGTGAGCCGTCATAGGAAGGAGACTAGAGCAGACCTGGTCTCAGTTGAGGAAGTGAGCCGTCATATGAAGGAGACTAGAGCAGACCTGGTCTCAGTTGAGGAAGTGAGCCGTCATATGAAGGAGACTAGAGCAGACCCAGAGGTTCTGACTGACCACACGTTTGAACGCTCCAGGATGGTCCGTTTACTTTGTACCGTTAAAATGTATGCTATCACTGGGGAAGTTCCCCCTCAGACCAAATAGCTGGTTAAACAAGCCTAGAAATGTTTGCACGGCCCGTGTGTCCGTGGAGCTGCTGCTGCTGGCAGGGTAGGAAACAACCAAACAGATTGTTTTAGACAATATACTTTTGAAATAGGAAAATGTACACATTTATCACACTCCTAACAACATTTAAAACATAATCTATTAATTACATCATATATATGCTTTTCTATTGTTATTATTTTTTTGACCAATAACAAGTGTCGCCCCTAACGCCCTGTGGGCGGGCCCCGAATGAGTTTTAACTATTACCTAAAATAGTTATTTGGTGACATAATGCAAAACACACCTTGACAAGACAGCAGTAACCCCTTCTAATAGTGAGAACAGCCTCATTGAAGTGTGTGAGCAGGCTGGCCAGCTACCAACCCCCATCAGACTGACAGAACTGAGCCTGGCCAGCTACCAACCCCCATCAGACAGACAGACAGAACTGAGCCTGGCCAGCTACCAACCCCCATCAGACAGACAGACAGCTGAGCCTGGCCAGCTACCAACCCCCATCAGACAGACAGACAGACAGAACTGAGGCTGGCCAGCTACCAACCCCCATACGACAGACAGACAGACAGAACTGAGGCTGGCCAGCTACCAACCCCCATCAGACAGACAGAACTGAGCCTGGCCAGCTACCAACCCCCATTCAGACAGACAGACAGAACTGAGCCTGGCCAGCTACCAACCCACATCAGACAGACAGACAGAACTGAGCCTGGCCATCTACCAACCCACATCAGAGCGATGGCTCTCACTGCTCTGGACCAGTCAGAAAACTTAATGAAGCGATTCACTATTGAATTCACTTCTTTCATCTTGACTGCGTGGACATGGGCCTTGCGAAGCTTAGGGTCGGTTGTTTCTACTTCTCCCACCATTTCCTCTTCACGTGGAAGACTCCGCTGCCAAAGAAAGTTGGGTCCTTTCAGCCAGTTAGACTCTTTCAGCTGAACTTCACTTCGTTTATTGTCTGGGAGATTAGGTTTGTCCGTCTTGAAAGGAAGTGGGAGTTCATAGTGGCCGTCTTCCTTCTGCCTTATACTTTCTTTCACTTTAAACAAGAAGAGAAGGTCTTCCTGAGAAACTGGGTTGTCATCTGTAGTGTGATCTGCGAAATCAGATTCGAGGACCTTGATTATGTCTGTTGGATTGATCTCTTTGACTTGAGTTTTGCACACAAAGTGTACTTCTCTCTTCAGCTCAACTGATGGCTGCACGGCAGGTGTCACTTGTCGCACTATGATCTGTAGCTCTCTTCACGACAACAGACACAGGTTGGTTCTTTGAAACGGGCGTTTATTGCATTGCACGTATTTTTCTCCGATGCATCCACGTCACGCCGTGAGAACTATATGTTTGAATGAACACAGTAACGTTGATAAATTATACAGTACTGAAACAAAGAAATACAAATGGCGCTCGGCGCAACAATACAAATGGAACTTGGCGCGAATATAAACAAAGTTCTATAGGTTGAACAAAATACCTCGTTGGCTGCTTGTCCTGAAAAGAGGTTATTGAATTCTTAAAGTCCCTTGAAAGTCCCTTTACTGTCTTTCTTAGCCTCTGCCATCAACAATTATGACTCAGACTAAGATCTGCTTAAGTTAGATTGCACACAGTCAATTAACAAATTCCGTAGCAGTAACACAACAGAGAACGTTAGTTCCGGGATGGAACATAAAAACACAATCAATGGCCTAACGTTAATTTACCTGTTACATCACATTTAAATTCTTATCTATACATCAATAAATCATTTATTTATTTACTACATCAAATAAATCTTGAATTATGTATTAATCATGCATAGTGAACACAGCATCTATGTAACAACACTTACATCAGACAGACAGACAGAACTGAGGCTGGCCAGCTACCAACCCCCATCAGACAGACAGAAGTGAGGCTGGCCATCTACCAATCCCCATCAGACAGACAGAACTGAGCCTGGCCAGCTACCAACCCCCATCAGACAGAGACAGAACTGAGTCTGGCCAGCTACCAACCCCCATCAGACAGACAGACAGACAGAACTGAGGCTGGCCAGCTACCAACCCCCATCAGACAGACAGAACTGAGTCTGGCCAGCTACCAACCCCCATCAGACAGACAGAGACTGAGTCTGGCCAGCTACCAACCCCCATCAGACAGACAGACAGACAGAACTGAGGCTGGCCAGCTACTAACCCCCATCAGACAGACAGAACTGAGGCTGGCCAGCTACCAACCCCCATCAGACAGACAGACAGAACTGAGGCTGGTCATCTACCAACCCCCATCAGACAGACAGAACTGAGGCTGGCCAGCTACCAACCCCCATCAGACAGACAAACAGACAAAAGTGAGGCTGGCCAGCTACCAACCCCCATCAGACAGACAGACAGAACTGAGGCTGGTCATCTACCAACCCCCATCAGACAGACAGAACTGAGGCTGGCCAGCTACCAACCCCCATCAGACAGACAGACAGACAGACAGACAGACAGACAGACAGACAGACAGACAGACAGACAGACAGACAGACAGACAGACAGACAGACAGACAGACAGACAGACAGACAGACAGACAGACAGACAGAACTGAGGCTGGCCATCTACCAACCCCCATCAGACAGACAGACAGACAGACAGACAGACAGACAGACAGACAGACAGACAGACAGACAGACAGACAGACAGACAGACAGACAGACAGACAGACAGACAGACAGACAGACAGACAGACAGACAGACAGAACTGAGGCTGGCCAGCTACCAACCCCCATCAGACAGACAGACAGACAGAACTGAGGCTGGCCAGCTACCAACCCCCATCAGACAGACAGACAGAACTGAGCCTGGCCAGCTACCAACCCCCATCAGACAGACAGAACTGAGGCTGGCCAGCTACCAACCCCCCATCAGACAGACAGACAGAACTGAGGCTGGCCAGCTACCAACCCCCTGTCAGACAGACAGAAGTGAGGCTGGCCAGCTACCAACCCCCATCAGACAGACAGAACTGAGGCTGGCCAGCTACCAACCCCCTGTCAGACAGAGAGACAGACAGAAGTGAGGCTGCATGGGGTCGGTGGTGAGAAAGACAAACAGCTTGAGCTGTAGACAGATGATTAAAGCATCAGAACTAAAGGACTGACAAGGCAGTGGGGTGTTGAGCATGTTGAGTCTCTCAGCTGGTCCTAGTATTGATCCAGTATTGGTTTGGATGTATTGATTACAGGATGATGGCCTCCTGTGGGGGCGACTCTACACGACCTCACACTGGGGTCTGCTCACACCTCTCAGAAACAATCAACCCCACGTTATTATGTAACGGCAGTAGTTCATACAATATACACAATGATACAACTTAAACATCACATAACCCTAATCCTAACTCTGAGCCTAAACCTAAACCTAAACTTAACACTAGCACTAACCCTAATCCTAACTCTGAGCCTAACCCTAACCCTAAGCCTAAACCTAATCTTAACACTAGCACTAACCCTAAGATAACATGGTTGTCATTGTGAATATGAATGAATATGCACTTGCACTCGTCATGAAGGTTAACTGAACACTCAAAGATTCAGTTGCATTCAAGTCGCATTCAAGTGTCTTGTCATTTTAACGTCTATTTCTGATGTTAAAGAATTACAGAGCAGATTTCCTCCTTTTCTCCGGTCCGAGTCTCCTGAAGTGTTTGAGCTCCTCGAGGAGAAGTGGTTCCTTTGATGTGTGATAGAATGTGTTTAAAAGCCGCTGTGTGGCAGCTGAGAGGTGAAGGGAGCGTTGTGGATGAGGGACGCTGGGAAGGAAGGGCATGTACCAACAGACCTAGACCCTGAGTGATGGCGATGAGACAGGAGGATCATGGGTAACAGGACACCACCTCGCCCCCCCTTCGTCTCCCCCTGTATCCTCCGTCAGCACAGTCATCCTAATCACAGCTGTGAAATCTCTCTTTAGGTTTATACTGATGTCACCTCATCTTAGAGAGACAATCTGCAGTAAATACATCCATTATTGGACTTATAAATTAATGATATACGGTATATCCATTGATTCTTGAAGAATATAACTTATAAGTGGCAGGTAGTCTAGTGGTTAGAGCGTTGGGCCAGTAACCAAAAGGTTGCTAGATCAAATCCCCGAGCTGACAAGGTACAAATCTGTCGTTCTGCCCCTGAACAAGGCAGTTAACCCACTGTTCCCCGGTAGGTCATCATTGTAAATAATAATTTGTTCTTAACTGACTTGCCTAGTTAAATAAAGGGAAAATAAATTGCCTCGTGAGCTTAGTTCAACTGTAACACTCCATGAGAACCCAAAATATCAGCTTGTTTATCTCCAACATTTCTAAACAAAGGAAGTGTATAGCCTCAGAACATGGTTCAAAGTATCACTGTGTTAAATGAGATAGTCAGTCCTTGTATCTATAGCTCTGTCTATGAATTTGAGAGTGGTTACATTTGTCCAGCCCCACCCTCAGCGTTTTAGCAAAACAGTGGAGGGGAAAAGGCTGTGTTATTGTGGCAGTAAACTACAGTCTGTGTGTATTGAATCTCTTCAGCGTGGCAGAAAACTACAGACTGTGTGTATGGAATCTCTTCAGCACGGCAGTAAACTACAGACTGTGTGTATGGAATCTCTTCAGCGTGGCAGTAAACTACAGACTGTGTGTATGGAATCTCTTCAGCGTGGCAGTAAACTACAGACTGTGTGTATGGAATCTCTTCAGCGTGGCAGTAAACTACAGACTGTGTGTATGGAATCTCTTCAGCGTCGCAGTAAACTACAGACTGTGTGTATGGAATCTCTTCAGCGTGGCAGTAAACTACAGACTGCGTGTATGGAATCTCTTCAGCGTGGCAGTAAACTACAGACTGTGTGTATGGAATCTCTTCAGCGTGGCAGTAAACTACAGACTGCGTGTATGGAATCTCTTCAGCGTGGCAGTAAACTACAGACTGTGTGTATGGAATCTCTTCAGCACGGCAGTAAACTACAGGCTGTATGTATGGAAACTCTTCAGCGTGGCAGTAAACTACAGACTGTGTGTATGGAATCTCTTCAGCGTGGCAGTAAACTACAGACTATGTGTTTGTGTTTGGAATCTCTTCAAGCGTGGCAGTAAACTACAGACTGTGTGTATGGAATCTCTTCAGCGTGGCAGTAAACTACAGACTGTGTGTATGGAATCTCTTCAGCACGGCAGTAAACTACAGGCTGTATGTATGGAAACTCTTCAGCGTGGCAGTAAACTACAGACTGTGTGTATGGAATCTCTTCAGCGTGGCAGTAAACTACAGACTATGTGTTTGTGTTTGGAATCTCTTCAAGCATGGCAGTAAACTACAGACTGTGTGTATGGAATCTCTTCAGCGTGGCAGTAAACTACAGACTGTGTGTTTGTGTATGGAATCTCTTCAGCACGGCAGTAAACTACAGACTGTATGTATGGAATCTCTTCAGCGTGGCAGTAAACTACAGACTGCGTGTATGGAATCTCTTCAGCGTGGCAGTAAACTACAGACTGTGTGTATGGAATCTCTTCAGCGCGGCAGTAAACTACAGACTGTGTGTATGGAATCTCTTCAGCGCGGCAGTAAACTACAGACTGTGTGTATGGAATCTCTTCAGCGCGGCAGTAAACTACAGACTGTGTGTATGGAATCTCTTCAGCGTGGCAGTAAACTACAGACTGTGTGTATGGAATCTCTTCAGCGTGGCAGTAAACTACAGACTGTGTATTTGTGTATGGGTGCATGTGTTCTTTGTTTTCCTTTCTTGACATTGGGAATTAAAATAGGAATAAAGATGACATTTCTAAAGATTGTAACATTCAACAAGGCTGTCCGTGCCATACTGATCCTTGGATCGGGGAAACTGGATCCGGTTAAGATGAAACGCAAGAGTGAACTTTAAAGAGCTGTCTGTCGTCTCTGTATCAAGACATGTCATCAGAGGTGTGCTTTTCCAGTCATGGGAAAATGGCGGTGTGATGTGTGACAAGGTCCCGTGTCACTGGTTGTTCATCAACTATGACACATTTCCTGCAGACCTTCCTAACTGGACTGGAGGTTTTCTGGAGTGGAAGTGTACAATAGTTGTGCCAAATTCAATGCAACATTTTTTAAATGCAAGGTACCCATAAAAAGGAAGAAACCCCCAGCACACTCTTAAAAGCTCCACAAACAGTGTAATGGATCTCACAGACACTCAACAAGTGGTCAGATTCACCAAAACATATGGCTGTATTTCAGCTAGACACTGCAAGCAAAACATCTAAGAGTTAAATCAGGAAGTACAAGACAACGTGTAAGGTAGACAAACCATTGGCTTCCCAACCTGCTGAAGTGAAGATAATGATTATAAATGTTGTGTGGAACAATACTCAGTCTCACAGACAGGTGGCAGCAGAGAGGCAGAGTTCTGATTTCCAATGTAGAACAATACTCAGTCTCACAGACAGGTGTCAGCAGAGAGGCAGAGTTCTGATTTTCACTGTAGAACAATACTCAGTCTCACAGACAGGTGTCAGCAGAGAGGCAGAGTTCTGATTTTCACTGTAGAACAATACTCAGTCTCACAGACAGGTGGCAGCAGAGAGTTATACTCCGGATATTCACTGTAGAACAATATTCAGTTTCACAGACAGGTGGCAGCAGAGAGTTATACTCCGGATATTCACTGTAGAACAATATTCAGTCTCACAGACAGGTGGCAGCAGAGAGTTATACTCCGGATATTCACTGTAGAACAATACTCAGTCCCACAGACAGGTGGCAGCAGAGAGGCATAGTTCTGACTGATTCTCACTGTGGAACAGATTGGGGACTGTATTGTTGCTGTCCCCAAGTGACAGAACAACAAGGCCGTCGTTCACTTGGCGTGAAGATAAATGTTTATAGCTGTTATTTGGGCTTTATTGATTCTTAGCATATGTGTTGTGTTTCTGTCCTTTGTGTGTTTTTGGTCCATTCTCTAAATACAGTATCTTCCTCACATAGACATTTTGAGAGACTGAAATCATTCCTGTAACCTAGGCTACACAGGCTGCATTTTACACAGACAGCACAACTCTGTTTTATTTTTCAGTAATTCACTAATATCTGATGTGAAAAGATCCGATGTGATTGTTCAAAAGATCAGAATTGGGCTGCCTGTGTAAACGCAGCCATATAGTTCTAACCTATGTCAGTGCCTGAAAAAATGTATTTAGATAACTATACCAGTGACATCATAGATACAGGAACTCAACCTATAGATGAATGTAGGTCAAAGTGTATTTTACAGCATCGAGGTCTTTAAGAATTCATATTCCTAAAATGAACGATACACTGGAGTGTACAAAACATTAAGAACACATTCCTAATATTGAGGTTGGAACGAGCAGGTGTTCTTAATGTTTTGTACACTGCAGTGTATACCCAGTGACTTTTGAGGAACATAACTCTTAGATGCTTCATGAGCTTAGTTCAACTGTCGTATCCCATCAGCATTCACAATATCAGCTTGTTTCACCAATTTGTTTGTAAACAATGTAAATGTAAATTAACGCTGTATAGACTTAAAACATTGCTAAAACTATAAACTTGATATTATTCCACCAGGTAAGTTGACTGAGAATACGTTTACTCATTTACAACAGCGACCTGGGGAATAGTTACAGGGATGAATGAGCCAATTGTAAGCTGGGGACGACTAGGTGGCCAGGATAGTGTGAGTGCCATGGGATCTTTAGTGACCACAGAGTCAGGACACCTGTTTAACGTCACATTCGAAAGACAGCACCCTACACAAGGCAATGTCCCCAATCACAGCCCTGGGGAATTGGAATAAAAAAAAATATTGACTAAAGGGTGCCTCCTACTGGCCCTCCAACACTACTTCCAGCAGCATCTGGTCTCCTATCCAAGACCAAACCTGCTTAGCTTCAGAAGCTAGCCAGCAGTGGGCTGCAGGGTGGTGTGCTGCTGGCTATATCATGGATGGCCAGTCCTTGTATACAAAGCTCTGTCCATGAGTTTGAGAGGGTGACATTCCTGTAGCCCCATCTTCAGCTGTTTTAAAAAATCAATGGTGGGGGTGGTAGGCTTGTTATTTGTTAGAATTGCAGATTACCCCTTTAAGCCTTCACGAGAAATACAAAATATCCACACTGTTTATTATTAGAATTGACATTTTAGAGAATATATATTATGATGTATTTATGGAGGAAACCAATGTATTGTCTTCTAGTATTCAACAAAACAACTATATAGTAGTGTAATCAACTTGCTGTATTCTTCTGCTTTTAGCTAAACACACCATTAACCTTATAGTATTTTATTAGCAGGCAGTGTACATTTTTAAGCATTTGAGTTAAATTGGATTGTAATGTCAGCTATTCATAAATATATAAACAGAAAGCAACAGGAAAATGTAGTAACAATGTAGTAATAATGTAGGAATAATGTTGCGATAATGTAGGAATGATGTTGTGATAATGTGTTGTAATGTAGTAATAATACGGCGATAATGATGTGATAATGTAGTAATAATGCTGTAATGGTGTAGTGATGATGTGGCGATAATGCAGTAATAATGTGGTGTGATGTGGTGATAATGTGACGATAATGTGGTGTAATGTAGTAATAATGTGGCGACAATGATGTGATAATGTAGTGATAATGATGTAATAATGTTGTGATAATGTGGTAATAATGTGGTAATAAAGTAATAATGTTGGGATAATGTTGCAATAGTGTGGTAATAATGCCGTAATAATGCTGTAATAATGTGGTGTAATGTTGTAATAATGCTGTGATAATGTGGTGCAACGGTGTAGTAATAATGCAGTAATAACGTGGTGTAATGTTGTGATAATGTTGTGATGTGGTGTAATGTTGTAATAATGTCGTAATAACGTGGTGTAATGTAGTAATAATGTGACGATAATGATGTGATAATGTAGCAATAACGCTGCGATGGTGTAGTAATAATGTAGTAATAATGTTGTGATAATGCAGTAATGGTGTGGTAATAGTGTAGTAATAATGTACTTATAATGTAGTAGTAATGTAGTGATAATGTGGTGTAATGTAGTAATAATGAAGTGATAATGTAGTAGTAATGTGGTAATAATGTACTAATAATGAAACAAGGTGATCTGAGTTAATTATGTAAGCCTGTGAGTTATGTTATAAGGGCTTGGATCAGTACTGGATCCTACAAGCCCATTTCAGGACACTGAGTTTTACTACTCAACACAGTCTGTGTCAGTCTGTTAGGGATATGTTGTAGTCAGTATCATATGAATCTGTATCCTGATGTGTATATATATATTAATACATCATAATCTCTTTAGGAGCGTCCTCCGTGGGCCTCTGCTGCTCCTGTCTGTGTGTGTAGGCAGCGTGTTCATACAGGTAGACCAGCAGAATGGCTAGCAGACTCAGCACCATGTAGGGGATCATCAGGTAGTATCCCACCTGGAACTCTGAGGTCTTGTCCTTCAGGTATACTAAATCCCTTCCCACGTCGTTCTGAACCAGGTCTTCAGACATTTCGGTCAGTTGGACATTTACTACGTACAAGATGAGCACCAGGAAGGAGATGCACGCTGGAGCAAAGAACAAAAGGGAGGTTAAAAAGAGTACTACCACTACTACAACTAGTACTACTACTAGTCTGTTAGCTTAGTCAAAAAGAGTTAAAACATGTTCCATCATATTAGTACTACTACTACTATTAATACTACTACTATTAGTACTACTACTAGTTCTACTACTATTAATACTACTACTACTAGCCTGTTCACTTAGTCACAAAGAGTTAAAACATGTTCCAACATGTCTATCAATCTATTTAACGCATTACTGAAATCCATGTAGTTGTTTTTTTATCATATAATGAACTAATTAATTTCATATAAGTGTGTAATATGTTTTTTTCATACAGTACACAGAGAGAGGGGGATGCAGGTCAGGAGGAGAGAAAGTGTGAAAATGAGGTCATAGGGCTTGAACCCACAACCTTCAGGTGTTTCATATGGGACTAAATAGGGCTTGAACCCATAACCTTCAGGTATTTCATATGGGACTAAATAGGACTTGAACACACAACCTTCAGGTATTTCATATGGGACTAAATAGGGCTTGAACACACAACCTTCAGGTATTTCATATGGGACTAAATAGGACTTGAACACACAACCTTCAGGTATTTCATATGGGACTAAATAGGTCTTGAACACAACCTTCAGGTATTTCATATGGGACTGAATATGGATTGAACCCATAACCTTCAGGTATTTCATATGGGACTAAATAGGGCTTGAACACAACCTTCAGGTATTTCATATGGGACTGAATATGGATTGAACCCATAACCTTCAGGTATTTCATATGGGACTAAATAGGGCTTAAACCCATAACCTTCAGGTATTTCATATGGGACTAAATAGGACTTGAACACAACCTTCAGGTATTTCATATGGGACTGAATATGGATTGAACCCATAACCTTCAGGTATTTCATATGGGACTAAATAGGGCTTGAACACAACCTTCAGGTATTTCATATGGGACTAAATAGGTCTTGAACACAACCTTCAGGTATTTCATATGGGACTGAATATGGATTGAACCCATAACCTTCAGGTATTTCATATGGGACTAAATAGGGCTTGAACACAACCTTCAGGTATTTCATATGGGACTGAATATGGATTGAACCCATAACCTTCAGGTATTTCATATGGGACTAAATAGGGCTTAAACCCATAACCTTCAGGTATTTCATATGGGACTAAATAGGACTTGAACACAACCTTCAGGTATTTCATATGGGACTGAATATGGATTGAACCCATAACCTTCAGGTATTTCATATGGGACTAAATAGGGCTTGAACCCATAACCTTCAGGTATTTCATATGGGACTAAATAGGACTTGAACACAACCTTCAGGTATTTCATATGGGACTGAATATGGATTGAACCCATAACCTTCAGGTATTTCATATGGGACTAAATAGGGCTTGAACACACAACCTTCAGGTATTTCATATGGGACTGAATATGGATTGAACCCATAACCTTCAGGTATTTCATATGGGACTAAATAGGGCTTGAACACACAACCTTCAGGTATTTCATATGGGACTGAATATGGATTGAACCCACAACCTTCAGGTATTTCATATGGGACTAAATAGGGATTGAACACACAACCTTCAGGTATTTCATATGGGACTAAATAGGGCTTGAACACACAACCTTCAGCTATCTAATAGTGTGCCGCTGATGGTCTGGTCTCTTTTTTTGCTTGATTGATTGAATTGAATTGATGTGAACTCTATTGATCTTACCACTGCCAGAGCTGCATGTGTAGAGCCCTATGGGTCCCATGTATGTCTGGTAGGGGTTACTGACGCTGTTGTACAGAGTGATGAGGATGCTGCCAGCAGAGCAGAGCAGACACAGGGCCAGGAGGGTGATCACTATGCCATGGAGGATCTGAGGAGCTCCACCTCTCTCTGCCAACTTCTCAAACACTACACAGGCAGACCAAGAACAGTCAGATTAGGAATATACACTAGTATTATGAGGAGTTCCACCAAGGGCGGAATTGTGGTATAGATATCTTAGCACATCTTGTGTTTTAAATAGTTTTCTATCTAGAACCTAAAAGGGTTATTCGGCTGTCCCATAGGAGAACCCTTTGAAGAATCATTTTTGGTTCCAGTGTCACGTCCTGACCATAGAGAGCTCGTATTTTTCTATGGTAGAGTAGGTCAGGGCGTGACAGGGGGGTTTTGTCTAGTTAAAATTTTCTATGTTGTTTTGGTTCTAGTTTCTTTTTTCTATGTTGGGATTTTTGTATGATCCCCAATTAGAGGCAGCTGGTCATCGTTGTCTCTAATTGGGGATCATATTTAAGTAGTTGTTTTTCCCACCTGTGTTTGTGGGAGAATATTTTGAGTTAGTGCATGTTGCACCTCTTTCGTCACGGTTTGTGTTTTGTTTATAGTTTATTGTTTGTTTTGCATAGTTTCACATTCAAATAAAAGATGTGGAACGATACCCACGCTGCGTCTTGGTCTCCTTCCTACGATGAACATGACATCCAGTTAGAACCCTTTTGGGTTCTATGAACAACCCTTTCCACAGAGAGTTCTATATGGAACCAAAAAGGGTTCTACCGGGAACCAAAAAGGGTTACCCTATCGGCACAGCTGAATAACCCTTGTAACGTATACGCTGGGAGTCGGGAAGCAAGTTTGGGGGAGTGAATTTAATAAATAAATGAACATGGAACAAAACAAGAAACACGAGTAGCGTACAGACATGAAACAGAAACAACAACGCTTGGGGAAAGAACCAAAGAGACTGACATATATAGGGAAGGTAATCAGGTAGAAGGAACCAAAGAGACTGACATATATAGGGAAGGTAATCAGGTAGAAGGAACCAAAGGGAGTGACATATTTAGGGAAGGTAATCAAATAGAAGGAACCAAAGAGACAGACATATTTAGGGCAGGTAATCAGGTAGAAGGAACCAAGGGGAGTGACATATTTAGGGAATGTAATCAGATAGAAGGAACCAAAGGGAGTGACATATTTAGGGAAGGTAATCAGGTAGAAGGAACCAAAGGGAGTGACATATTTAGGGAAGGTAATCAGGTAGAAGGAACCAAAGGGAGTGACATATATAGGGAAGGTAATCAGGTAGAAGGAACCAAAGGGAGTGACATATTTAGGGAAGGTAATCAGGTAGAAGGAACCAAAGGGAGTGACATATTTAGGGAAGGTAATCAGGTAGAAGGAACCAAAGGGAGTGACATATTTAGGGAAGGTAATCAGGTAGAAGGAACCAAAGGGAGTGACATATTTAGGGAAGGTAATCAGGTAGAAGGAACCAAAGGGAGTGACATATTTAGGGAAGGTAATCAGGTAGAAGGAACCAAAGGGAGTGACATATTTAGGGAAGGTAATCAGGTAGAAGGAACCAAAGGGAGTGACATATTTAGGGAAGGTAATCAGGTAGAAGGAACCAAAGGGAGTGACATATTTAGGGAAGGTAATCAGGTAGAAGGAACCAAAGGGAGTGACATATTTAGGGAAGGTAATCAGGCAGGTGATTGAGTCCAGGTGAGTCTGATGAGGTGCTGATGCGCGTAACGATGGTGACAGGTGTGCGTAATAATGAGCAGCCTGACAACCTCGAGCGCAGGAGAGGGAGTATACGTGACAACCATTTTTGGGAAAAGATCATTGTAAATGGGGGTCCGGGGGGTCCTCCCCCGTAATTGGAGGGGTATTTTGAAAACACAGTATAAGTGGAAGGCTTGTATCTCAAACAGACCGTTTCAAAAATACTTGATGTCACATCCTGCTGAGGAGGATGAGCTGGCCAATCAGAGGTCTAAAACTATTTACCTCGTAATTAATTACAGGTCATATTTCATAGAAATCTGGAAAAACTGGACAGTTACTTTAAGGATTGACTTTGGGTAAAACCGCAAAAATAACAACTTTAAATTGTAGAACTGATCAATGCACCATCATACCAGGTCATGTAATAGGGTTAGGAGTATACAGATTAGGAGTACTACAGCCTTCCCTGTAGCTCAGTTGGTAGAGCATGGTGTTTGCAATGCCAGGGTTGTGGGTTCGGTTCCCACGGGGGGCCAGCACAGAATTTTTTTTTTTTTTACATAAATGTATGCATTCACTACTGTAAGTCGCTCTGGATAAGAGCATCTGCTAAATGACTAAAATGTAATGTAATGTAAATGTAATGAGTATACAGGTTAGGGTTAGGAGTATACAGGTTAGGAGTATACAGGTTAGGAGTATACAGGTTAGGAGTATATAGGTTAGGGTTAGGAATATACAGGTTAGGGTTAGGAATATACAGCTTAGGGTTAGGAGTGTACAGGTTAGGAATATACAGGTTAGGGTTAGGAATGTACAGGTTAGGAGTATACAGGTTAGGGGTATACAGGTTAGGGTTAGGAGTATATAGGTTAGGAGTATACAGGTTAGGGTTAGGAATATACAGGTTAGGGTTAGGAGTATGCAGGTTAGGGTTAGGAATATACAGGTTAGGGTTAGGAGTATACAGGTTAGGGTTAGGAATATACAGGTTAGGGTTAGGAGTATACAGGTTAGGGTTAGGAATATACAGGTTAGGGTTAGGAATATACAGGTTAGGGTTAGGAGTATACAGGTTAGGGTTAGGAATATACAGGTTAGGGTTAGGAGTATACAGGTTAGGAGTATACAGGTTAGGGTTAGGAGTATACAGGTTAGGAGTACACAGGTTAGGGTTAGGAGTATACAGGTTAGGGTTAGGAATATACAGGTTAGGGTTAGGAGTGTACAGGTTAGGGTTAGGAATATACAGGTTAGGGTTAGGAGTATACAGGTTAGGGTTAGGAATATACAGGTTAGGGTTAGGAGTATACAGGTTAGGAGTATACAGGTTAGGGTTAGGAGTATACAGGTTAGGAGTATACAGGTTAGGAATATACAGGTTAGGGTTAGGAGTATACAGGTTAGGGTTAGGAATATACAGGTTAGGGTTAGGAATATACAGGTTAGGGTTAGGAGTATACAGGTTAGGGTTAGAAATATTATACAGGTTAGGGTTAGGAGTATACAGGTTAGGGTTAGGAATATACAGGTTAGGGTTAGGAGTATACAGGTTAGGGTTAGGAATATACAGGTTAGGGTTAGGAATATACAGGTTAGGGTTAGGAGTATACAGGTTAGGAGTATACAGGTTAGGGTTAGGAATATACAGGTTAGGGTTAGGAGTATACAGGTTATGAGTATACAGGTTAGGAGTATACAGGTTAGGGTTAGGAGTATACAGGTTAGGAGTACACAGGTTAAGGGTATATACCAAGTCCACTTACATTGTTGCCTTATTACAGTACGACGTCAAAATGATTGTTCTAGATCTTTAACACAGCACCTTTCTGCACACGTTTAGGGACAGTAGTAGAACATGAGAAAATATACCTTGAAATGGTTTATAACCTCCAAACACTGGACAAGATCCTCTGGTGATAAAGCCATTGAAAAGCTCATACAATACAATGGCAGAGCCGTTGGTGAAATCGTTTCCAGTTTTGGAACAACTCATTTTGGAAACGGCCCATTCTGTCGACATCCCATAACCTAAAATCGCCACGGACACCGCAGTAGCCTGCGCGCTACCAATAAAATGCAGAGCCTTCTTGGTGGAGGGCATTGTCACAGTATTCCAACCACACCGATGAAGAAGAAGATGAAGATGAAGACGTCAAACCCTTATTGGATCTGTAACTCTCCAAATCAGCGTCAATAGCAGAGTAGGCTATAACCATCTACCCTTCTGGTGTCCCAAAGACAGGACAGGACTTACAGTCCACTGAGAGGACAGGAGTGACGGTCTGAGGTCAGGACAGGCGTGACGGTCTGAGGACAGGACAGGCGTGACGGTCTGAGGACAGGACAGGCGTGACGGTCTGAGGACAGGACAGGCGTGACGGTCTGAGGACAAGACAGGCGTGATGGTCTGCGGACAGGCGTTACAGTCCACTGAGAGGACAGGACTTACAGTCCACTGAGAGAACAGGCGTGACTAGCCTGTAGGTTATAAAACACCTCTTGATTAGGAGGGTGAACTTTAGTCAGGGGAAGAGAGAGAGAGAGAGATGGTTGTCATAGAGTTGATAGTGTATTCCCAAACATCGTAAATGGGAGAGGCATCTGATTAATACCAAGGGGGAATAAATATACCTGAGGACTGAGGTCAGCATGTGAAGTAGTTTGTTCCAAATGAAGGAATAAGGATCTAGCGTTTATTCCACATAAATAATTGTTGGTAAGATACAGCACACCTTCAGTAGGCATCATACATGTCTTTAACCAGATAGGAGAGTCAATATCAGTCTCTAATTGTTATTACAAACTAGGTGGTTCCAGCCCTGAATGCTGATTGGCTGACAGCCGTGGTATATCAGACCATATACCACGGCTATGATAAAACATTTATTTTTTACTGTTCTAATTACGTTGGTAACCAGTTTATAATAGCATAGCAATAAGGCACCTCGGGGGTTTGTGGCTAACGGGTGTATACAGGCACTCCGTGTTGCGTCGTGCTTAAGAACAGTCCTCAGCCGTGATATATTGGCCATATACCACACCCCCTCAGGTCTTACTGCTTCGTTAGACAATATTGGCATTATGTACCTGTACAAGATACAGAGTAGTCACTAGTAACACACACACACAGCAACACACACACACACACACACACACACACACACACACACACACACACACACACACACACACACACACACACACACACACACACACACACACACACACACAGCAACAGACACAGCCAATCAAAACATCAGAGACACTATGAAGGCCATCATATGATAAAAAAAACATGTTTTCTTGTCCGAATTCTTTTCAGTACCTCCCCTATGTACGTAAGTGTCGAACGAACAAAATGACGTTTTCCTCATGGATCCAAAGTCCTCCTCTGGAAACAAGTGAAGCTAAATGATGCCATAAAACAAAGCAGATTAATGATTTGCTCTTCCCACTACAGTAGTTGAGAGTGATCAGCATGTCATGGACAGGCTACACACCGTAACAGACAGACAAAGACAAAGACCTAAAGGCATAATGTAACATTCTAAATGTTATTTTAATTGAATTCTAATGTTATATGAATTGAATTCTAATGTTATTTGAATTGAATTCTAATGTTATATGAATTGAATTCTAATGTTATATGAATTTAAATGTTATTTGAATTGAATTCTAATGTTATATGAATTGAATTCTTGTCACGTCCTGACCAGTAAAGGGGTTATTTGTTCTTGTCGTTTGGTCAGGACGTGGCAGGGGGTATTTGTTTTATGTGGTTTAGGGTGTGTTTGTGTATGTGTTCATGTAGAGGGGTATTTGATTTATGTATTCTGGGGTTTTTGGGTTATCGTTCTATGTTAGTTTATTTCTATGTTCTGTCTAGGTGTTTGTATTTCTATGTTTTGGTAATGGGGATTGGGGCCTTCAATTGGAGGCAGCTGTCTATCGTTTCCTCTGATTGAAGGTCCTATAGTTAGGAGTGTGTGTGTCATGGGATTTTGTGGGAGATTGTTTCTGTGTATAGCTTCATGCCTTACAGGACTGTTAATCGTCGTTGTGTTTTTGTATATGCGTTGTTTGTGTATTTCCTTCTTCACCAATAAAAAGATGATGAGTATACATTTTCCCGCTGCGTTTTGGTCTACACCCTACGACACCCGTGACAATTCTAATGTTATTTGAATTTAATTCTAATGTTATTTGAATTTAATTCTAATGTTATATGAATTGAATTCTAATGTTATTGGAACTGAATTGTAATGTTATTTGAATTGAATTCTAATGTTATTTTATAGCTATCATTATCAATGTGCGTTGCTAGTTTGTCTGTATTGTTATGTTTCCAGGCACCATAGAAAGCGGTACTGGCTGGTGTGATGAACCAGACACCAGATCTACAGTACTACTGGCACATGGTTTTGCTCTACACTCAGATTGCAATTCTATAACAAACATTTGGCAAAACTCAACACACAATTCTCTTCCTTTGGCACGACCTTCACAACTAAAATATCTTGTGTTGAAATGAAAAGCAACACTGTTCAACAAGCTAGGCTCAATTACCAATTCAACACTTTCACTTTTCACATGTGCAAAGGAAGGAGGAAGACCAAGAACAAGGAAAGTAATCTCTGATGAAATTCGGGTGACTGTGGTGGACCATGTGATCAACCATGGTTTGACCTTGAGAGAGGCTGGACAGACCATGTGGTCAACCATGGTTTGACCTTGAGAGAGGCTGGGCAGACCATGTGGTCAACCATGGTTTGACCTTGAGAGAGGCTGGGCAGACCATGTGATCAACCATGGTTTGAACTTGAGAGAGGCTGGGCAGACCATGTGGTCAACCATGGTTTGACCTTGAGAGAGGCTGGGCAGACCATGTGGTCAACCATGGTTTGACCTTGAGAGAGGCTGGACAGACCATGTGGTCAACCATGGTTTGACCTTGAGAGAGGCTGGGCAGACCATGTGATCAACCATGGTTTGACCTTGAGAGAGGCTGGGCAGACCATGTGATCAACCATGGTTTGACCTTGAGAGAGGCTGGGCAGACCATGTGATCAACCATGGTTTGACCTTGAGAGAGGCTGGGCAGAGAGTGCAGCCCAATCTGAGCCACTTCACCCTAGCATCCATCATCCAGACGTTCCACAATGAGAAGAGGTTTGTTCTGCAGACCTCCACCACCATGCCACCATATGCCCAGCTATGAGCCACAATGGGGTCCTCCACCACCATGCCACCATATGCCCATCTATGAGCCACAATGGAGGTCCTCCGCCACCATGCCACCATATGCCCAGCTATGAGCCACAATGGAGGTCCTCCGCCACCATATGTCCAGCTATGAGCCACAATGGAGGTCCTCCGCCACCATGCCACCATATGCCCAGCTATGAGCCACAATGGAGGTCCTCCGCCACCATGCCACCATATGCCCAGCTATGAGCCACAATGGAGGTCCTCTCACCATGCCACCATATGCCCAGCTATGAGCCACAATGGAGGTCCTCCACCACCATGCTACCATATGCCCAGCTATGAGCCACAATGGAGGTCCTCCACCACCATGCCACCATATACCCAGCTATGAGCCACAATGGAGGTCCTCCGCCACCATATGCCCAGCTATGAGCCACAATGGGGGTCCTCCACCACCATGTCACCATATGCCCAGCTATGAGCTACAATGGGGGTCCACCACCATGCCACCATATGCCCAGCTATGAACCACAATGGAGGTCCTCCACCACCACGCCACCATATACCCAGCTATGAACCACAATGGGGTCCTCCACCGCCATGCCACCATATACCCAGCTATGAACCACAATGGATGTCCTCCACCGCCATGCCACCATATACCCAGCTATGAACCACAATGGAGGTCCTCCACCACCATGCCACCATATGCCCAGCTATGAACCACAATGGAGGTCCTCCACCACCATGCCACCATATGCCCAGCTATGAACCACAATGGGGTCCTCCACCGCCATGCCACCATATGCCCAGCTATGAACCACAATGGGGTCCTCCACCGCCATGCCACCATATACCCAGCTATGAGCCACAATGGGGTTCTCCACCGCCATGCCACCTGTGGACCATACAACCACAGCAATGGCCTGTGGTGACATTCCAGCAGAGTCCTGTCAGGGGTGGATGTGTCATCCCAGAAGATATTTCCCCAGCTGTCTGGACAAGGAGAATATCGCCTGTGATGTTGATGAACATCTGTTCTCCGGACCAAAACAACACACATGACTCATTTTTGTTTTCGAATGGAGTATTTGTTTCTTGATTTTTGAATTTACTGTATTTCGACAGTTTCTTTATCTATTCCGTACAATTGATTTAATATACAGTACAGTATAGGCCTATTTTTCTTCCTTCGCATATGCAAAATATATTTACTCTATTTTAGCTTTTTTACTGTGTGCTTACAGTATGCTGTTTGACGTGTATTGAGTCTGTCACGTCCTGACCAGTATAAGGGTTATTTGTTATTGTAGTTTGGTCAGGACGTGGCAGAGGGTATTTTGTTTATGTGGTTCGGGGTGGTGATTTATGTAGTAGGGTGTTTGATTTATTATTTCCGGGTTTTGGTCTATGTTCTATGTTTTGTATTTCTATGTTCTTTCTGGTTTGAGGTATTTCTATGTTTAGGTTGATGGGGGTTGGACTCTCAATTGGAGGCAGGTGCTTTCTCGTTGCCTCTGATTGAGAGTCTTATATATGGGTAATTGTTTGGTTTGGTGTTGTGGGAGATTGTTTCTTGTTTTGCCTGTGTGAGCGTGACAAGACTGTTTTGTTGTTCGTGCGTTCTTCATTTTGTTATTTTGGTGTTCTCTTTATTTTAAAATAAATACAAGATGAGCATCCACATTCCTGCTGCGTTTTGGTCCTCCATTCCCGACGACAACCGTTACAGTCATGTTGAAATATAAAACACGTTTTTCTAATTTGTGTTCCTTTCCTGTTTGAGTAAACACAAACAATGTACAGTATAACACGAAAATCTTAGTCTTTACACTGAAATAGATTCTCATATTACAGTTAACAATAGCTAACAAGCGTTTACTTATTCTTAAGATAGTTTTACTAAACTCTTAACACAGCAACACACCTACGTCACACAATTAGCCAAATAGTTCATTTTCTACAAAAAAAACCCACATTTTGTTCATTAAATACCAACTCTACATTTCAAAATTCTAATCTCTACATACACTAACTCTATCAAAACACGGCAAACCCGACTCAATATCTAATCACTCTGTCAAAACACGACAAACCCGACTCGATATCTAATCATTCTGTCAAAACACGGCAAACCCGACTCAATATCTAATCATTCTGTCAAAACACGACAAACCCGACTCAATATCTAATCACTCTGTCAAAACACCAGCACGTGTTTTCTATCCAAGAGGAACATCTAGTCAGTCGCAGCTCCGACTTTCAAAATACTAACAGTTGATGGCGTTACAAAAAACTGCATTACTTTTCATGTTTCACCTGCAGACAATAGACAATATGACATCCACTGTTTTTATAATTCAGTTTCCTTTTACTGTAAACCACTCTACATTTTACTGTCAACCACTCTACATTTTACTGTCAACCACTCTACATTTTACTGTAAACCACTCTACATTTTACTGTCAACTACTCTACATTTTACTGTCAACTACTCTACATTTTACTGTAAACCACTCTACATTTTACTGTAAACCACTCTACATTTTACTGTCAACTACTGTACATTTTACTGTAAACCACTCTACATTTTACTGTCAACCACTCTACATTTTACTGTCAACTACTCTACATTTTACTGTCAACTACTCTACATTTTACTGTCAACTACTCTACATTTTCTGGTTGAATGTCGACTGTGTGCATTTCTGGCGACATACTATCTAAAAGTGAATGAGTCGTCTTTACCATATAGAATGTACAGTAGAAACAAATAGTAAGTGACAGAATTGCTGCAGTAAAAGCTTTATTAGCAACAGGAAGTTGATGCCAGTGCTCAACAACACACGTGTAAAAATAAAACACAATTTATAGTAAAATAGGCACAGAAAGGAAAACAAAAACAAATTGCACAGTCCTTTTCTGATCTATACAATCTTCAGCATTTGGCCACAAGTTCTCGTCCACATCACATCTTATGTCGTCTCTCGCTATGCACCTTGGGTAGAAACACTTGGCATGTCTTATCCACCCTTGGCAGTTTTCAGCTGAGCTGTCTCTGCAGACGGCATCCACTGTATCCAGGAGGGACATTTGGTCATGTGGTCGATGATCCTACGCTTTCCACCTCCAGGCAGAAAACATTTCTCTCAGTTTTATTGCATTGTCAGCAATGACCAATCCTAAAATGGCTCTTGTTCTTCAATGAGGAGCTTTCTTCTTCCCCCAGAGGGAGTGAGATGCTGCGTCCTTTAGAGGAACAAAAATACTACATACGTATTTGCATTGGGACTGGTGGCCTACAGTTACTGTGGGACGTAGCAACAGTAATGATTGAAGAAGCCCTTGTGAAATGCATTACTTACCTGTTGATTTGTTGAAAATTATGGAAATGGAAGCCACGGTTGACCGTCTGAGATTAGGCTGGACTCTTTCACCAGTCTCTCTCAGTGATAGAACATGGTATTAGGCTGGACTCTTTCACCAGCCTCTCTCAGTGATAGACCATGGTTTATCACATGATCTATGATGGTGGCTCTTATTTCATAATTCTTCTCTCCCTGATCCAACTACTCCTCTCCCTGGTCCAACTACTCCTCTCCCTGATCCAACTACTCCTCTCCCTGGTCCAACTCCTCCTCTCCCTGGTCCAACTCCTCCTCTCCCTGGTCCAACTCCTCCTCTCCCTGGTCCAACTCCTCCTCTCCCTGGTCCAACTCCTCCTCTCCCTGGTCCAACTACTCCTCTCCCTGGTCCAACTACTCCTCTCCCAGGTCCAACTCCTCCTCTCCCTGGTCCAACTACTCCTCTCCCAGGTCCAACTCCTCCTCTCCCTGATCCAACTACTCCTCTCCCAGGTCCAACTCCTCCTCTCCCTGGTCCAACTACTCCTCTCCCTGGTCCAACTCCTCCTCTCCCTGGTCCAACTCCTCCTCTCCCAGGTCCAACTCCTCCTCTCCCAGGTCCAACTCCTCCTCTCCCTGATCCAACTACTCCTCTCCCTGGTCCAACTACTCCTCTCCCAGGTCCAACTCCTCCTCTCCCAGGTCCAACTCCTCCTCTCCCTGATCCAACTCCTCCTCTCCCTGATCCAACTACTCCTCTCCCTGATCCAACTACTCCTCTCCCTGGTCCAACTACTCCTCTCCCTGGTCTAGATGTTATTTTTTCTCTCTCTGCTTCTCTGTGTTGTTCTGTATCCACATTGAACAAAATCAATCCAAACAGTCCTCCTTTTACTGTGTCCATGTAACTGAAAGAACTTCAACACCTGGCCATGTCTCCGATTGAGATTGGAATCAGCTGTGGTTGGTCTATTGTACACAACTCACAGTAAATCAGCTGTTTCTTAACGTTTCAATGATCTGTTCATTCAAAAATGCTTATCAGCTGTTTCAATGTAGCTTTTGAGCTGCTGTTGTTGCAGAAGTATAGGCTTTATACTATATTGAAGGTTTTGAACATCAGGTCTTCATCACTGGCATGCTGTGTGCAAGCATTTGTAAATAAGACAAGAAAGATCCATCATTTTGGTATTGGGTAAGCTTGTATGTAAAGAAAATGTAAGCATTTTAGAAACGTGTTAATTGACTGAATATTCTGTGAAAACAACATGAATTGTGTTAATGGTCTGGTCCATTACAGACAGATGTTGTGTTAATGGTATGGTCCACAACAGACAGATGTTGTGTTAATGGTCTGGTCCATTACAGACAGATGTTGTGTTAATGGTCTGGTCCATTACAGACAGATGTTGTGTTAATGGTATGGTCCACAACAGACAGATGTTGTGTTAATGGTCTGGTCCATTACAGACAGATGTTGTGTTAATGGTCTGGTCCATTACAGACAGATGTTGTGTTAATGGTCTGGTCCATTACAGACAGATGTTTTGTTAATGGTCTGGTCCACAACAGACAGATGTTGTGTTAATGGTCTGGTCCATTACAGACAGATGTTGTGTTAATGGTCTGGTCCATTACAGACAGATGTTGTGTTAATGGTCTGGTCCATTACAGACAGATGTTGTGTTAATGGTCTGGTCCATTACAGACAGATGTTGTGTTAATGGTCTGGTCCATTACAGACAGATGTTGTGTTAATGGTATGGTCCACAACAGACAGATGTTGTGTTAATGGTCTGGTCCACAACAGACAGATGGTGTGTTAATGGCCTGGTCCACAACAGACAGATGTTGTGATAATGGTATGGTCCACAACAAGACGGATGTTGTGTTAATGGTATGGTCCACAACAAGACGGATGTTGTGTTAATGGTATGGTCCACAACAAGACGGATGTTGTGTTAATGGTATGGTCCACAACAAGACCGATGTTGTGTTAATGGTATGGTCCACAACAAGACAGATGTTGTGTTAATGGTATGGTCCACAACAAGACCGATGTTGTGTTAATTGTAGTGTTTTGAATATGTCACATTAGTGTGATCACGGTTGTCTCTAAGTTAGATTAATTTGATGTGTGTCTCATTTGTAAGCAGAGTTTCATTTTAAGCAGGAAGTACATGATTTTGCAAGATGTCTGTGGGGTTTTGGTGAAATTGGCTAACTGTTTTTTGTGTTTAGAATTTTGAGTACACGAGATGTAGTTTCACCAAACGTGTGGTAACGATTGGGGAAACTGTAATAGATATGTCATATAGCCTACAAGACCCTTTCCCTCAGCTGAATCTAGTTGAGGACCCTTTCCCTCGGCTGAATCTAGTTGAGGACCCTTTCCCTCGGCTGAATCTAGTTGAGGACCCTTTCCCTCGGCTGAATCTAGTTGAGGACCCTTTCCCTCGGCTGAATCTAGTTGAGGACCCTTTCCCTCGGCTGAATCTAGTTGAGGATCCTTTCCCTCGGCTGAATCCAGTTGATCCTCAACTAGATTCAGCCGAGGGAAAGGATCCTCAACTATCCTTTCCCATGCAGTAATAAAGCTCTGCGCCAGGCGGCTCTCTCTCCCCGGTAGCGGCAGCTAGGGAGACGAGCCCAGACAGCGGGGAGGGGGAGTGGGGACTAGAGGAGCGGGGAGATTCACTGACAGCAGCAGTTATGTTCACATTAACATAACTCTGTGATTTTCGATGAGTGGCTGGACAAGATTTAACAAACCGTGGAGTCGGCTACGGTTTATGACCATCCTTAGGTTTCTCTCTGAGCTCTCTAGCCACGGACACGAATACTGGATATAATTGTGAAACCACCACGGTAAGAGGAATAGGGTTTTGCATGATTTCGTGTTGATTGAAGGTGTTTTTCTGTTGTTGTTGTCATGGTGGCATATGATTTAGCGAGCGAAAAACGGCAGAAATTGACAGCATTGAAATGCGGTGTTTTTCTTCACCGGCCGATTGCGTTCCTTCACATTATGGATCGATGGAAAGAATGCGTTCAACGTAGGCTACGTTACGAATTACACGGTGTGCATTTAGACAAGCTGTCTGTGCCAGTTTCATTATAATAAACGCGATAGCTTTGCAGTGGCATAGAGAGATTGATTATTAAAGCACATAGATAGGCAGGTATGCGTGAGTGTGAGAGAGGCATTACTATACCCTCCCTGTCTTTCAACCTGAGGCGCCTTCTGTCAAAGGCTTTACGGTAACAACTATGTGGGTTTAGTGGAGCAAAGCTTTTTACAACATAGCATTTTCATCTCTTACAACCACCCTCTTCTACAATCTTGTTTTCCCCTCCGCTGTTGATTCATTCATTTTGTTTGTTGCAACAGAAGTAGCTCATGTATTCCCATAAAAGTTTCTCAATAGCCGTAGCCTGGGCCTGAGAGAGAGAGAGAGAGAGAGAGAGAGACAGAGAGAGAGAGCGAGAGAGAGAGAGAGAGAGAGAGAGAGAGAGAGAGAGAGTGCCGGTAGAGACATGCTTTCCTATCAGTTATGGGTACAGTCTTCAGTGAGCAGGCATGGGCACATTTTGACACGGGGTATATACTAAGAGTTATGAAGACTTCTTCCAATATCACGTAATGCCTATGTTACCCATCTGGTTGCCAGGGGCGAGAGCGAAGCGACTGTCTTCACGTATACAGATACATCGACACAACATGTTGTTTGATATGAGCCTCGAACTGTCACTCCTAACACCCCCATATCTCTTTCCGTACCCTGCCTGCAGTTATCCCAACCAGGAACATTCAACTGTGTACTGAGAAGGCATGGCAGGAAATCAGACTTTGCTTGCATGCCTTGTCATTGTCATTATCCATTACGATGAGCAAGGATGAAGTGTGACAGATTGAATCAGCCATAGAATAAACATGCCATAATACCTTACTGTAACTCACAATACATAACTACTATATAGACTGTAACTCACAATACATAACTACTATATAGACTGTAACTCACAATACATAACTACTATATAGACTGTAACACACAATACATAACTACTATATAGACTGTAACTCACAATACATAACTACTATATAGACTAACTCACAATACATAACTACTATATAGACTGTAACACACAATACATAACTACCTTATAGACTGTAACTCACAATACATAACTACTATATAGACTAACTCACAATACATAAGTACTATATAGACTAATTCACAATACATAACTACTATATAGACTGTAACTCTGTAACTCACAATACATAACTACTATATAGACTAACTCACAATACATAACTACTATATAGACTGTAACTCACAATACATAACTACTATATAGACTGTAACTCACAATACATAACTACTATATAGACTAACTCACAATACATAACTACTATATAGACTGTAACTCTGTAACTCACAATACATAACTACTATATAGACTAACTCACAATACATAACTACTATATAGACTAACTCACAATACATAACTACTATATAGACTGTAACACACAATACATAACTACTATATAGACTGTAACACACAATACATAACTACTATATAGACTGTAACACACAATACATAACTACTATATAGACTGTAACACACAATACATAACTACTATATAGACTAACTCACAATACATAACTACTATATAGACTGTAACTCACAATACATAACTACTATATAGACTGTAACACACAATACATAACTACTATATAGACTGTAACACACAATACATAACTACCTTATAGACTGTAACACACAATACATAACTACCTTATAGACTGTAACTCACAATACATAACTACTATATAGACTGTAACTCACATTATAAAGTATCAATGCTTGTGAAATACAGTTCATGTGTATTGTCAGTTTGTATCACTGGTAGGCCTAAGCATATTAACACTATGTGAAACTGTTACTGACAAGTCCCAACACTAAATCCTCGTTGAGGTTGGTGACAATGTAGATACACTATATGTAAGATAGTGTACCTCTATCTGCCAGCATGGAGGCTTGTCTCCCTGTCTTCCTGTCTCCCTGTGGATCCACGTACTGTCCTGGACCTCTATCTGCCAGCATGGAGGCTTGTCTCCCTGTCTTCCTGTCTCTCTGTGGATCCACGTACTGTCCTGGACCTCTATCTGCCAGCATGGAGGCTTCTCTCCCTGTCTTCTTGTCTCCCTGTGGATCCACGTACTGTCCTGGACCTCTATCTGCCAGCATGGAGGCTTGTCTCCCTGTCTTCTTGTCTCCCTGTGGATCCACGTACTGTCCTGGACCTCTATCTGCCAGCATGGAGGCTTCTCTCCCTGTCTTCCTGTCTCCCTGTGGATCCACGTACTGTCCTGGACCTCTATCTGCCAGCATGGAGGCTTGTCTCCCTGTCTTCTTGTCTCTCTGTGGATCCACGTACTGTCCTGGACCTCTATCTGCCAGCATGGAGGCTTCTCTCCCTGTCTTCTTGTCTCCCTGTGGATCCACGTACTGTCCTGGACCTCTATCTGCCAGCATGGAGGCTTGTCTCCCTGTCTTCTTGTCTCCCTGTGGATCCACGTACTGTCCTGGACCTCTATCTGCCAGCATGGAGGCTTGTCTCCCTGTCTTCTTGTCTCCCTGTGGATCCACGTACTGTCCTGGACCTCTATCTGCCAGCATGGAGGCTTGTCTCCCTGTCTTCTTGTCTCCCTGTGGATCCACGTACTGTCCTGGACCTCTATCTGCCAGCATGGAGGCTTGTCTCCCTGTCTTCTTGTCTCTCTGTGGATCCACGTACTGTCCTGGACCTCTATCTGCCAGCATGGAGGCTTGTCTCCCTGTCTTCTTGTCTCCCTGTGGATCCACGTACTGTCCTGGACCTCTATCTGCCAGCATGGAGGCTGCTCTCCCTGTCTTCTTGTCTCCCTGTGGATCCACGTACTGTCCTGGACCTCTATCTGCCAGCATGGAGGCTTCTCTCCCTGTCTTCTTGTCTCTCTGTGGATCCACGTACTGTCCTGGACCTCTATCTGCCAGCATGGAGGCTTGTCTCCCTGTCTTCTTGTCTCCCTGTGGATCCACGTACTGTCCTGGACCTCTATCTGCCAGCATGAAGGCTGCTCTCCCTGTCTTCTTGTCTCTCTGTGTATCTGGGAGGGAGAGCCAGGATTTAACACACATTGTTCTGGTGCAGAGAGCCCCCATGCTGTGCTGCTGCCGTCTCCTAGGTACAGCTACATTTAACATTCCATTTGAAGCTTCTCTTGTTTCCTGTTTGGGTGGAGAACTAGCTGATTGGTGTAAAGGCACACCAATTAGGGAGTTAAAGCCATTTTTGACCGATGTGTCAAGAGTAAGAACATAAACTATTCCGAGAATTTTTAACGAGATGTACATGAATAACACAGAAAGGGATGTAGAAAATACCATGGAAAGACTTTTATTTGGGGTTGAACAGGGAGAAACCAACCTGTTATTGTTCTGTTTGCCTTAGTGGAGGATTGCCCCACCTCCATAGCAACACATGATGCCCACAGATGGTGTTTCAGTTGGAGGCTTGTTGGAGCTTGTGGCTTCATTGCAGTGTCTCTTAGATTGTGGTCTGGCGTTTTTCCATGATATTGCGATAGTCAAACTTGCAATACCCTAACTCAAGCAAGATGAGAATGTTTTGGTATCGACACAGCGGTCTAAGGCACTGCGTCTCAGTGCTAGAGGCGTCACTACAGACCCTGGTTCGATTCCAGGCTGTATCACAACCGGCCGTGATTGGGAGTCCTATAGGGCGGCGCACAATTGACCCAGCGTTGTTAGGGTTTGGCCGGGGTAGGCCGTCATTGTAAATATGAATTTGCCTGGTTAAATAAATAAAATAAGGCCTTTGATGAATCGAAATACTGTAGCTATAGGAAAACAAAGTGTACATCCCAAATGGCACCCTATTCCCTATATAGTGCACTACAATAGACCCCAAATGGCACTCTATTCCCTATATAGTGCACTATAACAGACCTCAAATGGCACCCTATTCCCTATATAGTGCACTACAGTAACTATGCTGCTTCCTGCTTGG
>NC_138291.1:116010000-116052500 GCF_965601325.2 Salmo salar | reverse complement strand
GCACATGGCAGCCACATGAGATGGTCCACCGAAGAGAAGAATGAGATGAGACCATTCTGTCATAATTATTCCGTAGACTCAGGATAGGTGAGTTGACAGGAGAGGTGAAGACGAGAGGAGCGGAGAAGAGGAACAGAAAGGAGAAGGGAGAGGAGATAGGAGAGGGGAGAAGGAGAGGAGAGAAGGAGAGGATAGGAATGGAATGGAAGAGGGAGGAAAGCAGAGCAGAACAGCTGAGAGGAGAGGATAGGAATGGAAGAGGAGGGGGGAGGAAAGCAGAGCAGAACAGCCAGAGGAGAGGAGTTCCCCAGTCAAGCCAGCCAGAGGAAAGGGGGAAGGAAAGCAGAGCAGAACAGCCCAGAGGAGAGGATAGGAATGGAAGAGGAGGGGGGAGGAAAGCAGAGCAGAACAGCCAGAGAAGAGGAGTTCCCCAGTCAAGCCAGCCAGAGGAAAGTTCTGGTTTGAATTAGAGAATAAGCAGCACTGAGAAGGAGGGAATGATGACAATATATTAGAGCAGCTGCTCTATGATGGTGTTCAGTAGGATGGGGTTCAGTAGGATGGGGCTCAGTAGGATGGGGCTCAGTAGGATGGGGCTCAGTAGGATGGGGCTCAGTAGGATGGGGTTCAGTAGGATGGGGTTCAGTAGTAAGGGGTTCAGTGTGATGGGGGCTCAGTGTGATGGGGGCTCAGTGTGATGGGGGCTCAGTGTGATGGGGGCTCAGTGTGATGGGGGCTCAGTGTGATGGGGGCTCAGTAGGATGGGTTCATTGTGATGGGGTTCAGTAGGATGGGGTTCAGTAGGATGGGGTTCAGTAGGATGGTGTTCAGTGTGATGGTGTTCAGTGTGATGGTGTTCAGTGTGATGGTGTTCAGTAGGATGGGGTTCAGTAGGATGAGGTTCAGTAGGATGGGGTTCAGTATTATGTGTTCAGTGTGATGTGTTCAGTGTGATGGGGTTCAGTAGGATGGGGTTCAGTAGGATGGGGTTCAGTAGGATGGGGTTCAGTGTGATGGTGTTCAGTAGGATGGGGTTCAGTGTGATGGGGTTCAGTGTGATGGGGTTCAGTTGGATGGGGTCCAGTGTGATGGTGTTCAGTGTGATGGGGTTCAGTGTGATGGTGTTCAGTGTGATGGGGTCCAGTGTTATGGGGTCCAGTGTGATGGGGTCCAGTGTGATGGGGTTCAGTGTGATGGGGTTCAGTGTGATGGGGTTCAGTGTGATGGGGTTCAGTGTGATGGTGTTCAGTGTGATGGGGTCCAGTGTTATGGGGTCCAGTGTGATGGGGTCCAGTGTGATGGGGTCCAGTGTGATGGGGTTCAGTGTGATGGGGTTCAGTAGGATGGGGTTCAGTAGGATGGGGTTCAGTGTGATGGGGTTCAGTGTGATGGGGTTCAGTGTGATGGGGTCCAGTGTGATGGGGTCCAGTGTGATGGGGTTCAGTGTGATGGGGTTCAGTGTGATGGGGTTCAGTATGATGGGGTTCAGTGTGATGGGGTCCAGTATGATGGGGTTCAGTATGATGTGGTTCAGTGTGATGGGGTTCAGTGTGATGGGGTTCAGTGTGATGGGGTTCAGTGTGATGGTGTTCAGTAGGATGGGGCAACACATACCTTATTGTATTGTATCTGTGTCACGTATTTCATGAACACAATAAAAAACCTTGAAACTAAAATGTTCAAAATGCTGCTAGTGGCCCTGGAATTGCCTTTCCACTCATGAATGATCACAAAGAGTGAAATGTAAGTTTTAGTTACAGCTATGCTAATCATTTTAATACTTTGTTTTACAGTAAAATAAATGACATATCAGACATCAACCTTCATCAGCTTGTTGGAAATGGAATCGTGCCTACGGTGAAAATAGTTGTTTACGACTATGTACTAATCATGCGTTTACGTGGCCTACATGATTCTCTGGCCAAGGGAATCATAGTTTACAATGTTTATGCATGACATATACAATATACAGTAGATTGGGTTAGATAAAGTGTGTTTTCAGGCCAGGGAACATGTCAGCCCTATTTGGCTGTGTCGTCGCCCTGCTGTGAGATTGAAAGCAGGGTGTGTCCCAGAAACAGATTAATTTAGTGATTACGCTGTTGTTCTGGCCTCATTTAGTAGGAAGAAATGTCAACAGTGCAGGGACTAACACTGGCTCTGAGCTGCCTGAGTTCACAGCTACTGTACACATACAGTACATTAATGGTATATAAATATATATATAACTAATAACTAATATCGGTTTATCCTGGGAAACAATATGCTTCTGCATTAAATATGGAGCCTAATGTTTTATCTAAATAGGCCTATGTCATTAGCCTGGGAAACAGTTATGGTAGTTGCTCTCTCAGTAAGGAAAGCATTTTGAAGGATGTTTATGTTTTGTTCAAAGGCAAGATGTTCTTGAGTTCCACAGGAGTCCAGTGGAATATCACTGTGTTGATATACAGTATTGTAAGAATGATCTCTTTCCGCTTCCACTGGCCCATAACATGTAGACCCAGCTGGGCGAGGAGGGCAAAACCAAGGTTACTGTCTGGTATATGACTTATGTCGTGATCTGATCTGAACCAAGGTTACTGTCTGGTATATGACTTATGTCGTGATCTGATCTGAACCAAGGTTACTGTCTGGTATATGACTTATGTCGTGATCTGATCTGAACCAAGGTTACTGTCTGGTATATGACTTATGTCGTGATCTGATCTGAACCAAGGTTACTGTCTGGTATACAGTAGGAGTTATATTGTGATCTGATCTACCTATCTGGTCATATAACGTCACATAGATTTTTATTACACCTTGTAGCCTACAATGATTTTGAGCTGTGGCTTTTCTGACTTCACCTTGGAGATGCAGAAAGTCATGTCAGAAACTAGCAGATTCCTTACTTATCAGGGGGGTTGGAACCAAAATTATTTTCCGATTCTGAACAGATTGTTTTTCGTTCCATTCCACTGTTACGACCAGTAAAATAATGTTCTGAACTGGTTCGAACCCCAAAAAAGTACTGGTTTATATCGTTGCTTTCTGTTCTTTTTTTTAAACATCTGAAATCATTTTTTTTTTTTTACATTTAGCTTGACATTAAATTAAACTTCACAAATCATGCATTGTGGATCGAGCAGCTTGCTATGGAGCAGGAAAACTGTAGTTCAGTGAGTTGTTTACATGTGATAGAAAGACAAGTGTAAGAGACGTGTGGGGAGAGAGCGAGAGAGGCTGGAGGAGGACAGAATTATACCTACGGAGGAGCAGCTTCTAATGGAGGAACTTTGAATGTCTGAACTTCAGAATTGGCTTAACGTTGGACCAGAGCTAGCTAGCTAACAAGCTTGTGTGTGCAGAGCGGCACCAGAATTAAAAACATTTCTTACCTTTTTGTAGTTAATAAATCCAATGTGAAATGTGATAACTATAGTATCTCTAACTAGCATTGAAAAAGTGAATCCATTCTTTAATAAAAAATCTCTCTCCTCATCTTCTGAATCACACTTGTTACAGCTATGCTTTGGAGGGGGAGGGGCTGTCACGGTTGTCGTCGGGAAAGGAGGACCAAAATGCAGCAGGAATGTGGATGCTCATCTTTACGTTTATTTAACTCAAAAGTGAACACCAAAAATAATAAACAACGATACTCACGATCAACAAAACAGTCTCGTTAGGCTCACTCACACTAAACAGGAAACAATCTCCCACAACTACAAATACACCCTAATATATAGGACTCTCAATCAAAGGCAAAGAGACAACACCTGCCTTCAATTGAGAGTCCCAACCCCAATTAACTAAACATAGAAACAGATTCACTAGACAAAACATAGAAATACATGAATGTGACACAGTGCCCAAAAACCCCGGAATACATAAATCAAATGCCCTTCTACAACAACCACCACCCCGAACCACATAAAACAAATACCCTCTGCCACGTCCTGACCAAACTACAATAACAATTAACCCTTATACTGGTCAGGACGTGACAGGGGCAGGTGGCCTACACACACATACACTGGCAAAGATGTTCCGCTGTCAGGAAGACGCTGGAAGAAGTTTCTGATTGACAGAAGGAGGGCTTTGCATAAGCTCTTTGTTGCCTTTTTTTGTGGGACTTGAACAAAAATACCCGGAACGTAGAAGAACAGTATTAATCGATTCCCATGCTTTTAAAATAACGGTTTTGTTCCCGGAACAGTATAGATCACTTTCATTCCTGGTTCTGATTCTGTTCCTTAATTTTTGTTGTTGTTATTTTCCAGTTTTCGGTTCTTTTCCCTGAACCGGTTCCATCCCATGTTACTTACCAACAGCTGTAAATTCCAATACAACTACATGTTTAGAAGGTAATTTTCCTTGCTTTGTCTATCAATACTATCATGAATCTAGCAAATAAGTTTTGTGGGTCAGAGTGCAGTATTTATTTAGTTTCATAGCACAAATGTATGTTAGCACGTTTCTCACACTAGCTTTAGCCACGGATGGAGCAGGCCTGTCCCGGCAAGTGCAGGGGTTTGTGAATCTGATAGGAGCGAACAGCTAGCGCGACAGCTGAAATGGTAAAAATAAATACAACATGATTCCAGCTTTAAATGGATCATCCAGATTAGCTGTTAGCTTTTGTTTTGTACTCATCTAATACTAACAATTACAATCTTCTATCATCCTAACAATATGGTACTACAGAGAAGAGAGGTTTAGGAGAGGAGAGGAGAGGAGAGGAGGAGGGAGGAGAGAAGAAGAGAGGAGAGGAGAGGAGAGGAGGAGAAGAGAGGAGAGAAGAGAGGAGTGGAGAGGAGAGGAGAGAGTTTAGGAGAGGAGAGAAGAGAAGAGAAGAGGAGGAGAGAGGAGAGGAGGAGAGAGAAGAGAGGAGTGGAGAGGAGAGGAGAGATTTAGGAGAGGAGAGAAGAGGAGAGGAGGAGAGATGAGAGGAGAGGAAAGGAGAGGAGGAGAGAGGAGAAGAGAGGAGAGGAGTGGAGAGGAGAGGTTTAGGAGAGGAGAGAAGAGAAGAGAGGAGAGGAGAAGAGGTGGATGACTGGATCTTTTAGGCAGACAGGGATAATAAAGCCTTGGTTGTATCACTACAGAAGCTGGAGACAGGGAGCGATGGAGGAGGCATTACTGATGAATTATTTATGTTTGGCCAAAGCACCCAATTTCCGTTTCATTTCATTCTTTCCCAGGGAGTCTGGGACTACTAACCAGAGAGCTCTGTGATATCTCCCCCCCCCCGCTTGTCTAATGATTTAAGTGTTTGTAATGAGGTTTGGAAGATGTATCTGTAGCAATGATTTTTTTTTAAAGGAATAATAAATATTCTTATATTTTTCAGCTGTTAATCATAGGATAAGTTGTGCCCTTGAAACCCCATGTTGTAGACCTACAGTGAGTACTGACTACGTAATCAAAGAGAGAATAATAGCATTGTCATTCCTGGACTTCTCATTGTTGCTCAGCCTCATTAATTACAAGGGATGGAATGAACCCGTGATGGAACTCGAAACATTCTTTTGAAATCGACACTGAGATTTGTTCAATTCATTCACTCTGTAGCATGTTTCTACATTAGAAAGAACACGGTCAGCTTTAATAATCTCCTCCTGTACTCGCTGGACCCTTTGTAGTCTGTAGTCCTTAGTAGTGTTGAATACTGATGGCTGTAGTGTTGAATAGTGATGGCTGTAGGGTTGAATAGTGATGGCTATAGTGTTGAATACTGATGGCTGTAGTGTTGAATAGTGATGGCTGTAGGGTTGAATAGTGATGGCTATAGTGTTGAATACTGATGGCTGTAGTGTTGAATAGTGATAGTAGTATTGAATGTGATGGCTGTATTGTTGAATAGTGATGGCTGTAGTGTTGAATAGTGATGGCTGTATTGTTGAATAGTGATGGCTGTAGTGTTGAATAGTGATGGCTGTAGTCCTTAGTAGTATTGAATGTGATGGCTCTAGTGTTGAATAGTGATGGCTGTAGTGTTGAATAGTGATGGCTGTAGTCCTTAGTAGTATTGAATGTGATGGCTGTAGTGTTGAATAGTGATGGCTGTAGTGTTGAATAGTGATGGCTGTAGTCATTAGTAGTGTTGAATAGTGATGGCTGTAGTGTTGAATAGTGATGGCTGTAGTGTTGAATAGTGATGGCTGTAGTGTTGAATAGTGATGGCTGTAGTCCTTAGTAGTGTTGAACAGTGATGGCTGTAGTGTTGAATAGTGATGGCTGTAGTGTTGAATAGTGATGGCTGTAGTCCTTAGTAGTATTGAATGTGATGGCTGTAGTGTTGAATAGTGATGGCTGTAGTGTTGAATAGTGATGGCTGTAGTCCTTAGTAGTGTTGAATGTGATTGCTCTAGTGTTGAATAGTGATGGCTGTAGTGTTGAATAGTGATGGCTGTAGTCCTTAGTAGTATTGAATGTGATGGCTGTAGTGTTGAATAGTGATGGCTGTAGTGTTGAATAGTGATGGCTGTAGTCCTTAGTAGTTTTGAATAGTGATGGCTCTAGTGTTGAATGTGATGGCTGTAGTGTTGAATAGTGATGGCTGTAGTCCTTAGTAGTGTTGAATAGTGATGGCTGTAGTGTTGAATGTGATGGCTGTAGTGTTGAATAGTGATGGCTGTAGTGTTGAATAGTGATGGCTGTAGTCCTTAGTAGTGTTGAATGTGATGGCTGTAGTGTTGAATAGTGATGGCTGTAGTCCTTAGTAGTGTTGAATAGTGATGGCTGTAGTCCTTAGTAGTGTTGAATAATGATGGCTGTAGTGTTGAATAGTGATGGCTGTAGTGTTGAATAGTGATGGCTGTAGTGTTGAATAGTGATGACTGTAGTGTTGAATAGTGATGGCTGTAGTCCTTAGTAGTGTTGAATAGTGATGGCTGTAGTCCTTAGTAGTGTTGAATAATGATGGCTGTAGTGTTGAATAGTGATGGCTGTAGTGTTGAATAGTGATGGCTGTAGTGTTGAATAGTGATGGCTGTAGTGTTGAATAGTGATGGCTGTAGTGTTGAATAGTGATGGCTGTAGTCCTTAGTAGTGTTGAATGTGATGGCTGTAGTGTTTGGCTTCTTTGTATTCTTCAGTGTTGAATGTGATGGCTGTAGTGTTGAAGAGTGATGGCTGTAGTCCTTAGTAGTGTTGAATGTGATGGCTGTAGTGTTTGGCTTCTTTGTATTCTTCAGTGTTGAATGTGATGGCTGTGTAAATGAAGGCAGTCAGATCAGATGCTGCAGTGGGCTGAGGCTGCGACTATGGCCAGGAGAGGAGAGGAGAGGAAGGGAGAGGAGAGGAAGGGAGGGGAGGGGAGAGAAGGGGAGGGGATAGGAGGGCCAGGAGAACATGCCCTGCATCCTGACGAAGCTTGAGGCTGCTGCCAGGAGAGGAGAGGAGAAGTGAACCAGGAGAACATGCCCTGCATCCTGACGAAGCTTGAGGCTGCTGCCAGGAGAGGAGAGGAGTGGACAGCTAGGAGAGGAGAGGAGAGGAGAGGAGAGGAGAGGAGAGGAGAGGAGAGGAGAGGAGAGGAGAGGAGAGGAGAGGAGAGGAGAGCCAGGAGAGGAGAGGAGAAGTGAACCAGGAGAACATGTCCTGCATCTTGATGATGCTGGAGGCTGCAGCTGTGGCTAGGAAAGGGGAGCCAGGAGAGGAGAGGAGAACAGATGAGGGGAGATGAGGGGAGAGGAGGGGAGAGGAGAGGAGAGCAGAGGAGGGGAGAGGAGAGGAGAGGAGAGGAGAGGAGAGGAGAGGAGGGGAGAGGAGGGGAGAGGAGAGCAGAGGAGGGGAGAGGAGTGGAGAAGATCATGCCTGTGTTGTTGTTAGCATGTTGCTAACCCTGGTTCCTCTCAGCAGTTGGCCATGTGTTAGAAGTCGACCACAGTGTGACTGGAAACAGAGACGGTTACTGACAGACACACGGCTTGGTTGGCATAGTGAGTGTTGATTTGTTTGCCACACAGTTGATTAAATAGGTTAGTGGTTATGTGCTTAAAAGTTTGTTGTATCATTGTACTGTTTACCCCTTGTTTGTCCCTCTCTATCAAGGCAAAGGGTGGCTACTTTGAAGAATCTCAAATATAAAATATATTTTGATTTGTTTAACACTTTTTTAGTTACTACATGATTCAATATGTGTTTTTTCATAGTTTTGATGTCTTCACTATTATTCTACAATGTAGAAAATAGTAAAAATAAAGAAAAACCCTTAAATGAGTAGGTGTTCTAAAACCTTTGACCGGTACTGTAAGTGTGTGTGCACGTTAACGTGTGTGTGTCTGTGTGTGTGCAAGTGTGTGCACATTAGTATGTGTGTGTGTGCGTGCGTGCGGGCGCGCGTGCGTGTGTGCGTGCGTGCGTGTGTGTCTTTAACCACTGGGTCTCTTCACTCTCTATCTTTATCTGAGCATCTGTAACTGAACAGGAAGACAAATATTCACTGGAGACAGACCGGATAGTCGGGATATTTACAACTCTGGGAAACTGGCCTCCTCTGTGTTTCCATTATCTATCACAATGAACAATTAGTCATCCTACCAAAGATTATATAGTAAAGCATTAGAACATGAAATCACATGCGTCCTAGACTAAGGATTCAGTTATAGATCTAGAATAAGGAGTCAGTTATAGATCTAGAATAAGGATTCAGTTATAGATCTAGAATAAGGAGTCAGTTATAGATCTAGACTAAGGATTCAGTTATAGATCTAGAATAAGGAGTCAGTTATAGATCTAGAATAAGGATTCAGTTATAGATCTAGAATAAGGAGTCAGTTATAGATCTAGACTAAGGAGTCAGTTATAGATCTAGAATAAGGAGTCAGTTATAGATCTAGAATAAGGATTCAGTTATAGATCTAGAATAAGGAGTCAGTTATAGTCCTAGAATAAGGAGTCAGTTATAGTCCTAGAATAAGGAGTGAGTTATAGATCTAGAATAAGGAGTCAGTTATAGATCTAGAATAAGGATTCAGTTATAGATCTAGAATAAGGAGTCAGTTATAGTCCTAGAATAAGGAGTCAGTTATAGTCCTAGAATAAGGAGTCAGTTATAGATCTAGAATAAGGAGTCAGTTATAGATCTAGAATAAGGATTCAGTTATAAATCTAGAATAAGGATTCAGTTATAGTCCTAGACTAACGATTCAGTTATAGATCTAGAATAAGGATTCAGTTATAGTCCTAGACTAAGGATTCAGTTATAGTCCTAGACTAAGGATTCAGTTATAGTCCTAGACTAAGGATTCAGTTATAGTCCTTCACTAAGGATTCAGTTATAGTCCTAGACTAAGGATTCAGTTATAGATCTAGAATAAGGATTCAGTTATAGTCCTAGACTAAGGATTCAGTTATAGTCCTAGAATAAGGAGTCAGTTATAGATCTAGAATAAGGATTCAGTTATAGTCCTAGACTAAGGAGTCAGTTATGATCTAGAATAAGGATTCAGTTATAGTCCTAGACTAAGGATTCAGTTATAGTCCTAGAATAAGGAGTCAGTTATAGATCTAGAATAAGGAGTCAGTTATAGATCTAGAATAAGGAGTCAGTTATAGTCCTGACTAAGGATTCAGTTATAGTCCTAGACTAAGGAGTCAGTTAGTCCTAGACTAAGGATTCAGTTAAAGATCTAGAATAAGGATTCAGTTATAGTCTTAGACTAAGGATTCAGTTATAGTCCTAGAATAAGGAGTCAGTTATAGATCTAGAATAAGGATTCAGTTATAGTCCTAGACTAAGGAGTCAGTTATAGATCTAGAATAAGGATTCAGTTATAGAGCTAGAATAAGGAGTCAGTTATAGTCCTGACTAAGGATTCAGTTATAGTCCTAGACTAAGGAGTCAGTTATAGATCTAGAATAAGGAGTCAGTTATAGATCTAGAATAAGGATTCAGTCATAGTCCTAGAATAAGGATTCAGTTATAGATCTAGAATAAGGATTCAGTTATAGTCCTAGAATAAGGATTCAGTTATAGATCTAGAATAAGGAGTCAGTTATAGATCTAGAATAAGGAGTCAGTTATAGATCTAGAATAAGGAGTCAGTTATAGATCTAGAATAAGGAGTCAGTTATAGATCTAGAATAAGGAGTCAGTTATAGATCTAGAATAAGGATTCAGTTATAGATCTAGAATAAGGAGTCAGTTATAGATCTAGAATAAGGATTCAGTTATAGATCTAGAATAAGGAGTCAGTTATAGATCTAGAATAAGGATTCAGTTATAGATCTAGAATAAGGATTCAGTTATAGATCTAGAATAAGGAGTCAGTTATAGATCTAGAATAAGGAGTCAGTTATAGATCTAGAATAAAGATTCAGTTATAGATCTAGAATAAGGATTCAGTTATAGATCTAGAATAAGGAGTCAGTTATAGTCCTTGAGGAGAGGGAGAGACAGAGAGAGCAGAGGGAGGGAGAGAGAGGAGAGTGAGGGACATAAAGAGGAATAGGAGGGACATAGAGAGAAGGAGAGAGGAGAGGAAGGGAGAGGAGAGGGAGGGAGGGATGGATGGAGGGAGAGAGAGGAGAGGGAGGGACATAGACTTGGTCTCCTGACTGAGCCTGTCTGTCTAACTTGGTGATTCACAAACAAAGCTTGAAGGCCAATGATGAAGGCCAAAATGTCAAGCTTTTAATAGTTTCTTTAAAAAAATAATGTTTTTAATGGTGAGAAAGTGTTTCACCTTTTCCTTTTCGATGTACCTCGACTTACTTTGGTTGAGCGCTCTCCATTTCTTTCCGTTAGTCACAAACAAACACACACATACAAGGCTTTGTGCTGTCGTGTCAACTCATATGGCCGTTGTCATGACGTTGCTCATACGGCACTACCAGATCTGGGACCAGGGCTAACTAATCCATTCCTGTAGTGTGGCCTGCAATCAGCTGTGGTACAGCAGGGGGCTAGTTAGCCGCTTAGCCTAGCTAACTAGCCAGGGAAAGAGAGGATGTCTTCAGGCTTCAGCAGACTCATGAGAACAGACTAGTTGGAGTCAGCTTCCTTCCTGTTTAGCCACGGTGACACACAATGGCTGAATAGTTTCTCACTGCGGGCTAATAAACAGTTGTGTTCTGTGCTACTGTTGTCCTGAGAAACAGCAAGCAGAGCACTCCTGTGGTTCATCTAATGGTTTCTGTCATTCATGGTGGGCTGTTACTGATCTCACTATTGAACATGAGGACACCTTTTTCCTATGTAGGCCTATGGAGTTTTCCTACATGGGATTTTTCAGCCAGCTTATTCGCCTCCATTTTTTACATCCTGTTACTGTTTAGTTACCATGATGGCTGTCATGTTCCACGAGCGTAAAAACAAAGGAGGAAATAGAGGGTTGTTTTGATAGTTTCCACGCCCTGTATTTCCCTCCTCCTATCAGATTTGAGCAGTAGCACCATGCTCTAGGCCTCACATAGCGTAGCATTATCCCACAGTATTATCCCACAACATTATCCCGCCGCATTATCCCACCATATTATCCCACAGCATTATCCCACCGTATTATCCCACCGCATTATCTCACAGCATTATCACACATCATTATCCCACAGCATTATCCAACATCATTATCCCACCGTATTATCCCACACCATTATCCCACAGTATTATCCCACAGCATTATCACACATCATTATCCCACCGTATTATCCCACAGCATTATCCCACAGTATTATCTCACAGTATTATCTCACAGTATTATCTCACAGCATTTTCCCACAGCATTTTCCCACAGCATGACATCCACTATATAACTGGTTATTGTTTAAATACAGAAAGGGGGTTGGGAAGGATGGAGTACACTGTGAATGGAGGGAGAGAGATTGGGAGACAGGAGAGAAACAGGGGGAGAGAGATTGGGATACAGGAGAGAAACAGGGGGAGTGAGATTGGGAGACAGGAGAGAAACGGGGGAGAGAGATTGGGAGACAGGATAGAAACGGGGGGAGAGAGACTGGGAGACAGGAGAGAAACAGGGGGAGAGAGATTGGGAGACAGGAGAGAAACAGGGGGAGAGAGATTGGGAGACAGGAGAGAAACAGGGGGAGAGAGATTGGGAGACAGGAGAGAAACAGGGGGAGAGATATTGGGAGACAGGAGAGAAACAGGGGGAGAGAGATTGGGAGACAGGAGAGAAACAGGGGGAGAGAGATTGGGAGACAGGAGAGAAACAGGGGGAGAGAGATTGGGAGACAGGAGAGAATCAGGGGGAGAGAGATTGGGAGACAGGAGAGAATCAGGGGGAGAGAGATTGGGATACAGGAGAGAAACAGGGGGAGAGAGATTGGGAGACTGGAGAGAATCAGGGGGAGAGAGATTGGGATACAGGAGAGAATCAGGGGGAGAGAGATTGGGATACAGGAGAGAAACAGGGGGAGAGAGATTGGGAGACTGGAGAGAAGCAGGGGGAGAGATTTTGGGATACAGGAGAGAAACAGGGGGAGAGAGATTGGGATACAGGAGAGAAACAGGGGTAAGCTTGTTCTCTTCCTGTGATGTGCCCAATTGGGCAGAGCTCAGATTTTGTTGCCGTGGTGCCTGGGATTCCTCTACTCTAAATTCCAATGATGCTTGGTTACCAGGAATGATATGGGTGTAACTCTGTCTGTCTGTGGTGCTGGAGGTTGGTTACCAGGAATGATATGGTGTGACTGTCTGTGGTGCTGGAGGTTGGTTACCAGGAATGATATGGGTGTGACTCTGTCTGTGGTGCTGGTGGTTGGTTACCAGGAATGATATGAGTGTGACTCTGTCTGTGGTGCTGGAGGTTGGTTACCAGGAATGATATGGTGTGACTGTCTGTGGTGCTGGAGGTTGGTTACCAGGAATGATATGACTCTGTCTGTGGTGCTGGAGGTTGGTTACCAGGAATGATATGGTGTGACTCTGTCTGTGGTGCTGGAGGTTGGTTACCAGGAATGATATGGGTGTGACTCTGTCTGTGGTGCTGGAGGTTGGTTACCAGGAATGATATGGTGTGACTCTGTCTGTGGTGCTGGAGGTTGGTTACCAGGAATGATATGGTGTGACTCTGTCTGTGGTGCTGGAGGTTGGTTACCAGGAATGATATGGTGTGACTGTCTGTGGTGCTGGAGGTTGGTTACCAGGAATTATATGGTGTGACTCTGTCTGTGGTGCTGGTGGTTGGTTACCAGGAATGATATGGTGTGACTGTCTGTGGTGCTGGAGGTTGGTTACCAGGAATGATATGGTGTGACTCTGTCTGTGGTGCTGGTGGTTGGTTACCAGGAATGATATGGTGTGACTGTCTGTGGTGCTGGAGGTTGGTTACCAGGAATGATATGGTGTGACTCTGTCTGTGGTGCTGGTGGTTGGTTACCAGGAATGATATGGTGTGACTCTGTCTGTGGTGCTGGAGGTTGGTTACCAGGAATGATATGGTGTGACTCTGTCTGTGGTGCTGGTGGTTGGTTACCAGGAATGATATGGTGTGACTCTGTCTGTCTGTGGTGCTGGTGGTTGGTTACCAGGAATGATATGGTGTGACTCTGTCTGTCTGTGGTGCTGGTGGTTGGTTACCAGGAATGATATGGTGTGACTGTCTGTGGTGCTTCATTATCTAGTCATGGGGGTGTTGTGGTGGTGCCTGGGATTTCTAGGATTCCTCCTCTCAGGTCCAATGACGGTTGGTTGTCAAGGAATGATATGGGTGTAACCATGGAGATCCATATTTATATCCTGTCTGTGTTCTAATTCTGGGTCTAACTCTGTGGTGCTTCATTTGGTCTTTCTGATGAATTCATTTGTTTTTGTGGGTTTTGACTATAAGTGACTCACAACCTGGATTCGGGTCTTATGTAGCACAATTTGAAATTGTGTTTTTTTTTTTTACATTGGATAAAAGTAGAGACTCAGAGCTACAAAATGGTATATCATAACACTACAGTTGAGGAACAATTAGAAAGTAATTCTGCTTTGAACGATGATAAACTTGTAACCACACGTTTAAGAAAAGTTCCTTTGAATGTTTTGGTACCTACTGGAGAGCTCTTCTTGGTCTCCACCCATTCAGCATCGTTCAGCATCATTCAGCATCGTTCACACTGTCTCAAGCCTTAACCTCACCCATTCATATACCATCTGTTACATTAGGGTAGTGTGGGGGTAGACATGAGAGGTTTATATACCATCTGTTACATTAGGGTAGTGTGGGGGTAGACATGAGAGGTTTATATACCATCTGTTACATTAGGGTAGTGTGGGGACAGACATGAGAGGTTTATATACCATCTGTTACATTAGGGTAGTGTGGGGACAGACATGAGAGGTTTATATACCATCTTTTACATTAGGGTAGTGTGGGGGTAGACATGAGAGGTTTATATACCATCTGTTACATTAGGGTAGTGTGGGGACAGACATGAGAGGTTTATATACCATCTGTTACATTAGGGTAGTGTGGGGGTAGACATGAGAGGTTTATATACCATCTGTTACATTAGGGTAGTGTGGGGGTAGACATGAGAGGTTTATATACCATCTGTTACATTAGGGTAGTGTGGTGACAGACATGAGAGGTTTATATACCATCTGTTACATTAAGGTAGTGTGGGGGTAGACATGAGAGGTTTATATACCATCTGTTACATTAGGGTAGTGTGGGGGTAGACATGAGAGGTTTATATACCATATGTTACATTAGGGTAGTGTGGGGGTAGACATGAGAGGTTTATATACCATCTGTTACATTAGGGTAGTGTGGGGACAGACATGAGAGGTTTATATACCATATGTTACATTAGGGTAGTGTGGGGACAGACATGAGAGGTTTATATACCATCTGTTACATTAGGGTAGTGTGGGGACAGACATGAGAGGTTTATATACCATATGTTACATTAGGGTAGTGTGGGGACAGACATGAGAGGTTTATATACCATATGTTACATTAGGGTAGTGTGGGGGTAGACATGAGAGGTTTATATACCATCTGTTACATTAGGGTAGTGTGGGGGTAGACATGAGAGGTTTATATACCATCTGTTACATTAGGGTAGTGTGGGGGAAGACATGAGAGGTTTATATACCATCTGTTACATTAGGGTAGTGTGGGGACAGACATGAGAGGTTTATATACCATCTGTTACATTAGGGTAGTGTGGGGACAGACATGAGAGGGACAGAGAGCCGTTGCTTTGCGAGGTATCTCTACCTGAAAATACATTATCTAAATGATTGATAGTTGGTATTCAGCAGTTATAAATTAACTACTTTGAAGAACTACTAAAATAGTGATTTTGTCAGACATCAGCTCTGTAGAGATGAGATGATGACCTGGAATGAAATAATGAAGTCATTAAATAAAACTAATGTAATATAGACAACAACTGAAATATATTATTACAGTAAAGTCAATATATGATGGTTAAGAAGTGATAATGGACAGTCTCTACTGATCTCTGTCTGTCACTACTGATCTCTGTCTGTCACTACTGCTCTCTGTCTGTCACTACTGCTCTCTGTCTGTCACTATCTCTGTCTGTCACTACTGCTCTCTGTCTGTCACTACTGCTCTCTGTCTCTCACTACTGCTCTCTGTCTGTCACTACTGCTCTCTGTCTGTCACTACTGCTCTCTGTCTGTCACTACTGCTCTCTGTCTGTCACTACTGCTCTCTGTCTGTCACTACTGCTCTCTGTCTCTCACTACTGCTCTCAGTCACTACTGCTCTCTGTCACTACTGCTCTCAGTCACTACTGCTCTCAGTCACTACTGCTCTCAGTCACTACTGATCTCAGTCACTACTGCTCTCAGTCACTACTGATCTCAGTCACTACTGATCTCTGTCTCTCTGTCACTACTGCTCTCTGTCTGTCACTACTGCTCTCTGTCTCTCACTACTGCTCTCTGTCTCTCACTACTGCTCTCAGTCACTACTGCTCTCAGTCACTACTGCTCTCAGTCACTACTGATCTCAGTCACTACTGATCTCTGTCTCTCTGTCACTACTGATCTCTGTCTGTCACTACTGCTCTCTGTCTCTCAGTCACTACTGCTCTCAGTCACTACTGCTCTCTGTCTCTCAGTCACTACTGATCTCAGTCACTACTGCTCTCAGTCACTACTGATCTCAGTCACTACTGATCTCTGTCTCTCTGTCACTACTGATCTCTGTCTCTCAGTCACTACTGCTCTCAGTCACTACTGCTCTCAGTCACTACTGCTCTCAGTCACTACTGATCTCAGTCACTACTGATCTCTGTCTCTCTGTCACTACTGCTCTCTGTCTGTCACTACTGCTCTCTGTCTGTCACTACTGCTCTCTGTCTGTCACTACTGCTCTCAGTCTGTCACTACTGCTCTCAGTCACTACTGCTCTCAGTCACTACTGCTCTCAGTCACTACTGATCTCAGTCACTACTGATCTCAGTCACTACTGATCTCTGTCTCTCAGTCACTACTGCTCTCAGTCACTACTGCTCTGTCACTACTGATCTCAGTCACTACTGATCTCAGTCACTACTGATCTCTGTCTCTCTGTCACTACTGCTCTCTCTCTGTCTCTCTCTCTCTCTGTCCATCTCTCTCTGTCTGTCTCTCTCTCTCGCTCTCTATCTCTGTCTGTCTCTCGCTGTCTGTCTGTCTCTCTCCCTCTCTGTCTCCCTCTCTCTCTGTCTCTCTTCTACTCTCCTCCTCTCCTCCCTCTCTACCTTTCCTCCCCTCTTTCCTGATAACCGTGCTCCCATCCGTTTGGTTTCTATTCAGAACTCTTCATCTCAATGAAAGAAGCCTGAGCTTAATAGACAGGCCTGTGTGTGTGTTTCTCTGTAGAAATGACAGAACAGGGTAGGATTCATAATGCCTAGCCCGAAGGCTGTTCATCCACCATCCACCAAGTCATAAGACTGGGACTGTGAACAGCTTATTGACTTGGAAGAAAGGAGTCCAATTACACCCAATTATGTTTAACAGGGCCAGCTCTGCCAACCAGTATAATTGCCTTTAACATTGTTGGGTTGAGCTAAAGAGATTCCCTTTGATAGGGCTGGAGCTGAATAATTCTGAGGTGTCAGTGTGTGAAATCACTTGATTAGAGGGATTGGGATGGTTTGACTTGGAAGTACAATCGACAAGATACACGATGTAGTTGTTTGCCTCAGTCAAGCTGCTGTCACTTCAGACATGAAGAAAGGTCTTTATGGAACTGGTCTGTCTGCAGCTTAGAGGGTTAGGGGCTGTACACTGTATATTAGACGCACAGGCCTGGAGATACTATCTGGGATTCAAGATACTATCTGGGATTCTAGTTACTATATGGGATTCTAGTTACTATCTGGGATTCTAGTTACTATCTGGGATTCTAGTTACTATATGGGATTCTAGTTACTATCTGGGATTCTAGTTACTATCTGGGATTCAAGTTACTATCTGGGATTCACATTACTATCTGGGATTCAAGTTACTATCTGGGATTCAAGTTACTATCTGGGATTCAAGTTACTATCTGGGATTCAAGTGTCTTATTTTAATTAACGTACAGTATCTCTCTAAGATTTCATGGTAGTGAGAGTTTTTTATTTGATGAGCTGGTAATGGAGGAAGTAAACCTGGTGTGTGTGTGTGTGTGTGTGTGTGTGTGTGTGTGTGTGTGTGTGTGTGTGTGTGTGTGTAGCTGTGGAGGAAACCTGGAGCCGCTGCTTGGTTACCACCACTTGAGTCACCAGATCAGCTGATTGGCAGAATTTCTGATGTCATTTGTTTTTGTGCTGCGAGGAAGGAGGGGTCATGCAGGCTACGCTGCAGTCTCTCTGGCATTCTCTCTCTCTCTCTCACGCTTTCCCATTTTCTCTTTCTTTCTTTCCTTCTTTCTTTCCTTCTTTCCTTCCTCCTTTCCTTCCTTCTTTATTTCCTTCTTTCCTTCCTTCCTTCCTTCCTTCCTTCCTTCCTTCCTTCCTTCCTTCCTTCCTTCCTTCCTTCCTTTCTTTCTCTTTCTTTCACTCGCTATCTGCTTAAATGCTGTACATACTGTACATGTCATACTTTCTTGAAAGAAAAAGCAAAGCTCTATCTGTTAGTTTCTCTACAAACATTAGAGATAAAACCTGGATGAAGATCCACAGTCCAGTATTAAACTGTTCCAGTAAAACACTATGACATTTCCTTAAATCTGATAATGGGATGCCCTGTATTGATGCATACAACAGAAAATATCATTAAGAACTATGATGAGCTGGTCATTGGTTATTCAGTTCTGAATCTATTGGTTATTCAGTTCTGAATCTATTGGTTATTCAGTTCTGAATCTATTGGTTATTCAGTTCTGAAACTATTGGTTATTCAGTTCTGAATCTATTGGTTATTCAGTTCTGAATCTGTTGGTTATTCAGTTCTGAATCTGTTGGTTATTCAGTTCTGAATCTATTGGTTATTCAGTTCTGAATCGGTTGGTTATTCAGTTCTGAATCTGTTGGTTATTCAATTCTGAATCTATTGGTTATTCAGTTCTGAATCTATTGCCTGGGAGGGAAACTCCTTACAACACCCACCCCCTCCTCACCTCCTCACAACACCCACCCCCTCCTCACAACACCCACTCCCTCCTCACAACACCCACCCCCTCCTCACAACACCCACTCCCTCCTCACAACACCCACCCCCTCCTCACAACACCCACCCCCTTCTCACAACACCCACCCCCTCCTCACAACACCCACCCCCTCCTCACAACACCCACCCCCTCCTCACCTCCTCACAACACCCACCCCCTCCTCACAACACCCACCCCCTCCTCACCTCCTCACAACACCCACCCCCTCCTCACAACACCCACCCCCTCCTCACCTCCTTACAACACCCACCCCCTCCTCACCTCCTTACAAATAAAATCTAATTTGACACATGCTGTGTAAACAACAGGTGTAGACTAACAGTGAAATGCTGACTGACGGGTCGTTTTCCAACAATGCAGAGAGACAAATATAGAACAAATAATAACACAATGAATAAGTACACAATGTGTAAGGATAACTTGGCTATATACACGGGGACCGGCGGCTACCAGGTACCAGGTAACCTTGGCTATATACACAGGTTACCAGGTAATAACATGGCTATATACACAGGTTACCAGGTAATAACTTGGCTATATACACAGGTTACCAGGTAATAACATGGCTATATACACAGGTTACCAGGTAATAACATGGCTATATACACAGGTTACCAGGTAATAACTTGGCTATATACACGGGGTACCAGGTAATAACTTGGCTATATACACAGGTTACCAGGTAATAACATGGCTATATACACAGGTTACCAGGTAATAACATGGCTATATACACATGTTACCAGGTAATAACTTGGCTATATACACAGGGTACCAGTACAGAGTCCATGTGCAGGAGTACCAGGTAGTAACTTGGCTATATACACATGTTACCAGGTAATAACTTGGCTATATACACATGTTACCAGGTAATAACTTGGCTATATACACATGTTACCAGGTAATAACTTGGCTATATACACGGGGTACCAGTACAGAGTCCATGTGCAGGAGTACCAGGTAGTAACTTGGCTATATACACATGTTACCAGGTAATACCTTGGCTATATACACAGGTTACCAGGTAATAACTTGGCTATATACACATGATACCAGGTAATACCTTGGCTATATACACAGGTTACCAGGTAATAACTTGGCTATATAGACAGGGTACCAGGTAATAACTTGGCTATATACACAGCGTACCAAGTAATAACTTGGCTATATTCACAGGTTACCAGGTAATAACTTGGCTATATACACAGCGTACCAGGTAATAACTTGGCTATATATTCGGTGTACCAGGTAATAACTTGGCTATATACACAGGTTACCAGGTAATAACTTGGCTATATACACAGGTTACCAGGTAATAACTTGGCTATATACATGTGTTACCAGGTAATAACTTGGCTATATACACAGGGTACCAGTACTGAGTCAATGTGCAGGGGTACGAGGTAAGGGAGGTAGCTATGTACATATAGGTAGGGGTAAAGTGACTAGGCATCAGGATAGATTTTAGACAGTAGCAGCAGCGTATGTGATGAGGGGGTAGAAGATGTTCAGGGTTCTAGATTTGGTGTTCCGGTACCACTTTCCGTGTTGTTGCAGAGAGAACAGTTTATAACTTGGGTGGCTGGAGACTTTGACAATTTTTAGGGCCTTCCTCTGACACCGCCTGGTATAGAGGTCCTGGATGGCAGGGAGCTCGGCCCCAGTGATGTACTGGGCCGTACCCAGTACCGTCTTTAGCACCTGGCGGTCGGTCAGATGCCAAGCAGTCGCTATACTAAGTGGTGATAAAGGCAGTCAGGATGCTCTCGATGGTGCAGCTGTAGAACGTTTTGAGGATCTGAGGGCCCCATGCCAAATCTTTTCAGTCTCCTGAAGGGGGAAGAGGCGTTGTGGTGCTGGTGTGTGTGGACCGTGATAATTCCTTAGTGATGTGGACACCGAGGAACTTAAAGCTCTCGACCCGCTCCACTACGGCCCCGTCAACGTGGATGGGAGGGGTGCTCGGACCTCCATTTCCCGTAGTCCACGATCAACTCCTTTATCTTGCAACACCCTTTCCCCCTTCGTCACGTCACCCTAACCTTCAAAATAGGCTATTTGGTGTTGTGATGTCATAATCTCCCAAAATCACGTCTGATTCTGTGGTGTTGTTAGGGATTTATTCTATGGCTTCTCTATGGGATTGGACCTGCCTCTTGTAGGCTGTTTGCTAATACCTCCTGACCCCATTATGAAAGAGAGATCCATGGTTCCAGCAGCTCGCTGCCTGTCGGTACTGCTGGGGAACACATCTCTTCTTTGTCGTTGCTGCACTTTCCTCCTCCTGCTGCTGCTGCTGGCTGGGGCTGGGACTGCAGTGGTCATCTGGGCTATGGCGCAAACCCAGCAGACTCAGGATTTACATAATCCACACTGTGAATTAATGACTGAAGTCTAATGCTCACATTCTCACTTGGAGAGGGAGAGAGAGAGAGAGAGAGAGAGAGAGAGACAGAGAGAGACAGAGAGAGAGAGAGAGAGAGAGAGAGAGAGAGAGACAGAGAGAGAGAGAGAGACAGAGAGAGAGAGAGAGAGAGGAGAGAGAGGTAGAGAGAGGGAGAGAGAGAGACAGAGAGACAGAGAGACAGAGAGACAGAGAGAGACAGAGAGAGAGAGAGAGACAGAGAGAGAGAGAGGAGAGAGAGAGAGAGAGACAGAGAGAGAGAGAGGAGAGAGAGAGAGAGAGAGACAGAGAGAGAGAGAGAGGAGAGAGAGAGAGAGAGAGAGAGAGAGAGAGAGGTGGGGAGACAGACTACAGGCTGCTGCCAGTGTGTTATTCCATTGCGCTGTCACTTCCTGTGCTCTAGGAACATGTTGGATTACAAATCAGTCATTACATATGTAGTACCTAGTTTAGATCACAGCCCTCTTCAGAGGAGGAGGTACAGGGAATCCTCTAGTCCTCATTACAGTATTCTGCCTGTTTTGTTTTGTTAGTGTCACTGACAATGTGTTACTGGCGTATGATGATGTGCTTGTGTAACATCTCAGGGACCCCAACAACCACTGTGAAAACACATCAATAACGCATCAACACATTCCATACGGTAATATCCTGTCTGTTCTTGTTGTTGTTTTCTCCCCATTATCTCTCTCTCTACAGTAACCTAGCTGTTGAACATTCTCTCTCTCTACAGTAACCTAGCTGTTGAACATTCTCTCTCTCTACAGTAACCTAGCTGTTGAACATTCTCTCTCTCTACAGTAACCTAGCTGTTGAACATTCTCTCTCTCTACAGTAACCTAGCTGTTGTACATTCTCTCTCTCTACAGTAACCTAGCTGTTGTACATTCTCTCTCTCTACAGTAACCTAGCTGTTGAACATTCTCTCTCTCTCTACAGTAACCTAGCTGTTGAACATTCTCTCTCTCTACAGTAACCTAGCTGTTGAACATTCTCTCTCTCTACAGTAACCTAGCTGTTGAACATTCTCTCTCTCTACAGTAACCTAGCTGTTGAACATTCTCTCTCTCTACAGTAACCTAGCTGTTGAACATTCTCTCTCTCTCTACAGTAACCTAGCTGTTGAACATTCTCTCTCTCTACAGTAACCTAGCTGTTGAACATTCTCTCTCTCTACAGTAACCTAGCTGTTGAACATTCTCTCTCTCTACAGTAACCTAGCTGTTGAACATTCTCTCTCTCTACAGTAACCTAGCTGTTGAACATTCTCTCTCTCTCTACAGTAACCTAGCTGTTGAACATTCTCTCTCTCTACAGTAACCTAGCTGTTGAACATTCTCTCTCTCTACAGTAACCTAGCTGTTGAACATTCTCTCTCTCTACAGTAACCTAGCTGTTGAACATTCTCTCTCTCTACAGTAACCTAGCTGTTGAACATTCTCTCTCTCTACAGTAACCTAGCTGTTGAACATTCTCTCTCTCTCTACAGTAACCTAGCTGTTGAACATTCTCTCTCTCTACAGTAACCTAGCTGTTGAACATTCTCTCTCTCTCTACAGTAACCTAGCTGTTGAACATTCTCTCTCTCTACAGTAACCTAGCTGTTGTACATTCTCTCTCTCTACAGTAACCTAGCTGTTGAACATTCTCTCTCTCTCTACAGTAACCTAGCTGTTGAACATTCTCTCTCTCTCTACAGTAACCTAGCTGTTGAACATTCTCTCTCTCTACAGTAACCTAGCTGTTGAACATTCTCTCTCTCTACAGTAACCTAGCTGTTGAACATTCTCTCTCTCTACAGTAACCTAGCTGTTGAACATTCTCTCTCTCTCTACAGTAACCTAGCTGTTGAACATTCTCTCTCTCTCTACAGTAACCTAGCTGTTGTACATTCTCTCTCTCTACAGTAACCTAGCTGTTGAACATTCTCTCTCTCTACAGTAACCTAGCTGTTGAACATTCTCTCTCTCTACAGTAACCTAGCTGTTGAACATTCTCTCTCTCTACAGTAACCTAGCTGTTGAACATTCTCTCTCTCTACAGTAACCTAGCTGTTGTACATTCTCTCTCTCTCTACAGTAACCTAGCTGTTGAACATTCTCTCTCTCTCTACAGTAACCTAGCTGTTGAACATTCTCTCTCTCTCTACAGTAACCTAGCTGTTGAACATTCTCTCTCTCTCTACAGTAACCTAGCTGTTGAACATTCTCTCTCTCTCTACAGTAACCTAGCTGTTGTACATTCTCTCTCTCTACAGTAACCTAGCTGTTGTACATTCTCTCTCTCTCTACAGTAACCTAGCTGTTGAACATTCTCTCTCTCTCTACAGTAACCTAGCTGTTGAACATTCTCTCTCTCTCTACAGTAACCTAGCTGTTGAACATTCTCTCTCTCTACAGTAACCTAGCTGTTGAACATTCTCTCTCTCTACAGTAACCTAGCTGTTGAACATTCTCTCTCTCTCTACAGTAACCTAGCTGTTGAACATTCTCTCTCTCTACAGTAACCTAGCTGTTGAACATTCTCTCTCTCTACAGTAACCTAGCTGTTGTACATTCTCTCTCTCTCTACAGTAACCTAGCTGTTGAACATTCTCTCTCTCTCTACAGTAACCTAGCTGTTGAACATTCTCTCTCTCTACAGTAACCTAGCTGTTGAACATTCTCTCTCTCTACAGTAACCTAGCTGTTGAACATTCTCTCTCTCTCTACAGTAACCTAGCTGTTGAACATTCTCTCTCTCTACAGTAACCTAGCTGTTGAACATTCTCTCTCTCTACAGTAACCTAGCTGTTGAACATTCTCTCTCTCTACAGTAACCTAGCTGTTGTACATTCTCTCTCTCTCTACAGTAACCTAGCTGTTGAACATTCTCTCTCTCTCTACAGTAACCTAGCTGTTGAACATTCTCTCTCTCTACAGTAACCTAGCTGTTGAACATTCTCTCTCTCTCTACAGTAACCTAGCTGTTGAACATTCTCTCTCTCTCTACAGTAACCTAGCTGTTGAACATTCTCTCTCTCTACAGTAACCTAGCTGTTGAACATTCTCTCTCTCTACAGTAACCTAGCTGTTGTACATTCTCTCTCTCTCTACAGTAACCTAGCTGTTGAACATTCTCTCTCTCTCTACAGTAACCTAGCTGTTGAACATTCTCTCTCTCTACAGTAACCTAGCTGTTGAACATTCTCTCTCTCTCTACAGTAACCTAGCTGTTGAACATTCTCTCTCTCTCTACAGTAACCTAGCTGTTGAACATTCTCTCTCTCTACAGTAACCTAGCTGTTGAACATTCTCTCTCTCTCTACAGTAACCTAGCTGTTGAACATTCTCTCTCTCTCTACAGTAACCTAGCTGTTGAACATTCTCTCTCTCTCTACAGTAACCTAGCTGTTGAACATTCTCTCTCTCTCTACAGTAACCTAGCTGTTGAACATTCTCTCTCTCTCTACAGTAACCTAGCTGTTGAACATTCTCTCTCTCTACAGTAACCTAGCTGTTGAACATTCTCTCTCTCTACAGTAACCTAGCTGTTGACATTCTCTCTCTCTACAGTAACCTAGCTGTTGTACATCTCTCTCTCTCTACAGTAACCTAGCTGTTGTACATTCTCTCTCTCTACAGTAACCTAGCTGTTGAACATTCTCTCTCTCTACAGTAACCTAGCTGTTGAACATTCTCTCTCTCTACAGTAACCTAGCTGTTGAACATTCTCTCTCTCTACAGTAACCTAGCTGTTGAACATTCTCTCTCTCTCTACAGTAACCTAGCTGTTGTACATTCTCTCTCTCTACAGTAACCTAGCTGTTGAACATTCTCTCTCTCTACAGTAACCTAGCTGTTGAACATTCTCTCTCTCTACAGTAACCTAGCTGTTGAACATTCTCTTTCTCTACAGTAACCTAGCTGTTGAACATTCTCTCTCTCTACAGTAACCTAGCTGTTGAACATTCTCTCTCTCTCTACAGTAACCTAGCTGTTGTACATTCTCTCTCTCTACAGTAACCTAGCTGTTGAACATTCTCTCTCTCTACAGTAACCTAGCTGTTGAACATTCTCTCTCTCTACAGTAACCTAGCTGTTGAACATTCTCTCTCTCTACAGTAACCTAGCTGTTGTACATTCTCTCTCTCTACAGTAACCTAGCTGTTGAACATTCTCTCTCTCTCTACAGTAACCTAGCTGTTGAACATTCTCTCTTCAGTAACCTAGCTGTTGAACATTCTCTCTCTCTCTACAGTAACCTAGCTGTTGAACATTCTCTCTCTCTACAGTAACCTAGCTGTTGAACATTCTCTCTCTCTCTACAGTAACCTAGCTGTTGAACATTCTCTCTCTCTCTACAGTAACCTAGCTGTTGTACATTCTCTCTCTCTACAGTAACCTAGCTGTTGAACATTCTCTCTTCAGTAACCTAGCTGTTGAACATTCTCTCTCTCTCTACAGTAACCTAGCTGTTGAACATTCTCTCTCTCTCTACAGTAACCTAGCTGTTGTACATTCTCTCTCTCTACAGTAACCTAGCTGTTGAACATTCTCTCTCTCTCTACAGTAACCTAGCTGTTGAACATTCTCTCTCTCTACAGTAACCTAGCTGTTGAACATTCTCTCTCTCTACAGTAACCTAGCTGTTGAACATTCTCTCTCTCTACAGTAACCTAGCTGTTGAACATTCTCTCTCACTCTACAGTAACCTAGCTGTTGAACATTCTCTCTCTCTTCAGTAACCTAGCTGTTGAACATTCTCTCTTCAGTAACCTAGCTGTTGAACATTCTCTCTCTCTCTACAGTAACCTAGCTGTTGAACATTCTCTCTCTCTCTACAGTAACCTAGCTGTTGAACATTCTCTCTCTCTCTACAGTAACCTAGCTGTTGAACATTCTCTCTCACTCTACAGTAACCTAGCTGTTGAACATTCTCTCTCTCTTCAGTAACCTAGCTGTTGAACATTCTCTCTTCAGTAACCTAGCTGTTGAACATTCTCTCTCTCTCTACAGTAACCTAGCTGTTGAACATTCTCTCTCTCTCTACAGTAACATAGCTGTTGAACATTCTCTCTCTCTACAGTAACCTAGCTGTTGAACATTCTCTCTCTCTACAGTAACCTAGCTGTTGAACATTCTCTCTCTCTACAGTAACCTAGCTGTTGAACATTCTCTCTCTCTCTACAGTAACCTAGCTGTTGAACATTCTCTCTCTCTACAGTAACCTAGCTGTTGAACATTCTCTCTCTCTACAGTAACCTAGCTGTTGGACATTCTCTCTCTCTACAGTAACCTAGCTGTTGAACATTCTCTCTCTCTACAGTAACCTAGCTGTTGAACATTCTCTCTCTCTACAGTAACCTAGCTGTTGAACATTCTCTCTCTCTCTACAGTAACCTAGCTGTTGAACATTCTCTCTCTCTACAGTAACCTAGCTGTTGGACATTCTCTCTCTCTACAGTAACCTAGCTGTTGTACATTCTCTCTCTCTACAGTAACCTAGCTGTTGAACATTCTCTCTCTCTACAGTAACCTAGCTGTTGAACATTCTCTCTCTCTCTACAGTAACCTAGCTGTTGAACATTCTCTCTCTCTCTACAGTAACCTAGCTGTTGAACATTCTCTCTCTCTACAGTAACCTAGCTGTTGTACATTCTCTCTCTCTACAGTAACCTAGCTGTTGAACATTCTCTCTCTCTACAGTAACCTAGCTGTTGAACATTCTCTCTCTCTACAGTAACCTAGCTGTTGAACATTCTCTCTCTCTACAGTAACCTAGCTGTTGAACATTCTCTCTCTCTACAGTAACCTAGCTGTTGAACATTCTCTCTCTCTACAGTAACTTAGCTGTTGAACATTCTCTCTCTCTACAGTAACCTAGCTGTTGAACATTCTCTCTCTCTACAGTAACCTACAGCCCCATCACCATGTCATTATCATTAGTAGACTTAGTATAGCAGCCTTGTATAACCACCATGTCATTATCATTAGTAGAGTTAGTATAGCAGCCTTGTTTAACCACCATGTCATTATCATTAGTAGACTTAGTATAGCAGCCTTGTGTAACCATCATGTCATTATCATTAGTAGACTTAGTGTAGCAGCCTTGTGTAACCATCATGTCATTATCATTAGTAGACTTAGTTTAGCAGCCTTGTATAACCACCATGTCATTATCATTATTAGACTTAGTGTAGCAGCCTTGTATAACCACCATGTCATTATCATTAGTAGACTTAGTGTAGCAGCCTTGTATAACCACCATGTCATTATCATTAGTAGACTTAGTGTAGCAGCCTTGTATAACCATCATGTCATTATCATTAGTAGACTTAGTGTAGCAGCCTTGTATAACCACCATGTCATTATCATTAGTAGACTTAGTGTAGCAGCCTTGTATAACCACCATGTCATTATCATTAGTAGACTTAGTTTAGCAGCCTTGTATAACCACCATGTCATTATCATTAGTAGATTTAGTGTAGCAGCCTTGTATAACCACCATGTCATTATCATTAGTAGACTTAGTGTAGCAGCCTTGTATAACCACCATGTCATTATCATTAGTAGACTTAGTTTAGCAGCCTTGTATAACCACCATGTCATTATCATTAGTAGACTTAGTGTAGCAGCCTTGTATAACCACTATGTCATTATCATTAGTAGAGTTAGTGTAGCAGCCTTGTATAACCATCATGTCATTATCAAATCAAATCAAATGTATTTATATAGCCCTTCGTACATCAGCTGATATCTCAAAGTGCTGTACAGAAACCCAGCCTAAAACCCCAAACAGCAAGCAATGCATGTGAAAGAAGCATGGTGGCTAGGAAAAACTCCCTAGGAAAAACTCCCTAGAAAGGCCAAAAACCTAGGAAGAAACCTAGAGAGGAACCAGGCTATGAGGGGTGGCCAGTCCTCTTCTGGCTGTGCCGGGTGGATATTATAACAGAACATGGTCAAGATGTTAAAATGTTCATAAATGACCAGCATGGTCAAATAATAATAATCATAGTAGTTGTCGAGGGTGCAACAAGCACGTCCGGTGAACAGGTCAGGGTTCCATAGCCGCAGGCAGAACAGTTGAAACTGGAGCAGCAGCACGGCCAGGTGGACTGGGGACAGCAAGGAGTCATCATGCCAGGTAGTCCTGAGGCATGGTCCTAGGGCTCAGGTCCTCCGAGAGAAAGAAAGAAAGAGAGAAAGAGAGAATTAGAGAGAGCATATTTAAATTCACAAAGGACACTGGATAAGACAAGAGAAATACTCCAGATGTAACAGACTGACCCTAGCCCCCCGACACATAAACTACTGCAGCATAAATACTGGAGGCTGAGACAGGAGGGATCAGGAGACACTGTGGCCCCATCCGATGAAACCCCCGGACAGGGCCAAACAGGCAGGATATAACCCTAAGTCTACTAATTATCATTAGTAGACTTAGTATAGCAGCCTTGTATAACCATCATGGAGATGTAGGTAATGTCATTATCATTAGTAGACTTAGTATAGCAGCCTTGTATAACCACCATGTCATTATCATTAGTAGACTTAGTGTAGCAGCCTTGTATAACCACCATGTCATTATCATTAGTAGACTTAGTATAGCAGCCTTGTATAACCATCATGGAGATGTAGGTAATGTCATTATCATTAGAAGACTTAGTATAGCAGCCTTGTATAACCACCATGTCATTATCATTAGTAGAGTTAGTATAGCAGCCTTGTTTAACCACCATGTCATTTCATTAGTAGACTTAGTATAGCAGCCTTGTATAACCACCATGTCATTATCATTAGTAGACTTAGTGTAGCAGCCTTGTATAACCATCATGGAGCTGTGGGCCTAAGGGCACATCCTGTCTAGTCTTAATACCGTAACTTTGTTAGGCCTATATTTCAATATTTAGGCTACTGTATCAATCAATCAATCATTCATTAATTCATGCCATCGCACAGCAAACGAGACATTCATGCTTTGAAATACAATCAAGCATTTTAGTTTAAAAATGTAATAACATAAGGAGCTTTGAGTAATTAGCCTGAACAATAAATAAACCACAATTCACTAATACAACTGTTTTCAGTCTGCTGTAATAAAGGCTTTATATTTCTATAATCAAACAGTGTGCTTAAAGAATCAGACAAGCTCAGTGCCTATGTAGTTGACTTTATTCAAACACATAGGGTGTGTCTGACGAAAGAACAGGATGACTTGGTCGACCAAGATTTGTTTTAGTCGGGGACAGCCCTAGTTAGGACATTGTTCTGTACTGTATTACACCCCCAGGATCCTGTTAGGATGTTGTTCTGTACTGTGTTACACCACCAGGATCCTGTTAGGACATTGTTCTGTACTGTGTACACCCCCAGGATCCTGTTAGGATGTTGTTTTGTACTGTGTTACACCCCCAGGATCCAATTATGATGTTGTTCTATACTGTGTTACACCCCCAGGATCCTGTTAGGATGTTGTTTTGTACTGTGTTACACCCCCAGGATCCTGTTAGGATGTTGTTCTGTACTGTTACACCCCCAGGATCCTGTTAGGATGTTGTTTTGTACTGTGTTACACCCCCAGGATCCTGTTAGGATGTTGTTCTGTACTGTATTACACCCCCAGGATCCTGTTAGGACATTGTTCTGTACTGTGTTACACCCCCAGGATCCTGTTAGGACATTGTTCTGTACTGTGTTACACCCCCAGGATCCTGTTAGAATGTTGTTGTGTACTGTATTACATTAATAATACATCTCTCAGATACACTCTCAACACTATACCACCCCAGAGGATTCTAGCCCTTCCTCTGAACCTGCCACTACAGACTGTCTAGCCCTACTAATGCACTGCATGCCTGGCCTGGCCAGAGATGGAATTTCAGCAGAACTTGTATTCGTAGAATACATTGAACGTCCCAGATTGCATCATATCCCCTTTTTTTTTTGCTGTAGTGGCTACTTTTGAGCCCAATGTGTCCTGGAAAACAGTAGTGCACTGTTGGGAATAGGGTTCCATTTTGTGATGCAGCCTCCTGTGTTGTAAAGCCAGGGTCAGGTTACTCAATACATCTATAGTATATTTACATTAGCACTTACTGAAAGGGGAGTTTTAACTGTCTGACCACTAGATGGTTTACTCACAGGAAACCAAGCCCTGCTCTCAGATCAGCTGATGTGATACCTTTGAGGTATTAGGACATCGAGAGAAGGAGTTAGAGATGTGAAAGGCTGAAGAACAATTTTTTTTATATACGTCCCAAATGGCTCCCTACATAGTGCACTACTTATGGGCCCTGGTCAAAAGTAGTGCACTTTAAAGGGAATAGGGTGTAATTTGGAACGCAGACCCCTACTGTCCGACTCCATAGATCTCCACTGTTTCTCCAGGACTTACGTCAAGGTTACAGAGAGAGCTTTATGAATCCTCCACATCCTGCTGGTCTACTGTTCTGAGAGTACTGTACCAAGGTTACTGGACATTCTTCATATGAACTTCCTCTTCCTGTCCCAGCCATAGCTTCTAGTTTACAGATGGAGGAGTATATCCATAGTCCTGTCCCAGCCATAGCTTCTAGTCTACAGATGGAGCAGTATATCTATCGTCCTTTCCCAGCCATAGCTTCTATTTTACAGATGGAGCAGTATATCTATCGTCCTTTCCCAGCCATAGCTTCTAGTTTACTGATGGAGCAGTATATCTATCGTCCTGTCCCAGCCATAGCTTCTAGTTTACAGATAGAGCAGTATATCCATTGTCCTGTCCCAGCCATAGCTTCTAGTTTACAGATGGAGCAGTATATCTATAGTCCTGTCCCAGCCATAGCTTCTAGTTTACAGATGGAGCAGTATACCCATCGTCCTGTCCCAGCCATAGCTTCTAGTTTACAGATGGAGCAGTATATCTATAGTCCTGTCCCAGCCATAGCTTCTAGTTTACAGATGGAGCAGTATATCTATAGTCCTGTCCCAGCCATAGCTTCTAGTTTACAGATGAAGCAGTATATCAATAGTCCTGTCCTAGCCATAGCTTCTAGTTTACAGATGGAGCAGTATATCTATCGTCCTGTCCCAGCCATAGCTTCTAGTCTACAGATGGAGCAGTATATCTATAGTCCTGTCCCAGCCATAGCTTCTAGTTTACAGATGGAGCAGTATATCCATCGTCCTGTCCCAGCCATAGCTTCTAGTTTACAGATGGAGCAGTATATCCATCGTCCTGTCCCAGCCATAGCTTCTAGTTTACAGATGGAGCAGTATATCTATCATTCTGTCCCAGCCATAGCTTCTAGTTTACAGATGGAGCAGTATATCCATCGTCCTGTCCCAGCCATAGCTTCTAGTTTACAGATGGAGCAGTATATCCATCGTCCTGTCCCAGCCATAGCTTCTAGTTTACAGATGGAGCAGTATACCATCGTCCTGTCCCAGCCATAGCTTCTAGTTTACAGATGGAGCAGTATATCCATTGTCCTGTCCCAGCCATAGCTTCTAGTTTACAGATGGAGCAGTATATCCATTGTCCTGTCCCAGCCATAGCTTCTAGTTTACAGATGGAGCAGTATATCTATAGTCCTGTCCCAGCCATAGCTTCTACTGTACAGATGGAGGAGTATTTCCATCGTCCTGTCCGATCCATAGCTTCTAGTTTACAGATGGAGCAGTATTTCTATCGTCCTGTCCCAGCCATAGCTTCTAGTTTACAGATGGAGCAGTATATCTATTGTCCTGTCCCAGCCATAGCTTCTACTTTACAGATGGAGCAGTATATCCATCATCCTGTCCCTGCCATAGCTTCTAGTTTACAGATGGAGCAGTATATCTATAGTCCTGTCCCAGCCATAGCTTCTAGTTTACAGATGGAGCAGTATATCCATCGTCCTGTCCCAGCCATAGCTTCTAGTTTACAGATGGAGCAGTATATCCATCGTCCTGTCCCAGCCATAGCTTCTAGTTTACAGATGGAGTAGTATATCTATAGTCCTGTCCCAGCCATAGCTTGTAGTTTACAGATGGAGCAGTATATCTATAGTCCTGTCCCAGCCATAGCTTGTAGTTTACAGATGGAGCAGTATATCCATCATCCTGTCCCAGCCATAGCTTCTAGTCTACAGATGGAGCAGGAAATCCATCATCCTGTCCCAGCCATAGCTTCTAGTCTACAGATGGAGCAGTATATCTATCGTCCTGTCCCAGCCATAGCTTCTAGTTTACAGATGGAGCAGTATATCCATCGTCCTGTCCCAGCCATAGCTTCTAGTTTACAGATGGAGCAGTATATCTATAGTCCTATCCCAGCCATAGCTTCTAGTTTACAGATGGAGCAGTATCTCTATAGTCCTGTCCCAGCCATAGCTTCTAGTTTACAGATGGAGCAGTGTATCTATAGTCCTGTCCCAGCCATAGCTTCTAGTTTACAGATGGAGCAGTATATCCATAGTCCTGTCCCAGCCATAGCTTCTAGTTTACAGATGGAGCAGTATATCCATCGTCCTGTCCCAGCCATAGTTTCTAGTCTACAGATGGAGCAGTATATCTATAGTCCTGTCCCAGCCATAGCTTCTAGTTTACAGATGGAGCAGTATACCCATCGTCCTGTCCCAGCCATAGCTTCTAGTTTACAGATGGAGCAGTATATCCATCGTCCTGTCCCAGCCATAGCTTCTAGTTTACAGATGGAGCAGTATATCCATCGTCCTGTCCCAGCCATAGCTTCTAGTTTACAGATGGAGCAGTATATCCATCAGTCCTGTCCCAGCCATAGCTTCTAGTTTACAGATGGAGCAGTATATCTATAGTCCTGTCCCAGCCATAGCTTCTAGTTTACAGATGGAGCAGTATATCCATCGTCCTGTCCCAGCCATAGCTTCTAGTTTACAGATGGAGCAGTATATCCATCGTCCTGTCCCAGCCATAGCTTCTAGTGTACAGATGGAGCAGTATATCTATAGTCCTGTCCCAGCCATAGCTTCTAGTTTACAGATGGAGCAGTATATCCATCGTCCTGTCCCAGCCATAGTTTCTAGTTTACAGATGGAGCAGTATATCCATCGTCCTGTCCCAGCCATAGCTTCTAGTCTACAGATGGAGCAGTATATCTATCGTCCTTTCCCAGCCATAGCTTCTAGTTTACAGATGGAGCAGTATATCTATCGTCCTTTCCCAGCCATAGCTTCTAGTTTACTGATGGAGCAGTATATCTATCGTCCTGTCCCAGCCATAGCTTCTAGTTTACAGATAGAGCAGTATATCCATTGTCCTGTCCCAGCCATAGCTTCTAGTTTACAGATGGAGCAGTATATCTATAGTCCTGTCCCAGCCATAGCTTCTAGTTTACAGATGGAGCAGTATACCCATCGTCCTGTCCCAGCCATAGCTTCTAGTTTACAGATGGAGCAGTATATCTATAGTCCTGTCCCAGCCATAGCTTCTAGTTTACAGATGGAGCAGTATATCTATAGTCCTGTCCCAGCCATAGCTTCTAGTTTACAGATGAAGCAGTATATCAATAGTCCTGTCCTAGCCATAGCTTCTAGTTTACAGATGGAGCAGTATATCTATCGTCCTGTCCCAGCCATAGCTTCTAGTCTACAGATGGAGCAGTATATCTATAGTCCTGTCCCAGCCATAGCTTCTAGTTTACAGATGGAGCAGTATATCCATCGTCCTGTCCCAGCCATAGCTTCTAGTTTACAGATGGAGCAGTATATCCATCGTCCTGTCCCAGCCATAGCTTCTAGTATACAAATGGAGCAGTATATCTATCATTCTGTCCCAGCCATAGCTTCTAGTTTACAGATGGAGCAGTATATCCATCGTCCTGTCCCAGCCATAGCTTCTAGTTTACAGATGGAGCAGTAAATCCATCGTCCTGTCCCAGCCATAGCTTCTAGTTTACAGATGGAGCAGTATAACATCGTCCTGTCCCAGCCATAGCTTCTAGTTTACAGATGGAGCAGTATATCCATTGTCCTGTCCCAGCCATAGCTTCTAGTTTACAGATGGAGCAGTATATCCATTGTCCTGTCCCAGCCATAGCTTCTAGTTTACAGATGGAGCAGTATATCTATAGTCCTGTCCCAGCCATAGCTTCTACTGTACAGATGGAGGAGTATTTCCATCGTCCTGTCCGATCCATAGCTTCTAGTTTACAGATGGAGCAGTATTTCTATCGTCCTGTCCCAGCCATAGCTTCTAGTTTACAGATGGAGCAGTATATCTATTGTCCTGTCCCAGCCATAGCTTCTACTTTACAGATGGAGCAGTATATCCATCATCCTGTCCCTGCCATAGCTTCTAGTTTACAGATGGAGCAGTGTATCTATAGTCCTGTCCCAGCCATAGCTTCTAGTTTACAGATGGAGCAGTATATCCATAGTCCTGTCCCAGCCATAGCTTCTAGTTTACAGATGGAGCAGTATATCCATCGTCCTGTCCCAGCCATAGTTTCTAGTCTACAGATGGAGCAGTATATCTATAGTCCTGTCCCAGCCATAGCTTCTAGTTTACAGATGGAGCAGTATACCCATCGTCCTGTCCCAGCCATAGCTTCTAGTTTACAGATGGAGCAGTATATCCATCGTCCTGTCCCAGCCATAGCTTCTAGTTTACAGATGGAGCAGTATATCCATCGTCCTGTCCCAGCCATAGCTTCTAGTTTACAGATGGAGCAGTATATCCATCATCCTGTCCCAGCCATAGCTTCTAGTTTACAGATGGAGCAGTATATCTATAGTCCTGTCCCAGCCATAGCTTCTAGTTTACAGATGGAGCAGTATATCCATCGTCCTGTCCCAGCCATAGCTTCTAGTTTACAGATGGAGCAGTATATCCATCGTCCTGTCCCAGCCATAGCTTCTAGTGTACAGATGGAGCAGTATATCTATAGTCCTGTCCCAGCCATAGCTTCTAGTTTACAGATGGAGCAGTATATCCATCGTCCTGTCCCAGCCATAGTTTCTAGTTTACAGATGGAGCAGTATATCCATCGTCCTGTCCCAGCCATAGCTTCTAGTCTACAGATGGAGCAGTATATCTATCGTCCTTTCCCAGCCATAGCTTCTAGTTTACAGATGGAGCAGTATATCTATCGTCCTTTCCCAGCCATAGCTTCTAGTTTACTGATGGAGCAGTATATCTATCGTCCTGTCCCAGCCATAGCTTCTAGTTTACAGATAGAGCAGTATATCCATTGTCCTGTCCCAGCCATAGCTTCTAGTTTACAGATGGAGCAGTATATCTATAGTCCTGTCCCAGCCATAGCTTCTAGTTTACAGATGGAGCAGTATACCCATCGTCCTGTCCCAGCCATAGCTTCTAGTTTACAGATGGAGCAGTATATCTATAGTCCTGTCCCAGCCATAGCTTCTAGTTTACAGATGGAGCAGTATATCTATAGTCCTGTCCCAGCCATAGCTTCTAGTTTACAGATGAAGCAGTATATCAATAGTCCTGTCCTAGCCATAGCTTCTAGTTTACAGATGGAGCAGTATATCTATCGTCCTGTCCCAGCCATAGCTTCTAGTCTACAGATGGAGCAGTATATCTATAGTCCTGTCCCAGCCATAGCTTCTAGTTTACAGATGGAGCAGTATATCCATCGTCCTGTCCCAGCCATAGCTTCTAGTTTACAGATGGAGCAGTATATCCATCGTCCTGTCCCAGCCATAGCTTCTAGTATACAAATGGAGCAGTATATCTATCATTCTGTCCCAGCCATAGCTTCTAGTTTACAGATGGAGCAGTATATCCATCGTCCTGTCCCAGCCATAGCTTCTAGTTTACAGATGGAGCAGTAAATCCATCGTCCTGTCCCAGCCATAGCTTCTAGTTTACAGATGGAGCAGTATAACATCGTCCTGTCCCTTTCATAGCTTCTAGTTTACAGATGGAGCAGTATATCCATTGTCCTGTCCCAGCCATAGCTTCTAGTTTACAGATGGAGCAGTATATCCATTGTCCTGTCCCAGCCATAGCTTCTAGTTTACAGATGGAGCAGTATATCTATAGTCCTGTCCCAGCCATAGCTTCTACTGTACAGATGGAGGAGTATTTCCATCGTCCTGTCCGATCCATAGCTTCTAGTTTACAGATGGAGCAGTATTTCTATCGTCCTGTCCCAGCCATAGCTTCTAGTTTACAGATGGAGCAGTATATCTATTGTCCTGTCCCAGCCATAGCTTCTACTTTACAGATGGAGCAGTATATCCATCATCCTGTCCCTGCCATAGCTTCTAGTTTACAGATGGAGCAGTATATCTATAGTCCTGTCCCAGCCATAGCTTCTAGTTTACAGATGGAGCAGTATATCCATCGTCCTGTCCCAGCCATAGCTTCTAGTTTACAGATGGAGCAGTATATCCATCGTCCTGTCCCAGCCATAGCTTCTAGTTTACAGATGGAGCAGTATATCTATAGTCCTGTCCCAGCCATAGCTTCTAGTTTACAGATGGAGCAGTATATCTATAGGCCTGTCCCAGCCATAGCTTCTAGTTTACAGATGGAGCAGTATATCCATCATCCTGTCCCAGCCATAGCTTCTAGTCTACAGATGGAGCAGTATATCCATCATCCTGTCCCAGCCATAGCTCCTAGTCTACAGATGGAGCAGTATATCTATCGTCCTGTCCCAGCCATAGCTTCTAGTTTACAGATGGAGCAGTATATCCATCGTCCTGTCCCAGCCATAGCTTCTAGTTTACAGATGGAGCAGTATATCTATAGTCCTGTCCCAGCCATAGCTTCTAGTTTACAGATGGAGCAGTATCTCTATAGTCCTGTCCCAGCCATAGCTTCTAGTTTACAGATGGAGCAGTGTATCTATAGTCCTGTCCCAGCCATAGCTTCTAGTTTACAGATGGAGCAGTATATCCATAGTCCTGTCCCAGCCATAGCTTCTAGTTTACAGATGGAGCAGTATATCCATCGTCCTGTCCCAGCCATAGTTTCTAGTCTACAGATGGAGCAGTATATCTATAGTCCTGTCCCAGCCATAGCTTCTAGTTTACAGATGGAGCAGTATACCCATCGTCCTGTCCCAGCCATAGCTTCTAGTTTACAGATGGAGCAGTATATCCATCGTCCTGTCCCAGCCATAGCTTCTAGTTTACAGATGGAGCAGTATATCCATTGTCCTGTCCCAGCCATAGCTTCTAGTTTACAGATGGAGCAGTATATCTATAGTCCTGTCCCAGCCATAGCTTCTACTGTACAGATGGAGGAGTATTTCCATCGTCCTGTCCGATCCATAGCTTCTAGTTTACAGATGGAGCAGTATTTCTATCGTCCTGTCCCAGCCATAGCTTCTAGTTTACAGATGGAGCAGTATATCTATTGTCCTGTCCCAGCCATAGCTTCTACTTTACAGATGGAGCAGTATATCCATCATCCTGTCCCTGCCATAGCTTCTAGTTTACAGATGGAGCAGTATATCTATAGTCCTGTCCCAGCCATAGCTTCTAGTTTACAGATGGAGCAGTATATCCATCGTCCTGTCCCAGCCATAGCTTCTAGTTTACAGATGGAGCAGTATATCCATCGTCCTGTCCCAGCCATAGCTTCTAGTTTACAGATGGAGCAGTATATCTATAGTCCTGTCCCAGCCATAGCTTCTAGTTTACAGATGGAGCAGTATATCTATAGTCCTGTCCCAGCCATAGCTTCTAGTTTACAGATGGAGCAGTATATCCATCATCCTGTCCCAGCCATAGCTTCTAGTCTACAGATGGAGCAGTATATCCATCATCCTGTCCCAGCCATAGCTTCTAGTCTACAGATGGAGCAGTATATCTATCGTCCTGTCCCAGCCATAGCTTCTAGTTTACAGATGGAGCAGTATATCCATCGTCCTGTCCCAGCCATAGCTTCTAGTTTACAGATGGAGCAGTATATCTATAGTCCTGTCCCAGCCATAGCTTCTAGTTTACAGATGGAGCAGTATCTCTATAGTCCTGTCCCAGCCATAGCTTCTACTGTACAGATGGAGGAGTATTTCCATCGTCCTGTCCGATCCATAGCTTCTAGTTTACAGATGGAGCAGTGTATCTATAGTCCTGTCCCAGCCATAGCTTCTAGTTTACAGATGGAGCAGTATATCCATAGTCCTGTCCCAGCCATAGCTTCTAGTTTACAGATGGAGCAGTATATCCATCGTCCTGTCCCAGCCATAGTTTCTAGTCTACAGATGGAGCAGTATATCTATAGTCCTGTCCCAGCCATAGCTTCTAGTTTACAGATGGAGCAGTATACCCATCGTCCTGTCCCAGCCATAGCTTCTAGTTTACAGATGGAGCAGTATATCCATCGTCCTGTCCCAGCCATAGCTTCTCGTTTACAGATGGAGCAGTATATCCATCGTCCTGTCCCAGCCATAGCTTCTAGTTTACAGATGGAGCAGTATATCCATCGTCCTGTCCCAGCCATAGCTTCTAGTTTACAGATGGAGCAGTATATCTATAGTCCTGTCCCAGCCATAGCTTCTAGTTTACAGATGGAGCAGTATATCCATCGTCCTGTCCCAGCCATAGCTTCTAGTTTACAGATGGAGCAGTATATCCATCGTCCTGTCCCAGCCATAGCTTCTAGTGTACAGATGGAGCAGTATATCTATAGTCCTGTCCCAGCCATAGCTTCTAGTTTACAGATGGAGCAGTATATCCATCGTCCTGTCCCAGCCATAGTTTCTAGTTTACAGATGGAGCAGTATATCCATCGTCCTGTCCCAGCCATAGCTTCTAGTCTACAGATGGAGCAGTATATCTATCGTCCTTTCCCAGCCATAGCTTCTAGTTTACAGATGGAGCAGTATATCTATCGTCCTTTCCCAGCCATAGCTTCTAGTTTACTGATGGAGCAGTATATCTATCGTCCTGTCCCAGCCATAGCTTCTAGTTTACAGATAGAGCAGTATATCCATTGTCCTGTCCCAGCCATAGCTTCTAGTTTACAGATGGAGCAGTATATCTATAGTCCTGTCCCAGCCATAGCTTCTAGTTTACAGATGGAGCAGTATACCCATCGTCCTGTCCCAGCCATAGCTTCTAGTTTACAGATGGAGCAGTATATCTATAGTCCTGTCCCAGCCATAGCTTCTAGTTTACAGATGGAGCAGTATATCTATAGTCCTGTCCCAGCCATAGCTTCTAGTTTACAGATGAAGCAGTATATCAATAGTCCTGTCCTAGCCATAGCTTCTAGTTTACAGATGGAGCAGTATATCTATCGTCCTGTCCCAGCCATAGCTTCTAGTCTACAGATGGAGCAGTATATCTATAGTCCTGTCCCAGCCATAGCTTCTAGTTTACAGATGGAGCAGTATATCCATCGTCCTGTCCCAGCCATAGCTTCTAGTTTACAGATGGAGCAGTATATCCATCGTCCTGTCCCAGCCATAGCTTCTAGTTTACAGATGGAGCAGTATATCTATCATTCTGTCCCAGCCATAGCTTCTAGTTTACAGATGGAGCAGTATATCCATCGTCCTGTCCCAGCCATAGCTTCTAGTTTACAGATGGAGCAGTATATCCATCGTCCTGTCCCAGCCATAGCTTCTAGTTTACAGATGGAGCAGTATAACATCGTCCTGTCCCAGCCATAGCTTCTAGTTTACAGATGGAGCAGTATATCCATTGTCCTGTCCCAGCCATAGCTTCTAGTTTACAGATGGAGCAGTATATCCATTGTCCTGTCCCAACCATAGCTTCTAGTTTACAGATGGAGCAGTATATCTATAGTCCTGTCCCAGCCATAGCTTCTACTGTACAGATGGAGGAGTATTTCCATCGTCCTGTCCGATCCATAGCTTCTAGTTTACAGATGGAGCAGTATTTCTATCGTCCTGTCCCAGCCATAGCTTCTAGTTTACAGATGGAGCAGTATATCTATTGTCCTGTCCCAGCCATAGCTTCTACTTTACAGATGGAGCAGTATATCCATCATCCTGTCCCTGCCATAGCTTCTAGTTTACAGATGGAGCAGTATATCTATAGTCCTGTCCCAGCCATAGCTTCTAGTTTACAGATGGAGCAGTATATCCATCGTCCTGTCCCAGCCATAGCTTCTAGTTTACAGATGGAGCAGTATATCCATTGTCCTGTCCCAGCCATAGCTTCTAGTTTACAGATGGAGCAGTATATCTATAGTCCTGTCCCAGCCATAGCTTCTAGTTTACAGATGGAGCAGTATATCTATAGTCCTGTCCCAGCCATAGCTTCTAGTTTACAGATGGAGCAGTATATCCATCATCCTGTCCCAGCCATAGCTTCTAGTCTACAGATGGAGCAGTATATCCATCATCCTGTCCCAGCCATAGCTTCTAGTCTACAGATGGAGCAGTATATCTATCGTCCTGTCCCAGCCATAGCTTCTAGTTTACAGATGGAGCAGTATATCCATCGTCCTGTCCCAGCCATAGCTTCTAGTTTACAGATGGAGCAGTATATCTATAGTCCTGTCCCAGCCATAGCTTCAAGTTTACAGATGGAGCAGTATCTCTATAGTCCTGTCCCAGCCATAGCTTCTAGTTTACAGATGGAGCAGTGTATCTATAGTCCTGTCCCAGCCATAGCTTCTAGTTTACAGATGGAGCAGTATATCCATAGTCCTGTCCCAGCCATAGCTTCTAGTTTACAGATGGAGCAGTATATCCATCGTCCTGTCCCAGCCATAGTTTCTAGTCTACAGATGGAGCAGTATATCTATAGTCCTGTCCCAGCCATAGCTTCTAGTTTACAGATGGAGCAGTATACCCATCGTCCTGTCCCAGCCATAGCTTCTAGTTTACAGATGGAGCAGTATATCCATCGTCCTGTCCTAGCCATAGCTTCTAGTTTACAGATGGAGCAGTATATCCATTGTCCTGTCCCAGCCATAGCTTCTAGTTTACAGATGGAGCAGTATATCTATAGTCCTGTCCCAGCCATAGCTTCTACTGTACAGATGGAGGAGTATTTCCATCGTCCTGTCCGATCCATAGCTTCTAGTTTACAGATGGAGCAGTATTTCTATCGTCCTGTCCCAGCCATAGCTTCTAGTTTACAGATGGAGCAGTATATCTATTGTCCTGTCCCAGCCATAGCTTCTACTTTACAGACGGAGCAGTATATCCATCATCCTGTCCCTGCCATAGCTTCTAGTTTACAGATGGAGCAGTATATCTATAGTCCTGTCCCAGCCATAGCTTCTAGTTTACAGATGGAGCAGTATATCCATCGTCCTGTCCCAGCCATAGCTTCTAGTTTACAGATGGAGCAGTATATCCATCGTCCTGTCCCAGCCATAGCTTCTAGTTTACAGATGGAGCAGTATATCTATAGTCCTGTCCCAGCCATAGCTTCTAGTTTACAGATGGAGCAGTATATCTATAGTCCTGTCCCAGCCATAGCTTCTAGTTTACAGATGGAGCAGTATATCCATCATCCTGTCCCAGCCATAGCTTCTAGTCTACAGATGGAGCAGTATATCCATCATCCTGTCCCAGCCATAGCTTCTAGTCTACAGATGGAGCAGTATATCTATCGTCCTGTCCCAGCCATAGCTTCTAGTTTACAGATGGAGCAGTATATCCATCGTCCTGTCCCAGCCATAGCTTCTAGTTTACAGATGGAGCAGTATATCTATAGTCCTGTCCCAGCCATAGCTTCTAGTTTACAGATGGAGCAGTATCTCTATAGTCCTGTCCCAGCCATAGCTTCTAGTTTACAGATGGAGCAGTGTATCTATAGTCCTGTCCCAGCCATAGCTTCTAGTTTACAGATGGGGCAGTATATCCATAGTCCTGTCCCAGCCATAGCTTCTAGTTTACAGATGGAGCAGTATATCCATCGTCCTGTCCCAGCCATAGTTTCTAGTCTACAGATGGAGCAGTATATCTATAGTCCTGTCCCAGCCATAGCTTCTAGTTTACAGATGGAGCAGTATACCCATCGTCCTGTCCCAGCCATAGCTTCTAGTTTACAGATGGAGCAGTATATCCATCGTCCTGTCCCAGCCATAGCTTCTAGTTTACAGATGGAGCAGTATATCCATCGTCCTGTCCCAGCCATAGCTTCTAGTTTACAGATGGAGCAGTATATCTATAGTCCTGTCCCAGCCATTGCTTCTAGTTTACAGATGGAGCAGTATATCCATCGTCCTGTCCCAGCCATAGCTTCTAGTTTACAGATGGAGCAGTATATCCATCGTCCTGTCCCAGCCATAGCTTCTAGTGTACAGATGGAGCAGTATATCTATAGTCCTGTCCCAGCCATAGCTTCTAGTTTACAGATGGAGCAGTATATCCATCGTCCTGTCCCAGCCATAGCTTCTAGTTTACAGATGGAGCAGTATATCCATCGTCCTGTCCCAGCCATAGCTCTAGTTTACAGATGGAGCAGTATATCTATCGTCCTGTCCCAGCCATAGCTTCCAGTTTACAGATGGAGCAGTATATCCATCGTCCTGTCCCAGCCATAGCTTCTAGTTTACAGATGGAGCAGTATATCCATCGTCCTGTCCCAGCCATAGCTTCTAGTTTACAGATGGAGCAGTATATCCATCGTCCTGTCCCAGCCATAGCTTCTAGTT
>NC_138291.1:115995000-116005000 GCF_965601325.2 Salmo salar | reverse complement strand
TGTCTCTCTGCTAACCAGTGGTCAAACACTTGATGTCCTGCAGGAGAGACAGGAGAGGAGAAGTGGGAGGTAGTAGACCTTTATAACACAACTATGACAGAGGAACCGTGTTGTTCCATGTTTTTCACATGAATCCTACGTGTTAGTTTACTTTAATATCCAACAGTTTGACCTGTCAATCATCATGATAATGTGAAGGAACCAACCAGTCTCAGCCTTCAACAGAACACATCACGTCCCTCGTTAGATTATCTCATGGTTATTCCTGTAGACTGGTGTCTACGGTCTCCACACTGCTGTGTGAACAGAACACATCATCTCTGTGGAGGAGATGTGGTGAGATAGATGATGATATGAGTGTGTGTGTGTGTGTGTGTGTGTGTGTGGTTGTGTGTGTGTGTGTGTGTGTGTGTGTGTGTGTGTGTGTGTGTGTGTGTGTGTGTGTGTGTGTGTGTGTGTGTGTGTGTGTGTGTGTGTGTGTGTGTGTGTGTGTGTGTGTGGTTGTGTGTGTGTGTGTGTGGTTGTGTGTGTGTGTGTGTGGTTGTGTGTGTGTGTGTTTGTGTGTGGTTGTGTGTGTGTGTGTGTGTGTGTGTGTGTGTGTGTGTGTGTGTGTGTGTGTGTGTGTGTGTGTGTGTGTGTGTGTGGTGAGAGGAGCAGACCAGAGAGATACTATCTAGACATCAGACATGTAGCCTTGGGTTCCAGCCAGATACTCTGTCTCTCACAGCCAGGACTGTTCCACAGGGCTTTCCTCTCATACACAACCTCACTTCCCTCCCAGGTCTGTGTTTCTGTGTGCGTGTGTGTGTGTGTGTTTGTGTGTGTGTGTGTGTGTGTGTGTGTGTGTGTGTGTGTGTGTGTGTGTGTGTGTGTGGTGTGTGTGTGTGTGTGTGTGTGTGTGCGTATGAACGTGTACCTGTGTGTGTGTGTGTGTGTGTGTGTGTGTGTGTGTGTGTGTGTGTGTGTGGTGTGTGTGTGTGTGTGTGTGTGTGTGTGTGTGTGTGTGTGGTTGTGTGTGCGTATGAACGTGTACCTGTGTGTGTGTGTGTGTGTGTGTGTGTGTGTGTGTGTGTGTGTGTGTGTGTGTGTGTGTGTGTGTGTGTGTGTGTGTGTGTATGTGTGTGTGTGTGTGTGTGTGTGTGTGTGTGTGTGTGTGTGTGTGTGTGTGTGTGTGTGTGTGCGTATGAACGTGTGTGTGTGTGTGTGTGTGTGTGTGTGTGTGTGTCTACATATTTTCAGAACAAGGTTTCAGAACAACACCGTGTCTCCCTCTATACCCACCAGGTTCATTCTGTTTGATTCATTCTGTTTGGTTCATTCTGTTTTGTTCATTCTGTTTGGTTCATTCTGTTTTGTTCATTCTGTTTGGTTTCATTCTGTTTGGTTCATTCTGTTTGGTTCATTCTGTTTGATTCATTCTGTTTGGTTTCATTCTGTTTGGTTCATTCTGTTTGGTTCATTCTGTTTGGTTTCATTCTGTTTGGTTCATTCTGTTTGGTTTCATTCTGTTTGGTTCATTCTGTTTGGTTTATTCTGTTTGGTTCCATGTGTTTGGTTTCATTCTGTTTGGTTCATTCTGTTTGGTTCATTCTGTTTTGTTCATTCTGTTTTGTTCATTCTGTTTGGTTCATTCTGTTTGATTCATTCTGTTTGGTTTCATTCTGTTTGGTTCATTCTGTTTGGTTCATTCTGTTTGGTTCATTCTGTTTTGTTTCATTCTGTTTGGTTCCATGTGTTTGGTTTCATTCTGTTTGGTTCATTCTGTTTGGTTTCATTCTGTTTGATTCATTCTGTTTGGTTCATTCTGTTTGGTTCATTCTGTTTGGTTCATTCTGTTTGGTTCATTCTGTTTGGTTCATTCTGTTTGGTTCATTCTGTTTTGTTCATTCTGTTTGGTTCATTCTGTTTGGTTCATTCTGTTTGGTTAATTCTGTTTGGTTCATTCTGTTTGGTTTCATTCTGTTTGGTTCATTCTGTTTGGTTTCATTCTGTTTGGTTCATTCTGTTTGGTTCATTCTGTTTGGTTAATTCTGTTTGGTTCATTCTGTTTGGTTTCATTCTGTTTGGTTCATTCTGTTTGGTTTCATTCTGTTTGGTTCATTCTGTTTGGTTTCATTCTGTTTGGTTCATTCTGTTTGGTTTCATTCTGTTTGGTTCATTCTGTTTGGTTCATTGTGTTTGGTTCATTCTGTTTGTGTGGAATAGAAAGAGGAGAACTAGACCAACACTAAGGGGATGTGGAATAGAAAGCAGAATCAGGCTGAGTTGGGTTTTTACACACTGGGTTCAGTCGGTCTGATGTTTTAATGAAACAGGAGATTTCAGGCCCTGTGGCCTGCAGTGACTAATCCTATATCCACCCTGTCTGTCTCTCTGTCTCTCTGTCTGCCTGCCTGCCTGTCTGCCTGCCTACCTACCCTGTCTGTCTCCCTGTCTCTCTGTCTCTCTCTCTCTCTGTCTGTCTGTCTGCCTGCCTGCCTACCCTGTCTGTCTCTCTGTCTCTCTCTCTGTATGTTGGTCTGTCTGCCTGCCTGCCTACCCTGTCTGTCTCTCTGTCTCTCTCTCTCTCTCTCTCTCTCTCTCTCTCTCTCTGTATGTTGGTCTGTCTGCCTGCCTGCCTACTTACCCTGTCTGTCTCTCTGTCTCTCTCTCTGTATGTTGGTCTGTCTGCCTGCCTGTCTGTCATTTGTCTGCCTGTCTGTCTGCCTGCCTACCCGTCTGTCTGTCGGTCTGTCTCTTTGTATGTTGGTCTGTCTCTCTGCCTGTCTGTCATCTGTCTGCCTGTCTGTCTGCCTGCCTACCCGTCTGTCTGTCGGTCTGTCTCGCTGTCTCTTTTTATGTCGGTCTCTCTATCTGTCTGTCGTCTGCCTGTCGGTCGATCTGTCTCTCTATTTGCCTGTCTGTCTGTTTTCACTTGTTCTGCAGGCTGTCATTCCCGCTGTATTGACTATTGGTCTATGATCTGTGAGTCTACTAGACCATGCTGTATCAACAACTGGATGGATCCGCTCAGAGAATAATGGCATTGATACAGTACCATCTATCTGGAGAGGGCAGGAGAGAGAGAGACAGAGAGAGAGAGAGAGAGAGAGAGAGAGAGAGAGAGAGAGAAACCCTGAAAGAAAGATTTGGCTGAAAGAACAGTTTGTCTCTATGAACATTTCAGATATTTGATTAAGGCAACAACTGCCAGTTCTGGGCCTGGAGAGATATGATATTATCAGATCCTGTACACATCCTGCTTTTCATGTGTGACGGCCAATCACTGATCCAGCCTGACCTGGATGCCCAGATCCAATATGGAGACTCAGTTACTGGGGGAGGGGCTTTAAACCAACCACGTCTAGGAAACTGTCTCCACTAACAAAATCTCCCTGTAGCCTGCAGCATGACTCTTTGTCTGTGTTTCCAAATGGAACCCTATTCACTATATACTGTACTGCACTACCTTAGACCAGGACGCATAGGGCTCCCTAAATTGGGAAAAGGGAGCCCTTTAGGACACAGGCTTTCTCTCTCTCTCTCATACATTTATCTTCCACGATGTAGAAGGACGTTTCATACGGCTGCATTGGTTTCCTCCCAAACCATTGATTAAAATTCAACCAGGACTCTGTCTCTCTGTCTCTCTGTCTCTCTGTCCTTCCCTCAGGTATCCTGTCAATACCATTCATCACAATGAGGGGATTGTAGTTCCCAAATGGCACCCTATTCCCTAGTTCATTACTATGGGTCCTGGTCTAAAGTAGTGCACTGAATAGGGAGTCATTTTGGACACAGATATAAGACTCTTCCTGTACAAATGTATTATTAACATTATTATATTTTAATTTAATCTTTATTTAACTAGGCAAGTCAGTTAAGAACAAATTCTTATTTACAATGACGGGCCTACCCCGGCCAAACCCGTACGACGCTGGGCCAATTGTGCGCCACCCTATGGGACTCCCAATCTCGGCCGTATGTAATGCAGCCTGGATTCAAACCAGGTACTGCAGTGACGCCTCTGACGCCTCTAACACTATGATGCAGTTGGACCACCGCGCCACTCAGGAGCCTGTTCTCCTAGACGCTAGCTAGCCTGTTATTGTCCTGTTCTCCTAGACGCTAGCTAGGCTGTTACTGTACTGTTCTCCTAGACGCTAGCTAGCCTGTTACTGTCCTGTTCTCCTAGACGCTAGCTAGCCTGTTACTGTACTGTTCTCCTAGACGCTAGCTAGCCTGTTACTGTACTGTTCTCCTAGACGCTAGCTAGCTAGGCTGTTACTGTACTGTTCTCCTAGACGCTAGCTAGCCTGTTACTGTACTGTTCTCCAAGACGCTAGCTAGCCTGTTACTGTCCTGTTCTCTTAGACGCTAGCTAGTATGTTACTGTACTGTTCTCCTAGACGCTAGCTAGCCTGTTACTGTCCTGTTCTCCTAGATGCTAGCTAGCCTGTTACTGTCCTGTTCTCCTAGACGCTAGCTAGCATGTTACTGTCCTGTTCTCCTCTGACAGTGTAGAATAGGAGAGACAGACAGAGAGACGCTAGCTAGCCTGTTACTGTACTGTTCTCCTAGACGCTAGCTAGGCTGTTACTGTACTGTTCTCCTAGACGCTAGCTAGCCTGTTACTGTACTGTTCTCCTAGATGCTAGCTAGGCTGTTACTGTCCTTTTCTCCTAGACGCTAGCTAGCCTGTTATTGTACTGTTCTCCTAGACGCTAGCTAGCCTGTTACTGTACTGTTCTCCTAGACGCTAGCTAGCTAGGCTGTTACTGTACTGTTCTCCTAGACGCTAGCTAGCCTGTTACTGTACTGTTCTCCTAGACGCTAGCTAGCCTGTTACTGTCCTGTTCTCCTAGACGCTAGCTAGCCTGCTAATGTCCTGTTCTCCAAGACGCTAGCTAGTATGTTACTGTACTGTTCTCCTAGACGCTAGCTAGCCTGTTACTGTCCTGTTCTCCTAGATGCTAGCTAGCCTGTTACTGTACTGTTCTCCTAGACGCTAGCTAGCCTGTTACTGTACTGTTCTCCTAGATGCTAGCTAGGCTGTTACTGTCCTTTTCTCCTAGACGCTAGGTAGCCTGTTACTGTACTGTTCTCCTAGACGCTAGCTAGCCTGTTACTGTACTGTTCTCCTAGACGCTAGCTAGCTAGGCTGTTACTGTACTGTTCTCCTAGACGTTAGCTAGCCTGTTACTGTACTGTTCTCCTAGACGCTAGCTAGACTGTTACTGTCCTGTTCTCCTAGACGCTAGCTAGCCTGTTACTGTCCTGTTCTCCAAGATGCTAGCTAGGCTGTTACTGTACTGTTCTCCTAGACGCTAGCTAGCCTGTTACTGTACTGTTCTCCTAGACGCTAGCTAGCCTGTTACTGTCCTGTTCTCCTAGACGCTAGCTAGTATGTTACTGTACTGTTCTCCTAGACGCTAGCTAGCCTGTTACTGTCCTGTTCTCCTAGACGCTAGCTAGCCTGTTACTGTACTGTTCTCCTAGACGCTAGCTAGCCTGTTACTGTACTGTTCTCCTAGACGCTAGCTAGCATGTTACTGTACTGTTCTCCTAGACGCTAGCTAGCCTGTTACTGTACTGTTCTCCTAGACGCTAGCTAGCCTGTTACTGTCCTGTTCTCCTAGACGCTAGCTAGGCTGTTACTGCCCTGTTCTCCTAGACGCTAGCTAGCCTGTTACTGTATTGTTCTCCTAGAAGCTAGCTAGCCTGTTACTGTACTGTTCTCCTAGACGCTAGCTAGCCTGTTACTGCCCTGTTCTCCTAGACGCTAGCTAGCCTGTTACTGTACTGTTCTCCTAGACGCTAGCTAGCCTGTTACTGTACTGTTCTCCTAGACGCTAGCTAGCCTGTTACTGTCCTGTTCTCCTAGACGCTAGCTAGGCTGTTACTGCTCTGTTCTCCTAGACGCTAGCTAGCCTGTTACTGTCCTGTTCTCCTTGACGCTAGCTAGCCTATTACTGTACTGTTCTCCTAGACGCTAGCTAGCCTGTTACTGTACTGTTCTCCTAGACGCTAGCTAGCCTGCTAATGTCCTGTTCTCCAAGACGCTAGCTAGGCTGTTACTGTACTGTTCTCCTAGACGCTAGCTAGCCTGTTACTGTACTGTTCTCCTAGATGCTAGCTAGGCTGTTACTGTACTGTTCTCCTAGACGCTAGCTAGCCTGTTACTGTACTGTTCTCCTAGATGCTAGCTAGGCTGTTACTGTCCTTTTCTCCTAGACGCTAGGTAGCCTGTTACTGTACTGTTCTCCTAGACGCTAGCTAGCCTGTTACTGTACTGTTCTCCTAGACGCTAGCTAGCTAGGCTGTTACTGTACTGTTCTCCTAGACGTTAGCTAGCCTGTTACTGTACTGTTCTCCTAGACGCTAGCTAGACTGTTACTGTCCTGTTCTCCTAGACGCTAGCTAGCCTGTTACTGTCCTGTTCTCCAAGATGCTAGCTAGGCTGTTACTGTACTGTTCTCCTAGACGCTAGCTAGCCTGTTACTGTACTGTTCTCCTAGACGCTAGCTAGCCTGTTACTGTCCTGTTCTCCTAGACGCTAGCTAGTATGTTACTGTACTGTTCTCCTAGACGCTAGCTAGCCTGTTACTGTCCTGTTCTCCTAGACGCTAGCTAGCCTGTTACTGTACTGTTCTCCTAGACGCTAGCTAGCCTGTTACTGTACTGTTCTCCTAGACGCTAGCTAGCCTGTTACTGTCCTGTTCTCCTAGACGCTAGCTAGCCTGTTACTGTACTGTTCTCCTAGACGCTAGCTAGCCTGTTACTGTACTGTTCTCCTAGACGCTAGCTAGCATGTTACTGTACTGTTCTCCTAGACGCTAGCTAGCCTGTTACTGTACTGTTCTCCTAGACGCTAGCTAGCCTGTTACTGTCCTGTTCTCCTAGATGCTAGCTAGGCTGTTACTGCCCTGTTCTCCTAGACGCTAGCTAGCCTGTTACTGTATTGTTCTCCTAGAAGCTAGCTAGCCTGTTACTGTACTGTTCTCCTAGACGCTAGCTAGCCTGTTACTGCCCTGTTCTCCTAGACGCTAGCTAGCCTGTTATTGTACTGTTCTCCTAGACGCTAGCTAGCCTGTTACTGTACTGTTCTCCTAGACGCTAGCTAGCCTGTTACTGTCCTGTTCTCCTAGACGCTAGCTAGGCTGTTACTGCTCTGTTCTCCTAGACGCTAGCTAGCCTGTTACTGTCCTGTTCTCCTTGACGCTAGCTAGCCTATTACTGTACTGTTCTCCTAGACGCTAGCTAGCCTGTTACTGTACTGTTCTCCTAGACGCTAGCTAGCCTGTTACTGTACTGTTGTCCTAGACGCTAGCTAGCTAGGCTGTTACTGTACTGTTCTCCTAGACGCTAGCTAGCCTGTTACTGTACTGTTCTCCTAGACGCTAGCTAGCCTGTTACTGTCCTGTTCTCCTAGACGCTAGCTAGCCTTTTACTGTCCTGTTCTCCTAGACGCTAGCTAGCCTGTTACTGTACTGTTCTCCTAGACGCTAGCTAGCCTGTTACTGTCCTGTTCTCCTAGATGCTAGCTAGGCTGTTACTGCCCTGTTCTCCTAGACGCTAGCTAGCCTGTTACTGTACTGTTCTCCTAGACGCTAGCTAGCCTGTTACTGTACTGTTCTCCTAGACGCTAGCTAGCCTGTTACTGCCCTGTTCTCCTAGACGCTAGCTAGCCTGTTACTGTACTGTTCTCCTAGACGCTAGCTAGCCTGTTACTGTCCTGTTCTCCTAGACGCTAGCTAGGCTGTTACTGCTCTGTTCTCCTAGACGCTAGCTAGCCTGTTACTGTCCTGTTCTCCTTGACGCTAGCTAGCCTATTACTGTACTGTTCTCCTAGACGCTAGCTAGCCTGTTACTGTAGTGTTCTCCTAGACGCTAGCTAGCCTGTTACTGTACTGTTCTCCTAGACGCTAGCTAGCCTGTTACTGTACTGTTCTCCTAGACGCTAGCTAGCCTGTTACTGTACTGTTGTCCTAGACGCTAGCTAGCTAGGCTGTTACTGTACTGTTCTCCTAGACGCTAGCTAGCCTGTTACTGTACTGTTCTCCTAGACGCTAGCTAGCCTGTTACTGTCCTGTTCTCCTAGACGCTAGCTAGCCTTTTACTGTCCTGTTCTCCTAGACGCTAGCTAGCCTGTTACTGTACTGTTCTCCTAGACGCTAGCTAGCCTGTTACTGTCCTGTTCTCCTAGATGCTAGCTAGGCTGTTACTGCCCTGTTCTCCTAGACGCTAGCTAGCCTGTTACTGTACTGTTCTCCTAGACGCTAGCTAGCCTGTTACTGTACTGTTCTCCTAGACGCTAGCTAGCCTGTTACTGCCCTGTTCTCCTAGACGCTAGCTAGCCTGTTACTGTACTGTTCTCCTAGACGCTAGCTAGCCTGTTACTGTCCTGTTCTCCTAGACGCTAGCTAGGCTGTTACTGCTCTGTTCTCCTAGACGCTAGCTAGCCTGTTACTGTCCTGTTCTCCTTGACGCTAGCTAGCCTATTACTGTACTGTTCTCCTAGACGCTAGCTAGCCTGTTACTGTAGTGTTCTCCTAGACGCTAGCTAGCCTGTTACTGTACTGTTCTCCTAGACGCTAGCTAGCTAGGCTGTTACTGTACTGTTCTCCTAGACGCTAGCTAGCCTGTCACTGTACTGTTCTCCTAGACGCTAGCTAGCCTGTTACTGTCCTGTTCTCCTAGACGCTAGCTAGCCTGTTACTGTCCTGTTCTCCTAGACGCTAGCTAGGCTGTTACTGTACTGTTCTCCTAGACGCTAGCTAGCCTGTTACTGTACTGTTCTCCTAGATGCTAGCTAGCATGTTACTGTACTGTTCTCCTCTGACAGTGTAGAATAGGACAGACAGACAGACAGACAGACAGACAGACAGACAGACAGACAGACGCTAGCTAGCATGTTACTGTACTGTTCTCCTCTGACTGTGTAGAATAGGAGAGACAGACAGACAGACAGACAGACAGACAGACAGACAGACGCTAGCTAGCATGTTACTGTACTGTTCTCCTCTGACTGTGTAGAATAGGACAGACAGACAGACAGACAGACAGACAGACAGACAGACAGACAGACAGACAGACAGACAGACAGACAGACAGACAGACAGACAGACAGACGCTAGCTAGGCTGTTACGGTTTGGTAGCTCTTGTGTTGTCGTTTAGAGAGGGCCTGTTCATTAACTAACTTATTATCCCCAGTAAAACCCATGTGTCTGTATTACTGCTGTTGAGAGACAGTGTTGGACAGGGATACAGCTGAGACAGGGTTGGACAGGGATACAGCTGAGACAGTGTTAGGCAGTATGGATACAGCTGAGACAGTGTTAGGAAGTATGGATACAGCTGAGACAGTGTTAGGCAGTATGGATACAGCTGAGACAGTGTTAGGCAGTATGGATACAGCTGAGACAGTGTTAGGCAGTATGGATACAGCTGAGACAGTGTTAGGCAGTATGGATACAGCTGAGACAGTGTTAGACAGTATGGACACAGCTGAGACAGTGTTAGGCAGTATGGATACAGCTGAGACAGTGTTAGATAGTATGGATACAGCTGAGACAGTGTTAGGCAGTATGGATACAGCTGAGACAGTGTTAGGCAGTATGGATGAGAATATATAGAGTCGTGAGGATCCACTGCCCTGATACTTGATCTACAGGCTGCTGTTGAGTCTCTCAGCTCAGTTAACTGTTGGAACGTATACACGGAGTGTGTCAATAATGACTTCCTCTGCTGTGGTTGACTGCCTCCTCATCCTCCCCTCCTCAGTAACACAGCTCTCTGCTGGACTGATGCTCAGCTTCCCCTCCTCAGTAACACAGCTCTCTGCTGGACTGATGCTCAGCTTCCCCTCCTCAGTAACACAGCTCTCTGCTGGACTGGTGCTCAGCTTCCCCTCCTCAGTAACACAGCTCTCTGCTGGACTGATGCTCAGCTTCCCCTCCTCAGTAACACAGCTCTCTGCTGGACTGATGCTCAGCTTCCCCTCCTCAGTAACACAGCTCT
>NC_138291.1:115977500-115987500 GCF_965601325.2 Salmo salar | reverse complement strand
TGGCTGTGCAGGGTGGATATTATAACAGAACATGGTCAAGATGTTAAAATGTTCATAAATGACCAGCATGGTCAAATAATAATAATCATAGTAGTTGTCGAGGGTGCAACAAGCACGTCCGGTGAACAGGTCAGGGTTCCATAGCCGCAGGCAGAACAGTTGAAACTGGAGCAGCAGCACGGCCAGGTGGACTGGGGACAGCAAGGAGTCATCATACCAGGTAGTCCTGAGGCATGGTCCTAGGGCTCAGGTCCTCCGAGAGAAAGACAGAAAGAGAGAAAGAGAGAATTAGAGAGAGCATATTTAAATTCACACAGGACACCGGATAAGACAAGAGAAATACTCCAGATGTAACAGACTGACCCTAGCCCCCCGACACATAAACTACTGCAGCATAAATACTGGAGGCTGAGACAGGAGGGATCAGAAGACACTGTGGCCCCATCTGATGATACCCCCGGACAGGGCCAAACAGGCAGGATATAACCCCACCCACTTTGCCAAAGCACAGCCCCCACACCACTAGAGGGATGTCTCCAACCACCAACTTACCATCCTAAGACAAGGCCGAGTATAGCCCACAACGATCTCCGCCATGGCACAACCCAAGGGGGGGCGCCAACCCAGACAGGAAGACAACGTCAGTGACTCAACCCACTCAAGTGACGCACCCCTCCCATGGACGGCATGGAAGAACACCAGTAAGCCAGTGACTCAGCCCCTGTAAAAGGGTTAGAGGCAGAGAATCCCAGTGGAAAGAGGGGAACCGGCAAGGCAGAGACAGCAAGGGCGGTTCGTTGCTCCAGCCTTTCCGTTCACCTTCACACTCCTGGGCCAGACTATACTTAATCATAGGACCTACTGAAGAGATAAGTCTTCAGTAAAGACTTAAAGGTTGAGACTGAGTCTGCGTCTCTCACATTGGTAGGCAGACCATTCCATAAAAATTGAGCTCTATAGGAGAAAGCCCTACCTCCAGCCGTTTGCTTAGAAATTCTAGGGACAATTAGGAGGCCTGCGTCTTGTGACCGTAGCGTACGTGTAGGTATGTACGGCAGGACCAAATCGGAAAGATAGGTAGGAGCAAGCCCATGTAATGCTTTGTAGGTTAGCAGTAAAACCTTGAAATCAGCCCTTGCCTTAACAGGAAGCCAGTGTAGGGAGGCTAGCACTGGAGTAATATGATCACATTTTTTGGTTCTAGTCAGGATTCTAGCAGCCGTATTTAGCACTAACTGAAGTTTGTTTAGTTGTTTATCCGGGTAGCCGGAAAGTAGAGCATTGCAGTAGTCCAGCCTAGAAGTAACAAAAACATGGATTACTTTTTCTGCGTCATTTTTGTACAGAAAGTTTCTGATTTTTGCAATGTTACGTAGATGGAAAAAAGCTGTCCTTGAAACTGTCTTGATATGTTCTTCAAAAGAGAGATCTGGGTCCAGAGTAACGCCGAGGTCCTTCACAGTTTTATTTGAGACGACTGTACAACCATCCAGATTAATTGTCAGATTCAACAGAAGATCTCTTTGTTTCTTGGGACCTAGAACAAGCATCTCTGTTTTGTCCGAGTTTAAAAGTAGAAAGTTTGCAGCCATCCACTTCTTTATGTCTGAAACACAGGCTTCTAGCGAGGGCAATTTTGGGGCTTCACCATGTTTCATTGAAATGTACAGCTGTGTGTCGTCCGCATAGCAGTGAAATGTAACATTATGTTTTCGAATGACATCCCCAAGAGGTAAAATATATAGTGAAAACAATAGTGGTCCTAAAACGGAACCTTGAGGAACACCGAAATGTACAATTGATTTGTCAGAGGACAAACCATTCACAGAGACAAACTGATATCTTTCCGACAGATAAGATCTAAACCAGGCCAGAACTTGTCCATGTAGACCAATTTGGGTTTCCAATCTCTCCAAAAGAATGTGGTGATCGATGGTATCAAAAGCGGCACTAAGATCTAGGAGCACGAGGACAGATGCAGAGCCTTGGTCTGACGTCATTAAAAGGTAATTTACCACCTTCACAAGTGCAGTCTCAGTGCTATGATGGGGTCTAAAACCAGACTGAAGCGTTTCGTATACATTGTTTGTCTTCAGGAAGGCAGTGAGTTGCTGTGCAACAGCTTTTTCTAAAATTTTTGAGAGGAATGGAAGATTCGATATAGGCCGATAGTTTTTTATAGTTTCTGGGTCAAGATTCGGCTTTTTCAAGAGAGGCTTTATTACTGCCACTTTTAGTGAGCTTGGTACACATCCGGTGGATAGAGAGCCGTTTATTATGTTCAACATAGGAGGGCCAAGCACAGGAAGCAGCTCTTTCAGTAGTTTAGTTGGAATAGGGTCCAGTATGCAGCTTGAGGGTTTGGAGGCCATGATTATTTTCATCATTGTGTCAAGAGATATAGTACTAAAACACTTTAGTATCTCCCTTGATCCTAGGTCCTGGCAGAGTTGTGTAGACTCAGGACAATGGAGCTTTGGAGGAATACCCAGATTTAAAGAGGAGTCCGTAATTTGCTTTCTAATGATCATGATCTTTTCCTCAAAGAAGTTCATAAATGTATTACTGCTGAAGTGAAAGCCATCCTCCATTTGCGAAGGCTGCTTTTTAGTTAGCTTTGCGACAGTATCAAAAAGACATTTCGGATTGTTCTTATTTTCCTCAATTAAGTTGGAAAAATAGGATGATCGAGCAGCAGTGAGGGCTCTTCGATACTGCACGGTACTGTCTTTCCAAGCTAGTCGGAAGACTTCCAGTTTGGTGTGGCGCCATTTCCGTTCCAATTTTCTGGAAGCTTGCTTCAGAGCTCGTGTATTTTCTGTATACCAGGGAGCTAGTTTCTTATGACAGATGTTTTGAATTTTTAGGGGTGCAACTGCATCTAGGGTATTGCGCAAGGTTACATTGAGTTCCTCGGTTAGGTGGTTAACTGATTTTTGTCCTCTGACGTCCTTGGGTAGGCAGAGGGAGTCTGGAAGGGCATCAAGGAATCTTTGGGTTGTCTGAGAATTTATAGCACGACTTTTAATGCTCCTTGGTTGGGGTCTGAGCAGATTATTTGTTGCGATTGCAAACGCAATAAAATGGTGGTCCGATAATCCAGGATTATGAGGAAAAACATTAAGATCCACAACATTTATTCCATGGGACAAAACTAGGTCCAGAGTATGACTGTGGCAGTGAGTAGGTCCAGAGACATGTTGGACAAAACCCACTGAGTCGATGATGGCTCCAAAAGCCTTTTGGAGTGGGTCTGTGGACTTTTCCATGTGAATGTTAAAGTCACCAAAAATTTGAATATTATCTGCTATGACTACAAGATCCGATAGGAATTCAGGGAACTCAGTGAGGAACACTGCATATGGCCCAGGAGGCCTGTAAACAGTAGCTATAAAAAGTGAGTGAGTAGGCTGCATAGATTTCATGACTAGAAGCTCAAAAGACGAAAACGTCATAGTTTCTTTTTTGTAAATTGAAATTTGCTATCGTAAATGTTAGCAACACCTCCGCCTTTGCCGGATGCACGGGGGGTATGGTCACTAGTGTAACCAGGGGGTGAGGCCTCATTTAACACAGTAAATTCATCAGGCTTAAGCCATGTTTCAGTCAGGCCAATCACATCAAGATTATGATCAGTGATTAGTTCATTGACTATAACTGCCTTGGAAGTGAGGGATCTAACATTAAGTAACCCAATTTTGAGATGTGAGGTATCACAATCTCTTTCAATAATGGCAGGAATGGAGGAGGTCTTTATACTAGTGAGATTGCTAAAGCGAACACCGTCATTTTTAATTTTGCCCAACCTAGATCGAGGCACAGACACGGTCTCAATGGGGAAAGCTGAGCTGACTACGCTGACTGTGCTAGTGGCAGACTCCACTAAGCTGGCAGGCTGGCTAACATCCTGCTGCCTGGCCTGCACCCTATTTCATTGTGGAGCTAGAGGAGTTAGAGCCCTGTCTATGTTCGTAGATAAGATGAGAGCACCCCTCCAGCTAGGATGGAGTCCGTCACTCCTCAACAGGCCAGGCTTGGTCCTGTTTGTGGGTGAGTCCCAGAAAGAGGGCCAATTATCTACAAATTCTATCTTTTGGGAGGGGCAGAAAACAGTTTTCAACCAGCGATTGAGTTGTGAGACTCTGCTGTAGAGCTCATCACTCCCCCTAACTGGGAGAGGGCCAGAGACAATTAATCGATGCCGCAACATCTTTCTAGCTGATTTACACGCTGAAGCTATGTTGCGCTTGGTGACCTCAGACGGTTTCATCCTAACATCGTTGGTGCCGACGTGGATAACAATATCTCTATACTCTCTACACTCGCCAGTTTTAGCTTTAGCCAGCACCGTCTTTAGATTAGCCTTAACGTCGGTAGCCCTGCCCCCTGGTAAACAGTGTATGATCGCTGGATGATTCGTTTTAAGTCTAATACTGCGGGTAATGGAGTCGCCAATGACTAGGGTTTTCAATTTGTCAGAGCTAATGGTGGGAGCCGTCGGCATCTCAGACCCCACAACGGGAGGAGCAGAGACCAGAGAAATCTCGGCCTCCGACTCCGACTCGCTTAATGGGGAGAACCGGTTGAAAGTTTCTGTCGGCTGAATAAGCGACACCGGTTGAGCATTCCTACAGCGTTTCCCTCCAGAAGCCATGAGAAAGATGTCCGGCTGCGGGGACCGTGCGAGGGGGTTTATACTAACGTTACTATCTGTACTTACTGGTGGCACAGACGCTGTTTCATCCTTTCCTACTCTGAAATTACCCTTGCCTAACGATTGCGTCTGAAGCTCCTCTCCTCCTCTCCTCCTTTTCCTCTCCTCCTCTCCCTCTCCTTGTTTTCCTATCAAAGCCACATAATTAAATGTCTGACATCCTCTCCTCTTCTCTCCCTCTCTTTCTCTCTATTCCTGTAATAAAGGTGGTGACCGTCCCTTTAAGAGCGGCTCCTGTAATAAAGGTGGTGACCGTCCCTTTAAGAGCTGTGTGTGCAGTGTGGATATAGTGTGATCCTGCCAGGAGAGCTGGATGTGGAGCAGTGAGTGTGTCTCTGTCTAGCTCACTCCTCTCACACACACCTTGCCGCAGCCTTGGACAGAGGGACACAGAGACAGCAGCTACCCACTGAGCCTCTCTCCTCCCTGGGCTGTGAGACCGGACCTCCACCCCCTCCCCTAGCTGAGGACCAGGAGACCTCTCTAGAGACCCACAGCAGACCTCAGAGCAATGTGACCACTGACTGAACCAAGCCAGGACCAAACAGGCTGTTATGGATCTGAGAAGAAGAAGAAACGGAAGAAACAGCACGCTGTGAATCCCTGCTGGTCCAGGTACTGTCCATAACATCTGGTCCAGGACCTGTCCATAACATCCCCTCTAATCCCTGCTGGTCTAGGTACTGTCCATAACAGCTGGTCCAGGACCTGTCCTTAACATCCCCTCTAAACCCTGCTGGTCAAGGTACTGTCCATAACATCTGGTCCAGGACCTGTCCTTAACATCCTCTCTAAACCCTGCTGGTCAAGGTACTGTCCATAACATCTGGTCCAGGACCTGTCCTTAACATCCCCTCTAAACCCTGCTGTCAAGGTACTGTCCATAACATAACATCTGGTTGTGAGTTAGTGCTGATCAAGCCTCATTCCTCATAGTTATCTCTCTGCATAGTGGGAATGCTGCCATGGTTACCAAGGCTAGTGGTCAGATAGTTATCTCTCTGCATAGTGGGAATGCTGCCATGGTTACCAAGGCTAGTGGTCAGATAGTTATCTCTCTGCATAGCGGGAACACTACTGTATCACCATGGTTACCAAGGCTAGTGGTCAGATAGTTATCTCTCTGCATAGTGGGAATGCTGCCATGGTTACCAAGGCTAGTGGTCAGGTAGTTATCTCTCTGCATAGTGGGAACACTACTGTATCACCATGGTTACCAAGGCTAGTGGTCAGGTAGTTATCTCTCTGCATAGTGGGAACACTACTGTATCACCATGGTTACCAAGGCTAGTGGTCAGATAGTTATCTCTCTGCATAGCGGGAACACTACTGTATCACCATGGTTACCAAGGCTAGTGGTCAGATAGTTATCTCTCTGCATAGCGGGAACACTACTGTATCACCATGGTTACCAAGGCTAGTGGTCAGATAGTTATCTCTCTGCATAGCGGGAACACTACTGTATCACCATGGTTACCAAGGCTAGTGGTCAGATAGTTATCTCTCTGCATAGCGGGAACACTACTGTATCACCATGGTTACCAAGGCTAGTGGTCAGATAGTTATCTCTCTGCATAGTGGGAATGCTGCCATGGTTACCAAGGCTAGTGGTCAGATAGTTCCTTATACTGGAGTTTCCTTTGGTCTTTATAGAGAAAACTGACAGTACAGGAAATGACAGATTACTGAGAACAGTTACTGTTGTGTTATTGTTGTAACCATAGAGATATGTTGGATTTATTTCTGCCTCCCGAGTGACGCAGCGCTCTAAAGGACTGCGTTGCAGTGTGGCGTCACTACAGACCCTGGTTCAAATCCAGGCTGTATTACAGCCGGCCATGACCGGGAAATCCATGTGGCGTCACTACAGACCCTGGTTCTATCCCAGGCTGTATTACAGCCGGCCATGACCGGGAAATCCATGTGGCGGTGCACAATTGGCCCAGCGTTGTCCGGGTTAGGGGAGGGTTTGGCCGGTCGGGATTTCCTTGTCCCATCGCGCTCTAGCGACTTCTTGTGGCGGGCCGGGCGCCTGCAGGCTGACTTCAGTCACCAGCTGTACGGTGTTTCCTCCGACACATTGGTGCGGCTGGCTTCCGCGTTAAGCGAGCAGTGTGTCAAGAAGCAGTGCAGCTGGGACAAGACTGTAACGACCAATTGGATATCACGAAATTGTGAAGAAAAAAGGTTAAAGTTGTATACGTGAGAGTGTCAATTCACAGATAGTTAAAGTCCTAATGATACCAACTATACTATTCCAGATAAAGTCCTAATGATACCAACTATACTATTCCAGATAAAGTCCTAATGATACCAACTATACTATTCCAGATAAAGTCATAATGATACCAGCTATACTATTCCAGATAGTTAAAGTCCTAATGATACCAACTATACTATTCCAGATAAAGTCATAATGATACCAGCTATACTATTCCAGATAGTTAAAGTCCTAATGATACCAACTATACTATTCCAGATAAAGTCCCAATGATACCAACTATACTATTCCAGATAGTTAAAGTCCTAATGATACCAACTATACTATTCCAGATAAAGTCCCAATGATACCAACTGTACTATTCCAGATAGTTAAAGTCCTAATGATACCAACTATACTATTCCAGATAAAGTCCTAATGATACCAACTATACTATTCCAGATAAAGTCCTAATGATACCAACTATACTATTCCAGATAAAGTCATAATGATACCAGCTATACTATTCCAGATAGTTAAAGTCCTAATGATACCAACTATACTATTCCAGATAAAGTCATAATGATACCAGCTATACTATTCCAGATAGTTAAAGTCCTAATGATACCAACTATACTATTCCAGATAAAGTCCCAATGATACCAACTATACTATTCCAGATAGTTAAAGTCCTAATGATACCAACTATACTATTCCAGATAAAGTTCCAATGATACCAACTATACTATTCCAGATAGTTAAAGTCCTAATGATACCAACTATACTATTCCAGATAAAGTCCTAATGATACCAACTATACTATTCCAGATAAAGTCATAATGATACCAACTATACTATTCCAGATAAAGTCCTAATGATACCAACTATACTATTCCAGATAGTTAAAGTCCTAATGATACCAGCTATACTATTCCAGATAAAGTCCCAATGATACCAGCTATACTATTCCAGATAAAGTCATAATGATACCAACTATACTATTCCAGATAAAGTCCTAATGATACCAGCTATACTATTCCAGATAAAGTCCTAATGATACCAACTATACTATTCCAGTTAAAGTCCTAATGATACCAACTATACTATTCCAGTTAAAGTCCTAATGATACCAACTATACTATTCCAGATAGTTAAAGTCCTAAAGATACCAACTATACTATTCCAGATAGTTAAAGTCCTAATGATACCAACTATTTGACTGAGAACATACGAGATGTTTAACTTGTGACTTTGTTCTTAATAATTTATAAGAGCATGTGTAATAAGTAAACATTTTAATAATGTCTTCCTATTTACATTCCCGGTACATTTCCAGCGCGTTGACATTTTGTGACATTTAACGGGTTTACAGACTGATCTACAGGAAGACGGAGGTCTGGGAGGGAAGTGGAAATGAAATGTAATTCATTCTGCAGAACAGATGAAGGTTCTGCATTAGATTAGATAGACTGACTTAAATGGATTTCATTCCATTGTTGTTTTCCAATCTGTCTCACCTCAGTGTGTGTGTGTGTTTGTTTTTGTTTTGTGTGTGTGTGTCTCTCTCTGTGTGTATGTTTGTTTTGAGTGTGTCTGTGTGTCTGTCTGTGTGTGTGTGTGTCTCTCTCTGCGTATGTGTGTGTGTTTGTTTTGTGTGTGTGTGTGTGTGTGTGTGTGTGTGTGTGGTGTGTGTGTGTGTGTGTGTGTGTGTGTGTGTGTGTGTGTGTGTGTGTGTGTGTGTGTGTGTTAAGGGTCCCAGGCGTCATCATATTGCGGTCACCAGAACTGAACCAGTTTACTGTCTGTGTAATATCCCACAGATATTATAACAGAGAGGGAGAGAGACTGAATGAGGGAGGGACGGTGGGGGGAAGAGAGAGACAGGAACAGAGACAGACAGGGACAGGGACAGGGACAGGAACAGGAACAGGAACAGGGACAGGGACAGAGACAGAGACAGGGACAGAGACAGAGACAGAGACAGGGACAGAGACAGGGACAGAGACAGGGACAGGAACAGAGACAGGAACAGAGACAGGGACAGGAACAGAGACAGGAACAGAGACAGGAACAGGAACAGAGACAGGGACAGAGACAGAGACAGAGACAGGGACAGAGACAGAGACAGGGACAGAGACAGAGACAGAGACAGGGACAGAGACAGGGACAGAGACAGAGACAGAGACAGGGACAGAGACAGAGACAGGGACAGAGACAGAGACAGAGACAGGGACAGAGACAGGGACAGAGACAGAGACAGAGACAGGGACAGAGACAGAGACAGGGACAGGGACAGGAGCAGGAACAGGGTTCAGAGACAGAGACAGGGACAGAGACAGAGACAGGGACAGAGACATGGACAGGAACAGAGACAGGAACAGAGACAGGAACAGAGACAGGAACAGAGACAGAGACAGGAACAGAGACAGGAACAGAGACAGGAACAGGAACAGAGACAGGAACAGAGACAGGAACAGAGACAGAGACAGGAACAGAGACAGGAACAGAGACAGGAACAGAGACAGGAACAGGAACAGAGACAGGAACAGAGACAGGAACAGAGACAGGAACAGGAACAGACAGGAACAGGAACAGAGACAGGAACAGAGACAGGAACAGAGACAGGAACAGGAACAGAGACAGGAACAGAGACAGGAACAGGAACAGAGACAGGAACAGAGACAGGAACAGAGACAGAGACAGGAACAGAGACAGGAACAGAGACAGGAACAGGAACAGAGACAGGAACAGAGACAGGAACAGAGACAGGAACAGGAACAGACAGGAACAGGAACAGAGACAGGAACAGAGACTGGAACAGGAACAGAGACAGGAACAGAGACAGGAACAGAGACAGGAACAGAGACAAAAAAAGTATGTGCAGCATAGGTTATCCATAGTTGTTTTCAGGCGTGTGTGTGGCGGTGTTGTTTTCAGGAGTGTGTGTGGCGGTGTTGTTTTCAGGAGTGTGTGTGGCGGTGTTGTTTTCAGGAGTGTGTGTGGCAGTGTTGTTTTCAGGAGTGTTTGTGGCGGTGTTGTTTTCAGGAGTGTTTGTGGCGGTGTTGTTTTCAGGAGTGTGTGTGGGG
>NC_138291.1:115902500-115972500 GCF_965601325.2 Salmo salar | reverse complement strand
GGGCCAGGGGGTGGACAGAAGGGCCAGGGGGAGGGCAGAAGGGCCAGGGGGTGGACAGAAGGGCCAGGGGGTGGACAGAAGGGCCAGGGGGAGGGCAGAAGGGCCAGAGGGAGGGCAGAAGGGCCAGGGGGAGGGCAGAAGGACCAGGGGGTGGACAGAAGGGCCAGGGGGAGGGCAGAAGGGCCAGGGGGAGGGCAGAAGGGCCAGGGGGAGGGCAGAAGGGCCAGGGGGAGGGCAGAAGGGCCAGGGGGAGGGCAGAAGGGCCAGGGGATGGGCAGAAGGGCCAGGGGGAGGGCAGAAGGGCCAGGGGGTGGACAGAAGGGCCAGGGGGTGGACAGAAGGGCCAGGGGGAGGGCAGAAGGGCCAGAGGGAGGGCAGAAGGGCCAGGGGGAGGGCAGAAGGACCAGGGGGTGGACAGAAGGGCCAGGGGGAGGGCAGAAGGGCCAGGGGGAGGGCAGAAGGGCCAGGGGGAGGGCAGAAGGGCCAGGGGGAGGGCAGAAGGGCCAGGGGATGGGCAGAAGGGCCAGGGGGAGGGCAGAAGGGCCAGGGGGAGGGCAGAAGGGCCAGGGGATGGGCAGAAGGGCCAGGGGGAGGGCAGAAGGGCCAGGGGGAGGGCAGAAGGGCCAGGGGGAGGACAGAAGGACCAGGGGATGGGCAGAAGGACCAGGGGGAGGGCAGAAGGACCAGGGGATGGGCAGAAGGGCCAGGGGGTGGGCAGAAGGACCAGGGGGGTGGTCCTTCAGAAGGACCAGGGGGTGGGCAGAAGGACCAGGGGGTGGGCAGAAGGACCAGGGGATGGGCAGAAGGACCAGGGGGTGGGCAGAAGGACCAGGGGGTGGGCAGAAGGACCAGGGGGGTGGGCAGAAGGACCAGGGGATGGGCAGAAGGACCAGGGGGTGGGCAGAAGGACCAGGGGGTGGGCAGAAGGACCAGGGGGAGGGCAGAAGGGCCAGGGGGTGGGCAGAAGGGCCAGGGGGTGGGCAGAAGGACCAGGGGGAGGGCAGAAGGGCCAGGGGGAGGGCAGAAGGACCAGGGGGAGGGCAGAAGGACCAGGGGGTGGGCAGAAGGACCAGGGGATGGGCAGAAGGGCCAGGGGGAGGGGGGGTTCACAAACCTGTTCTACTAACACACTGAAGCCTCAGGACCCTCACCCAGCTGGTCCTGGGGCTGAGTTCACAAACCTGTTCTACTAACACACTGAAGCCTCAGGACCCTCACCCAGCTGGTCCTGGGGCTGAGTTCACAAACCTGTTCTACTAACACACTGAAGCCTCAGGACCCTCATCCAGCTGGTCCTGGGGCTGAGTTCACAAACCTGTTCTACTAACACACTGAAGCCTCAGGACCAGAACATCCAATCAATCAGAATAAACCAAATTACAACACAGTCAAAACAAAACTACATTGCTTATTGGGAAACACAAGCACAAACACAAAGCAAAATGCAGTGCTATCTAACCATAAATTGACAGTACACCGTGGCTAATTATTTGACCATGGTTACTGATCAAAACCTTAGAAAACCCTTGACAAAGTACAGGCTCAGTGAGCACAGCCTTCCCATTGAGAAGGGTAGACACAGGAAAACCTGGCTCCCTGTAGAGGAAAGGCTGTGCAACCACTGCACAACAGCAGAACCTGAGACAGAGCTGCATTTCCTGACAAAATGGTCCAAAAAATATAAAACAATTAGAGAGTGTCATTTCCCAAAATTTGAAACCCTTATTCAAGGTTTCAAAGACCTCTCTGATGAGAATAGGCTACCCGCCCTGTTGGGGGAGGACGCAGAGAGCTGTGGGTTGACAGCGCACTAAGTTGCTGCCTGCCATAAGTTGAGGGACAGTGTCTGACAGACCAATCAACCTGCACATGTACTGTATGTATATTGTTATTGTTCAATGCATGGTTATTTTGACCCTTGGTTATTGTTGTTACTGTTGTCCCGTTGACAATTTAATCTGAACTTGTAAAGAAACGAAAAATTATTCACAAGAAGGGTTTCTGGTTTCAAAACCTTTTGATTCTCTAAATGGATTTGAACCCCAGAATAGGTTATTCCAGGTGAGATGCTTTTCCACCGCTGTCTGATTTGTTAAGATAGAAATGGATTAGTTTGTAATGTTACAGTTCCCCCAACTGTGATAACAGCAGACACATCACCTTCCCTCCTCAGTAGAGAGTGTGTGAATGTAGTCCACCGTACTTTAAATAGAAAAGCCAGTGACCTGTATCTCTCTCTCTCTCTCTCTCTCTCTCTCTCTCTCTCTCTCTCTCTCTCTCTCTCTCTCGGTCCTTTTCTCTCTCTCTCTCGGTCCTTTTCTCTCTCTCTCTCGGTCCTTTTCTCTCTCTCTCTCTCTCTCTCTCTCTCTCTGAATCAGAGAGGTGCGGGGGGCTGCCTTAATCTTAGTGGTTAGAGCGTTGGGCCAGTAACCTGAAAGGTTGCTGGATCGAATCCCTGAGCTGACAAGGTTAAAAACCTGTCGTTCTGAACAAGGTAGTTAACCCGTCATTGTAAATAAGAATTTGTTCTTAACTGACTTCCCTAGTTAAAAAAATGATCGACGTCTTCGTTGCCCAGGGAACAGTGGGGTTAACTGCCTTGGTCAGGGGTAGAATGACAGATTTTTACCTTGTCTGCTCAGGGATTCGATCCAGCAACCTTTCAGGTACTGGCCCAACAGTACCTGCCGCTAGATACAAACTTTCATTCTAAGAGTGTATACAAGGAGGAGCTAACTGACCAGACAGACAGACAGACAGGCAGGCAGACAGACAGACAGACAGACAGACAGGCAGGCAGGCAGGCAGGCAGGCAGGCAGGCAGGCAGACAGACAGACAGACAGACAGACAGACAGACAGAGAGACAGACAGACAGACAGACAGACAGACAGACAGACAGACAGACAGACAGACAGACAGACAGACAGACAGACAGACAGACAGACAGACAGACAGACAGACAGACAGACAGACAACACTCAGTGCCTGTCTGAGTCACTCTGGACAGACCAGCCAACTGGCCCCAACAATATCGTTCCCTCAGGGCTATAAGCTAGTGTCTCACAATAGAGAATAAGGAGGGCTTTAACTAGTCCCTGTACAAGCATATTCATGATGACCCATTTCCATTGACGACAGACAGACAGTAGGATGCATCCCAAATTGCATCCTATTCCCTAAGTAGTGTGCTACCTTTGACCAGGAAACCATAGGAAACCATAGGAGACATGGTGTCATTTAGGACGCAGGCAGTCTGACATCAGGTGACTGGCTGCTGTGGCCTGAATGGAGGAATAACAACAGGATGATTTAAAGAGATTATGAGAGCTTGTTTACCACATTAGGACCCAACACAGTGCAACATAGTTCAGTGACTTATTCAAAGTCTTATTTCAGAAATGTGTGGGCTGCCTGGACTGGTTGAAGTGGTACAACAGTGTAGGAGTTCTGAGGATGAGAAGACTAGTGGGAATGAGAGGCTGATTCCTTCTAGACTGAGGGAGAGCTGGGACTGTATTGGACTGATGAGAGACAGAGGGAGAGCTGGGACTGTATTGGACTGATGAGAGACAGAGGGAGAGCTGGGACTGTATTGGACTGATGAGAGACAGAGGGAGAGCTGGGACTGTATTGGACTGATGAGAGACAGAGGGAGAGCTGGGACTGTATTGGACTGATGAGAGACTGAGGGAGAGCTGGGACTGTATTGGACTGATGAGAGACAGAGGGAGAGCTGGGACTGTATTGGACTGATGAGAGACTGAGGGAGAGCTGGGACTGTATTGGACTGATGAAAAACAGAGGGAGAGCTGGGACTGTATTGGACTGATGAGAGAGAGAGGAGAGCTGGGACTGTATTGGACTGATGAGAGACTGAGGGAGAGCTGGGACTGTATTGGACTGATGATAGACAGAGGGAGAGCTGGGACTGTATTGGACTGATGAGAGACAGAGGGAGAGCTGGGACTGTATTGGACTGATGAGAGACAGAGGGAGAGCTGGGACTGTATTGGACTGATGAGAGACAGAGGGAGAGATGGGACTAGAGAGCAGAGAGCTGGAGGAGTGCTGGTGATGAGAGGGTATGTGCTCCTTTGAGAGAGCTCAACCACTGGGGATGCCCTCCCCTCTCCTGCCCTGCCCTCCCCTCTCCTGCCCTGCCCTTCCCTCTCCTGCCCTGCCCTCTCCTGCCCCCCCTCTCCTGCCCTCCCCTCTCCTGCCCTGCCCTCCCCTGTCCTGCTCTCCCCTCCACTCTCCTGACCTGCCCTCCCCTCTCCTGCCCTGCCCTGCCCTCCCCTGCCCTCCCCTCCCCTCTCCTGCCCTGCCCTCCCCTCTCCTGCCCTCCCCTCTCCTGCACTGCCCTCCCCCCTCCTGCCCTCCCCTCCCCTGCCCTGCCCTCTCCTGCCCTGTGTGTATATGTGTGTGTGTGTGTGTGTGTGTGTGTGTGTGTGTGTGTGTGTGTGTGTGTGTGTGTGTGTGTGTGTGTGTGTGTGTGTGTCTGTGTGTGTGTGTGTGTGTGTGTGTGTGTGTGTGTGTGGTATGTGTGTGTATAGGTGTGTGTGTGTGTGTATATGTGAATGTGGTATGTGTGTGTATATGTGAATGTGGTGTGTGTGTGTGTGTGTGTGTGTGTGTGTGTGTGTGTGTGTGTGTGTGTGTGTGTGTGTGTGTGTGTGTGTGTGTGTGTGTGTGTGTGTGTGTGTGTGTGTGGTATGTGTGTGTATAGGTGTGTGTGTATATGTGAATGTGGTATGTGTGTGTATATGTGAATGTGGTGTGTGTGTGTGTGTGTGTGTGTGTGTGTGTGTGTGTGTGTGTGTGTGTGTGTGTGTGTGTGTGTGTGTGTGTGTGTGTGTGTGTGTGTGTGTGTGGTATGTGTGTGTATAGGTGTGTGTGTGTGTGTATATGTGAATGTGGTATGTGTGTGTATATGTGAATGTGGTGTGTGTGTGTGTGTGTGTGTGTGTGTGTGTGTGTGTGTGTGTGTGTGTGTGTGTGTGTGGTATGTGTGTGTATAGGTGTGTGTGTGTGTGTACATGTGAATGTGGTATGTGTGTGTATATGTGAATGTGGTGTGTGTGTGTGTGTGTGTGTGTGTGTGTGTGTGTGTGTGTGTGTGTGTGTGTGTGTGTGTGGTGGCTCTGACAGGGTGAGATCTCCCAGAAGAGAGCCAGGAGGAAGGGAAGGTGAATCCTGGGAGGATTTTAACAGAACAGCAGCAGGACTGGAGCAGAGAGCAGAGAGCATGTTCCCTTATGTCAAAATCAAATCACATTTTATTGGTCACATACACATGGATAGCAGAGGTTATTGGTCACATGGTTAGCAGATGTTATTGGTCACATGGTTAGCAGATGTTATTTGTCACATACACATGGTTAGCAGATGTTATTGGTCACATACACATGGTTAGCAGATGTTATTGGTCACATGGTTAGCAGATGTTATTGGTCACATGGTTAGCAGATGTTATTGGTCCATGCACATGGTTAGCAGATGTTATTGGTCACATGGTTAGCAGATGTTATTGGTCACATGGTTAGCAGATGTTATTGGTCACATACACATGGTTAGCAGATGTTATTGGTCACATGGTTAGCAGATGTTATTGGTCACATGGTTAGCAGGTGTTATTGGTCCATACACATGGTTAGCAGAAGTTATTGGTCACATACACATGGTTAGCAGATGTTATTGGTCAAATACACATGGTTAGCAGATGTTATTGGTCACATGGTTAGCAGATGTTATTGGTCACATACACATGGTTAGCAGAGGTTATTTGGTCACATACACATGGTTAGCAGATGTTATTGGTCAAATACACATGGTTAGCAGATGTTATTGGTCACATACACATGGTTAGCAGATGTTATTGGTCAAATACACATGGTTAGCAGAGGTTATTGGTCACATACACATGGTTAGCAGATGTTATTGGTCACATGGTTAGCAGATGTTATTGGTCACATACACATGGTTAGCAGATGTTATTGGCCAAATACACATGGTTAGCAGATGTTAATGGTCCATACACATGCTTAGCAGATGTTATTGGTCACATGGTTAGCAGATGTTATTGGTCCATACACATGGTTAGCAGATGTTATTGGTCACATGGTTAGCAGATGTTATTGGTCCATACACATGGTTAGCAGATGTTATTGGTCACATGGTTAGCAGATGTTATTGGTCACATACACATGGTTAGCAGATGTTAATGGTCCATACACATGGTTAGCAGATGTTATTGGTCACATACACATGGTTAGCAGATGTTATTGGTCCATACACATGGTTAGCAGATGTTATTGGTCCATACACATGGTTAGCAGATGTTATTGGTCCATACACATGGTTAGCAGATGTTATTGGTCACATGGTTAGCAGATGTTATTGGTCACATACACATGGTTAGCAGATGTTATTGGTCCATACACATGGTTAGCAGATGTTATTGGTCACATACACATGGTTAGCAGGTGTTATTGGTCACATGGTTAGCAGGTGTTATTGGTCCATACACATGGTTAGCAGATGTTATTGGTCCATACATATGGTTAGCAGATGTTATTGGTCACATACACATGGTTAGCAGATGTTATTGGTCCATACACATGGTTAGCAGATGTTATTGGTCACATACACATGGTTAGCAGGTGTTATTGGTCACATGGTTTAGCAGGTGTTATTGGTCACATGGTTAGCAGGTGTTAATACGAGTGTAGTGAAATGCTTGTGCTTCTAGTTCCAACAGTGCAGTAATATCTAACAATAATATCTAACAATTCCCCAACAACTACCTAATACACACAAATCTAAAGGGGTGAATGAGAATATGCACATGTAAATATATGGATGAGCGATGGCCGAGCGGCATAGGCAAGGTGCAATAGATGGTATAAAATACAGTATACACATGTGATATGAGTAATGTAAGATATGTAAACATTATTAAAGTGGCATTGTTTAAAGTGTCTAGTGATCCATTTATTAAAGTGGTCAATAATTCTTCAAGTCTGTATGTTGGCAGCAGCCTCGCTGAGTTAGTGATGGCTGTTTAACAGTCTGATGGCCTTGAGATAGAAGCTGTTTTTCAGTCTCTCGGTCCCAGCTTTGATGCACCTGTACTGACCTCGCCTTCTGGATGATAGCAGGGTGAACAGGCAGTGGCTCGGGTGGTTGTTGTCCTTGATGATCTTTTTGGCCTTCCTGTGACATCGGGTGCTGTAGGTGTCCTGGAGGGCAGGTAGTTTGCCCCCGGTGATGCGTTGTGCAGACCTCACTACCTTCTGGAGAACCTTGCGGTTGTGGGCGGAGCAGTTGCCGTACCAGGCTGTGACACAGCCCGACAGGATGCTCTCGATTGTACATCTGTAAAAGTTTGTGAGTGTTTTTGGTGACAAGCCAAATGTCTTCAGCCTCTTGAGGTTGAAGAGGTGCTGCTCCTTCACCACACTGTCTGTGTGGGTGGACCATTTCAGTTTGTCCGTGATGTGTATGGAGAGGAACTTAAAACTTCCCACCTTCTCCAATTCTGTCTCTTTGATGTGGATAGAGGGGGTGCTCCCTCTGCTGTTTCCTGAAGTCCCCATTCACACATGTACGTGCAGGAACACACACACACACACACACACACACACACACACACACACACACACACACACACACACACACACACACACACAATACTAGTTTCCCACCGTGTATCTCACTCCTCTCAGCAGCATTACTGTAGTGTATGCATGGCCAACTTCCCAGTGCTCTCCTTCCCCTAGGCCCTGAACAACCAAGGACATTTATAGAGAGAGAGGGGAGGAGGGGAGGAGGCATGTCAGCTTTTATTAATCACCCAAGGAATGATTATTGACACAGACCCTCTGCCACACTGCCAGGATTACACAACACAGGGTAGGAGAGGGGAGGGCAGGAGAGGGGAGGGGAGGGGAGGAGAGGGGAGGAGAGGGCAGGGCAGGAGAGGGGAGGACAGGAGAGGGGAGGGCAGGGCAGGGCAGGAGAGGGGAGGGCAGGGCAGGAGAGGGGAGGGCAGGGCAGGAGAGGGGAGGGCAGGGCAGGGGAGGGCAGGGCAGGAGAGGGGAGGGGAGGGCAGGAGAGGGGAGGGCAGGGCAGGGCAGGAGAGGGGAGGGCAGGGCAGGAGAGGGGAGGGCAGGGCAGGGGAGGGCAGGGCAGGAGAGGGGAGGGCAGGGGAGGGCAGGGCAGGAGAGGGGAGGGCAGGGCAGAGGAGGGCAGGGCAGGGCAGGAGAGGGAGAGGGCAGGGCAGGAGAGGGGAGGGCAGAGAGGGGAGGGGAGGGCAGGGCAGGGCAGGAGAGGGCAGGGCAGGGGAGGGGAGGGCAGGAGAGGGGAGGGCAGGGCAGGGGAGGGCAGGGCAGGAGAGGAGAGGGCAGGGCAGGAGAGGGGAGGGCAGGAGAGGGGAGGGCAGGGCAGGGGAGGGAGGGAGGGCAGGGCAGGAGAGGGGAGGGCAGGGCAGGGGAGGGCAGGGCAGGAGAGAGGAGGGCAGGGGAGGGCAGGGCAGGAGAGGGGAGGGCAGGGCAGGGGAGGGCAGGGCAGGAGAGGAGAGGGCAGGGCAGGAGAGGGGAGGGCAGGGGAGGGCAGGAGAGGGGAGGGCAGGGCAGGAGAGGGGCAGGGCAGGGGAGGGGAGGGCAGGAGAGGGCAGGGCAGGAGAGGGGAGGGCAGGGGAGGGCAGGGCAGGAGAGGGGAGGGCAGGAGAGGGGAGGGCAGGAGAGTGGAGGGGAGAGCAGGACAGGGGAGGGCAGGGGAGGGCAGGAGAGGGGAGGGCAGGGCAGAGGAGGGCAGGGCAGGAGAGGGGAGGGCAGGGCAGGAGAGGGGAGGGCAGGAGAGGGGAGGGGAGAGCATGAGAGGGGGAGGGGAGGGCAGGAGAGGGGAGGGCAGGAGAGGGCAGGAGAGGGGAGGGCAGGGCAGGAGAGGGGAGGGGAGGGGAGAGCAGGAGAGGGGAGGGAGGGCAGGAGAGGGGAGGGGAGAGCAGGAGAGGGGAGGGTAAAGAGGGGAGGGCAGGAGAGGGGAGGAGAGGGGAGGGGAGAGCAGGAGAGGGGAGGGCAGGAGAGGGGAGGGCAGGAGAGGGGAGGGGAGGAGAGGGGAGGGCAGGAGAGGGGAGGGGAGGGCAGGAGAGGGGAGGGGAGAGCAGGAGAGGGGAGGGCAGGAGAGGGGAGGGGAGGGGAGGAGAGGGGAGGGCAGGATGTGGCTTCTTTTACACATGACACATTCCTCTGTTCTTCTCTGGTCTCCTCTGTTCTCCTCTGGTCTCCTCTGTTCTCCTCTGGTCTCCTCTGTTATCCTCTGGTCTCCTCTGTTCTCCTCTGTTCTCCTCTTTTCTCCTCTGTTCTCCTCTGGTCTCCTCTGGTCTCCTCTGTTATCCTCTGGTCTCCTCTGTTCTCCTCTGGTCTCTGTTCTCCTCCTGTCTCCTCTGTTATCCTCTGTTATCCTCTGTTCTCCTCTGTTCTCCTCTGGTCTCTGTTCTCCTCTGTTCTCCTCTGGTCTTCTCTGGGCTCTGTTCTCCTCTGGTCTCTGTTCTCCTCTGTTCTCCTCTGTTCTCCTCTGTTATCCTCTGTTCTCCTCTGGTATCTGTTCTCCTCTGTTCTCCTCTGGTATCTGTTCTCCTCTGTTCTCCTCTGGTCTCCTCTGGTCTCTGTTCTCCTCTGTTTTCCTCTGGTCTTCTCTGGTCTCAGGCCCTGCCCTACCCTACCCAGGCCCGATTGCCAAATTTAAGGCCCTGCCCTGCCGAACCCAGAAATCAGAAATATCTTCCATCTTTAGTATCCATTAGCTGCTGCTCCCTGTCCGACCTCCTCCTCTCTGTGCTTCTCACACTGCATGCTCTGCTGACCTCCTCCTCTCTGTGCTTCTCACACTGCATGCTCTGCTGCCAGTCCGACCTCCTCCTCTCTGTGCTTCTCACACTGCATGCTCTGCTGCCAGTCCGACCTCCTCCTCTCTGTGCTTCTCACACTGCATGCTCTGCTGCCAGTCTGACCTCCTCCTCTCTGTGCTTCTCACACTGCATGCTCTGCTGCCAGTCCGACCTCCTCCTCTCTGTGCTTCTCACACTGCATGCTCTGCTGCCAGTCTGACCTCCTCCTCTCTGTGCTTCTCACACTGCATGCTCTGCTGCCAGTCTGACCTCCTCCTCTCTGTGCTTCTCACACTGCATGCTCTGCTGCCAGTCTGACCTCCTCCTCTCTGTGCTTCTCACACTGCATGCTCTGCTGCCAGTCTGCCTGTGTGATGTATTTCATTACGCCATATGTCATCTTCACAGAGTCTTGCCCCGCCACTGAATGGACAAGTGTAGTGTTTATAATAACGCAAGATGGAGGAGAGGCTGCCTCTCGTCAGAGATCACATTTATTTGGGGTAATTGCTAAATATGACCTTTTCATTCAAGACAGGATCAATATATTGTTTCAGGCCTCCCGAGTGGCGCAGTGCTAGAGGCGTCACTACAGTCCCGGGCTTTATGATAACCGGCTGTGATTGGGAGTCCCATAGGGCGGCGCACAATTGGCCCAAGGTTGTCTAGGTTTGGACAACGCCTCCCGAGCCCGTTGGGGAGTTGCAGCGATGACACAAGATCGAAATTGGGGACAAAAAGGGGGTAAAATACAAAACATTTAAAATAAAAATGATATATAAATAAACTCAGAAAAAAAAGAAACGTCCTCTCACTGTCAACTGCGTTTATTTTCAGCAAACTTAACATGTGTAAATATTTGTATGAACATAACAAGATTCAACAACTGAGACATAAACTAAACTGAACAAGTTCCACAGACATGTGACTAACAGAAATTGAATAATTTGTCCCTGAACAAAGGGAGGGTCAAAATCAAAAGTAATAGTCAGTATTCTGGTGTGGCCACCAGCTGCATTAGGTACTGCAGTGCATCTCCTCCTCATGGACTGCACCAGATTTGCCAGTTCTTGCTGTGAGATGTTACGCCACTCTTCTACCAAGGCACCTGAAAGTTCACTGACATTTCTGGGGGGAATGGCCCTAGCCCTCACCCTCCGATCCAACAGGTCCCAGACGTGCTCAATGGGATTGAGATCCGGGCTCTTCGCTGGCCATGGCAGAACACTGACATTCCTGTCTTGCAGGAAATCACGCACAGAACGAGCAGTATGGCTGGTGGCATTGTCATGCTGGAGGGTCATGTCAGGATGAGCCTGCAGGAAGGGTACCACATGAGGGAGGATGATGTCTTCCCTGTAAGGCACAGCGTTGAGATAGCCTGCAATGACAACAAGCTCAGTCCGATGATGCTGTGACACACTGCCCCAGACCATGGACCCTCCACTTCCAAATCGATCCCGCTCCAGAGTACAGGCCTCGGTGTAACGCTCATTCCTTCGACGATAAACGTGAATCCGACCATCACCCCTGGTGAGACAAAACCGCGTCTCGTCAGTGAAGAGCACTTTTTGCCAGTCCTGTCTGGTCCAGCGACGGTGGGTTTGTTCCCATAGGCGACGTTGTTGCCGATGATGTCTGGTGAGGACCTGCCTTACAACAGGCCTACAAGCCCTCAGTCCAGCCTCTCTCAGCCTATTGCAGACAGTCTGAGCACTGATGGAGGGATTGTGCGTTCCAGGTGTAACTCGAGCAGTTGTTGTTGCCATCCTGTAACTGTCCCGCAGGTGTGATGTTCGGATGTACCGATCCTGTGCAGGTGTTGTTACACGTGGTCTGCCACTGTGAGGATGATCAGCTGTCCGTCCTATCTCCCTGTAGCGCAGTGTTAGACGTCTCACAGTACGGGCATTGCAATTTATTTCCCTGGCCACATCTGCAGTCCTCATGCCTCCTTGCAGCATGCCTAAGGCACGTCCACACAGATGAGCAGGGACCCTGGGCTTCATTCTTTTGGTGTTTTTCAGAGTCAGTAGAAAGGCCTCTTTACTGTCCTAAGTTTGCATAACTATTACCTTAGTTGCCTACCGACTGTAAGCTGTTAGTGTGTTAACGATCGTTCTACAGGTGCATGTTCATTAAGCATTGGAAACAGTGTTTAAACCCTTTACAATGAAGATCTGTGAAGTTATTTGGATTTTTATGAATTATCTTTGAAAGACAGGGTCCTGAAAAAGGGACGTTCCTCTTTTTGCTGAGTTATATATATATATATATATAGTTTCAGGTGATAATAAAACATGTTTTGTTTATTTACTTTCTCCTCAACTTGTTTCTCTATCTTTATAGCAAGTTAAGTTAGATAGCTTACACTGCAGGGCAGCTAGCCAGCTAGCTAAAAGCTAGGCTAGGTTGAAGATACCACTGTAGATAGGCACCGCCACCTAATAATTATAATATAAAGCATTACCATCACAATAAACTTAAACAGGAGGCAACAGTCATATAAGATAATTGGCTTAACAGCCAATGTGTATTATTTAACTTGACTATTAAAATAGTAATCACTTATAGGATGGGTAATTGTTTACAAGTTCCTAGCTATTCCATAAAAGCCATCAACGAAAACGCCATATTTGTATCTTCTTCTGTGGTTTGGTAACTTCCTGTTCTGCAACTGACTCTGGCTGGACTGAAAACGACACAAAGTTTGGATAATTTCAAAGTATACAGTGTCCGTTTCGCAATGGAACATTCAACCCCAAAGGGGTCGTTGCGATTTCACTCCGTTGTGAACGTCCCTATTGAAATGCATGACATCTAGCGCAACATAGCAGAGTGCTTATGGGTAATGAGACCTTAGCATCCATAGCAACGGCTCCTCCTTTGACGAGATGCAAGAGAGCAATTAGCTTTTAGCTAGCTACTTTCCGTCACTCTTATTTTCTGTGAAATAATCACTCCTGTCGACTCGGACAGTGATCTGGTCTTATATTTGACGAGGTTGAAGCACTTCTGACGCCATGTTATGATCTTAGTAAGATACGACTGTAGGTTACTGCGCAGTAGAGCACCAGAAAATGGCTTAGCTTCAAAATGTTACTGATCAATTTAGTAATACCCGAGCCCTGCACGTATCCTAGTAATTGATGAAAAAACAAATCTATACTGTAGTGTCGGGGGCCCGTCGGGCTCGGGTCGGGTAGCAGAGCTCTCTACCTCTCACTGCTTGCTTTATATTGTGACGACCCTGGGTTTATAAGCGCGGAAATCAACTCTGCCGCTTGAGCATGCTTTTGCGGCACAGTGGATAGTGCGCTGGACTTCGGGCTAGAAGATCGAGGGTTCGAGACCTGCTCCTTGCCTGTTTCATTACATTGGTGTCAGAAGTGGGATCGAACCTTGCATCCACGACAGTGCGTGTGCTTGGCCGGTGAGCGCGTTCCTGTAAGACGTAGAGTCGCAAGCTAGCGCGAGGACGCGCTCTTTGAAAGGAGGGAGTAGTGTAACGACCCTGGGTTTATAAGCGCGGATATCGACTCTGCCGTTTGAGCATGCTTTTGCAGCACAGTCGATAGCGCGCTGGACTTCGGGCTAGAAGGTCGAGGGTTCAATACCTGCTCCCTGCCTGTTTCATTACAATATCAAGGTTCTGATGAAGGACATTGATGAAAGCTCAAACATCAAGCTTTTAATATACTGAACAAAATATAAACGTAACATGCCATAATTTCAACGATTTTACTGAATTACAGTTCATACAAGGAAATCAGTCAATTGAAATAAATAAATTAGGCCCTAATCTATGGATTTCACATGACTGAGCAGGGGAGCTATATCTGGCCTTGTTTAACCCCGGAGCTACGTGGTTGTATCTGGCCTTGTTTAACCCCGGAGCTACGTGGTTGTATCTGGCCTTGTTTAACCCCGGAGCTACGTGGTTGTATCTGGCCTTGTTTAACCCCGGAGCTACGTGGTTGTATCTGGCCTTGTTTAACCCCGGAGCTACGTGGTTGTATCTGGCCTTGTTTAACCCCAGAGCTACGTGGTTGTATCTGGCCTTGTTTAACCCCGGAGCTACGTGGTTGTATCTGGCCTTGTTTAACCCCGGAGCTACGTGGTTGTATCTGGCCTTGTTTAACCCCGGAGCTACGTGGCTGTATCTGGCCTTGTTTAACCCCGGAGCTACGTGGTTGTATCTGGCCTTGTTTAACCCCGGAGCTACGTGGTTGTATCTGGCCTTGTTTAACCCCGGAGCTACGTGGTTGTATCTGGCCTTGTTTAACTGCGGAGCTACGTGGCTATGCACTAAGACCCCTGAGAGTGCTATATGTGTAAAACCATACAATGTGCTTACGCGGCTGGGGCATAGCGTAGTGGCTGGGGCATAGCACAGCGGCTGGGGCATAGCTCAGCGGCTGGGGTTTAGCATAGCGGCTGGGGCATAGCATAGCCTCTTAATATTGTTCTGTAGCGGGCTGGGGCACAGCATAGCGGCTGGGGCACAGCATAGCGGCTGAGGCATAGCATAGCGGCTGGGGCATAGCATAGCGGCTGGGGCATAGCATAGCGGCTGGGGCATAGCATAGCCTCTTAATATTGTTCTGTAGCGGGCTTGGGCACAGCATAGCGGCTGGGGCACAGCATAGCGGCTGAGGCATAGCATAGCGGCTGGGGCATAGCATAGCGGCTGGGACATAGCATAGCGGCTGGGGCACAGCATAGCGGCTGAGGCATAGCATAGCGGCTGGGGCATAGCATAGCGGCTGGGGCATAACATAGCCTCTTAATATTGTTCTGGTGACGATGGTGGGGAATTTGTGTTAATCTGCTTTGAAACACACGGCACTCATGTTCTAATTTCTAATCAGAGAATCATTGAATACACAGAACAAAACACATAGAGGCTGTAAACTAAGAGACATGTGTCCATAGTGGTCTGTATAGATGGATATGTGTTTAAATACCTTACTGAGGCTGTAAACTAAGAGACGTGTCCATAGTGGTCTGTATAGATGGATATGTGTTTAAATACCTTACTGAGGCTGTAAACTAAGAGACGTGTGTCCATAGTGGTATGCATAGATGGATATGTGTTTAAATACCTTACTGAGGCTGTAAACTAAGAGATATGTGTCCATAGTGGTCTGTATAGATAGTATGGATGTTTAAATACCTTACTGAGGCTGTAAACTAAGAGACATGTGTCCATAGTGGTCTGTATAGATAGTATGGATGTTTAAATACCTTACTGAGGCTGTAAACTAAGAGACATGTGTCCATAGTGGTCTGTATAGATGGTATGGATGTTTAAATACCTTACTGAGGCTGTAAACTAAGAGACATGTGTCCATAGTGGTCTGTATAGATGGTATGGATGTTTAAATACCTTACTGAGGCTGTAAACTAAGAGACATGTGTCCATAGTGGTCTGTATAGATGGTATGGATGTTTAAATACCTTACTGCGTGTGCTTTTCATTAACATACCACTTTTCAACATCACATGCAAATCTGGAAAATATCCCCATAAACTGCAGAATTTGGTTTCTTTTTTTTTTCTAGTCATAAAACAGGAATTTGAACAATCGTGTATTTTATTTGAATATTTGAAATGTTTGAAGTGTGTTGTTTTTTCCCCAAAACGTAAGCAGTGACATGGTTTCGTGATGTTTGGTCCGTTAGTCTATTGGCCCACCATGTGGACAAAGAAGGCATTACCATGACAACATGTTCTGCTTTATTGGCAGAAGACTAGTCTGAGTGGTCTGAGATCTGCCTTTAGACTACAGTCTGAGTGGTCTGAGATCTGCCTCTAGAATACAGTCTGAGTGGTCTGAGATCTGCCTTTAGACTACAGTCTGAGTGGTCTGAGATCTGCCTCTAGACTACAGTCTGAGTGGTCTGAGATCTGCCTCTAGACTACAGTCTGAGTGGTCTGAGATCTGCCTTTAGACTACAGTCTGAGTGGTCTGAGATCTGCCTCTAGACTACAGTCTGAGTGGTCTGAGATCTGCCTCTAGACTACAGTCTGAGTGGTCTGAGATCTGCCTTTAGAATACAGTCTGAGTAGTCTGAGATCTGCCTCTAGAATACAGTCTGAGTGGTCTGAGATCTGCCTTTAGACTACAGTCTGAGTGGTCTGAGATCTGCCTTTAGACTACAGTCTGAGTGGTCTGAGATCTGCCTCTAGAATACAGTCTGAGTGGTCTGAGATCTGCCTCTAGAATACAGTCTGAGTGGTCTGAGATCTGCCTCTAGAATACAGTCTGAGTGGTCTGAGATCTGCCTTTAGACTACAGTCTGAGTGGTCTGAGATCTGCCTCTAGAATACAGTCTGAGTGGTCTGAGATCTGCCTCTAGACTACAGTCTGAGTGGTCTGAGATCTGCCTTTAGACTACAGTCTGAGTGGTCTGAGATCTGCCTCTAGAATACAGTCTGAGTGGTCTGAGATCTGCCTTTAGAATACAGTCTGAGTGGTCTGAGATCTGCCTTTAGACTACAGTCTGAGTGGTCTGAGATCTGCCTTTAGACTACAGTCGCGGTGGTCTGAGATCTGCCTCTAGAATACAGTCATGTGTAAGGCTCTTGACTGGTTATCAATCAACAAGATAATTAAAGAAAAAACATTCTCATTTTATTTCATAATATACACCATTTAAAACAGCCAAACTTTATTCACAACAGTATTCAGTTGTTAAGAGACAGACATTCAGTAAATACTAGGAATAGATTGTCTATGTGTTATCCAGACAGAAAAGAGAAATAGACAAAATAACATTTTCGATTTAGAGCAATAAAGAACTTTAATAATTTAACTGAGCAAACCAGAAACCTTTCAATATATCGATTCAATCAATACATTAAAACAATTTAAATATAATACATAGGAAAGTTGTGCAGGACTATGGTAGATGAAGAATCAATCTATCTTTATAGACTGTTAGAGTATTTATCTGGTCAATATGTCAGTGTATTATGTATTTTTTGTAACATGTGAAAATATGATCGTATTATAAATTGTATTTTAATGTTTAAGGACTCTTGAAAGATTAGTCCAAATTAGGACTGAAAGAGAACCTAATCAAGTCAAATCAAATCTAATCAAGTACCTTTTTTTCACATTGTGTTTTTTATCAGGAATGAATCATCCATTTGTTTAACCTGACCTGTTAATAACTGTTATAATCTGTTTCTCTCTCTCTCTCTCTCAGTCACAATGGTCCCAGTTCTGTTTTTGATGGCAACCACGTTAACAACCAATGACACTTCCAATGAAGACCAGACAGGTGGTAAGTGAGACAGATGTAATTTACAGTACAATGTTCTTCTGGAGACATACAGTATACTACTTCATGTGTAACATGGTCAAAAAAGGCCCGATTTCTAAAACTGTTGGGACGTTTTTTCATGACTCAGTAAAATGTAATTCGTGTTTCTACACAGTAAATACACAGTAAGGCCTGTATCTATATTACAGTATATCCTCCACTGTCTGATAAGGTACTATTGTCCAACCTTCCTTTATTATTACAGGATCATAGTAAAGCTGGAGTGGATTAGTTTGGCCAGTAATTTACCATGTTGTTATCATTTGTAAACAGGCCAAATGGCTGGCTGTGAATGCCTTAACAACAGCCCTTCTGTCTCTCAGGTTTAAATGACATAACCCTAACCCTTAACAACAGCCCTTCTGTCTCTCAGGTTTAAATGACATAACCCTAACCCTTAACAGCAGCCCTTCTGTCTCTCAGGTTTAAATGACATAACCCTAACCCTTAACAACAGCCCTTCTGTCTCTCAGGTTTAAATGACATAACCCTAACCCTTAACAACAGCCCTTCTGTCTCTCAGGTTTAGAGGAGCTTGTCCCTGATACTTATCTCCCTAGACAAAGTCTGCGGCCCAAATGGCAGCCTATTCCCAATATAGTGCACTACTTTTCCCCAGGGTCCATAGGGCTGTTGTCAAAAGTAGTGCACTATATAGGGAATAGGGTGCCATTTGGGACATAACCAAGTCAGATCTTAAATCAGGCCTCCATCCAGACCATAATAATGGGTCTAGTTGCCTGCCAACCTTAATTCCCACCTGTCATCCACCAGAGCAGGGTTGTGTTCAGTAGGGACAACACGGAAGAAAACACTCTGAAACTGATAGGTACTATCTGCTGTGGTCCAATAAGAAAAGGGTTGTTTTTGTTGTCCGTTGGGATTTTTTTTTTTTTTTGCCACAGTGTGCCTTATTGAACACTGCTCAGCACTTGGCCTGTACTCAACTCTCTGTAGCCCCGTAGAAATACAATAATTACAAAGGACATTCAAGATCTGAGGTGGCTTTTGACCTATCTAGTAATTGTACTGCTACGCTCAACTCTCTGTTCTACCACAGGCTTCTTCCTGTTCCTTTGTTGACTCTCTCTCTGCTGTCTGGATCCATCCCAATAACCTCTCCTACCTCCTGAAGTGTGTACTCGTTCACTACATTGGGTTGGTGGAGGCATGGGCTGGACTCGAGGGAGGGTTCCGTTATTTCCTTTCTAATCTATGAAGGGAAGTGAACAAGTGCACACTTTTAGAGGAAGGACATATTTTTGGTCCATAACCTCTGCCTCTTCCTTCTTCCCTCTCCTCTCCAGAAGACACTAAGTCCCAGAGTTCCCACATCCTGCCTACCGTGCTGGTCATCTCCGTGCTGCTTGTCATCAGCATACTGCTGGCCTGGTACTTCCTCAGGTAACGTACCAGTCATAGGGTGTGGTAGTGTGTGTGTGTGCTGCCAGACAGGGCGAGGGCTAGGGCCAAGGTGACGTCACCCTTCCTCTCCCCAATCAGCAAAGGGCGGAGCCTCCATTCAGGAAATGAAGCACTAGCAGTTGTTCATGCCTCATGCTGGCTACAGTAAAACTGACAACTACACAGCCAGGCGGGTTAGTATGAACGAGCTCAAGTCAAAGAGAGAGACCTACTGTAGCTGTAACCTAGCCTGTGTTCTGTGATCTCATCAACCCTGGACTCTAATGAGAAAGAACAACTTTTCCAGTTTCAGATGGTACCATACCAACGTATTTGTGTGCTTTATATAACGTATAACTAATGTTTTAACTTAGAACTTACAACTGTTCATTCTTAGAACTTAGAACTGTTAACTCTTAGAACTTAGAACTGTTAGCTCTTAGAACTTACAACTGTTAGCTCTTAGAACTTAGAACTGTTAACTCTTAGAACTTAGAACTGTTAACTCTTAGAACTTAGAACTGTTAACTCTTAGAACTTAGAACTGTTAGCTCTTAGAACTTACAACTGTTAACTCTTAGAACTTAGAACTGTTAGCTCTTAGAACTTAGAACTGTTAACTCTTAGAACTTAGAACTGTTAGCTCTTAGAACTTACAACTGTTAACTCTTAGAACTTAGAACTGTTAGCTCTTAGAACTTAGAACTGTTAACTCTTAGAACTTACAACTGTTAACTCTTAGAACTTAGAACTGTTAGCTCTTAGAACTTAGAACTGTTAGCTCTTAGAACTTACAACTGTTAGCTCTTAGAACTTAGAACTGTTAGCTCTTAGAACTTAGAACTGTTAGCTCTTAGAACTTAGAACTGTTAACTCTTAGAACTTAGAACTGTTAACTCTTAGAACTGTTAGAGCTTAGAACTTAGAACTGTTAACTCTTAGAACTGTTAGAGCTTAGAACTTAGAACTGTTAACTCTTAGAACTTAGAACTGTTAGTTCTTAGAACTTAGAACTGTTAACTCTTAGAACTTAGAACTGTTAACTCTTAGAACTGTTAGAACTTAGAACTGTTAGCTCTTAGAACTTAGAACTGTTAGCTCTTAGAACTTAGAACTGTTAACTCTTAGAACTTAGAACTGTTAGCTCTTAGAACTTAGAACTGTTAACTCTTAGAACTTAGAACTGTTAACTCTTAGAACTGTTAGAGCTTAGAACTGTTAGTTCTTAGAACTGTTAGAGCTTAGAACTGTTAGTTCTTAGAACTTAGAACTGTTAGCTCTTAGAACTTAGAACTGTTAGCTCTTAGAACTTAGAACTGTTAACTCTTAGAACTGATGTTTTGGAGTGAACTTGACTAATAGTCGTAGGTAAAATATATCCCTTTATGTCCTTTAATCTGTCATCCTCATGTTCTCTATCTTTTCCTCCGTCTCTCTCTGTCTACCTGGCAGGTTAAGAAACCAGAGAAAGGAGGTCGTCACAACAGTCGACAAGAAAATACCGAATGGAATCCTGGAAGAACAAGGTCCGGTCACCTTTAATAATGAGTGTTTATCTTCGTTATGTCACTGATCCTTTATTTCACCAGGGAAGTCGCATTGACATTGACATCTTTTTCAAGTGAGCCCTGGGTTGAAGAACAAAGTGAAACTGATTTGCTTTACACATAAACGCGTTGTTGAGAAGAGACAACTGAAAGAGTTTTAATGTCAAGCTGTAGGTGGAGTAGTCTTCTCTGCTCTGCAGGAGTCCCCTCACTGTCATGTGGTTGTTGTCTGTCTTCCTGTGGTTACTGATGTGAAGGAGACGACCGACAGATTGTTTTCTAACCTACATCAACTAAGAAGTCCCAATCTGCATCGCGCAGTAGCCTCGATGCTTCACTATGACATGTCCTTACCACATGATGAGCTATATTTAATGATGCTCTCTCCACATGTATTTCTTCAACACGGTTGGTGTGTTACATACACATTTATAAAAACAAGCAGCCATTGTTACATTCATTATTAGTAATAATATCACTGTTATAATCCTCTATAATAATGATAATATCACTGTTATAATCCTCTATTATAATCCTCTATAATAATAATAGTATCACTGTTATAATCCTCTGTAATAATAATAATATCACTGTTATAATCCTCTGTAATAATAATAATATCACTGTTATAATCCTCTATAATAATAATAGTATCACTGTTATAATCCTCTATAATAATAATAGTATCACTGTTATAATCCTCTATTATAATCCTCTATAATAATCATAATATCACTGTTATAATCCTCTATAATAATAATAGTATCACTGTTATAATCCTCTATTATAATCCTCTATAATAATCATAATATCACTGTTATAATCCTCTGTAATAATAATAATATCACTGTTATAATCCTCTATAATAATAATAGTATCACTGTTATAATCCTCTATTATAATCCTCTATACTAATCATAATATCACTGTTATAATTCTCTATAATAATAATAGTATCACTGTTATAATCCTCTATTATAATCCTCTATAATAATAATATCACTGTTATAATCCTCTATTATAATCCTCTATAATAATAATAATAATATCATTGTTATAATCCTCTATTATAATCCTCTATAATAATAATATCACTGTTATAATCCTCTATTATAATCCTCTATAATAATAATAATAATATCACTGTTATAATCCTCTATTATAATCCTCTATAATAATAATATCACTGTTATAATCCTCTATTATAATCCTCTATAATAATAATAATAATATCACTGTTATAATCCTCTATAATAATAATAATATCACTGTTATAATCCTCTATTATAATCCTCTATAATAATAATATCACTGTTATAATCCTCTATTATAATCCTCTATAATAATAATAATATCACTGTTATGATCCTCTATTATAATCCTCTATAATAATAATAATATCATTGTTATAATCCTCTATTATAATCCTCTATAATAATAATAATATCACTGTTATAATCCTCTATTAGCTGCATTGTTTGACACACATGAGAAGTGTTTGTTTTGGGATATCCAAACATTACAATAGTTGGAGTTAAGTGGAAACATTATGTACTTTTAAAGGACTTGTTTATACTCATAAATACTCATAACATATTATTATTATTATTATGCTTTCTCAATCTGAAATATTTTATCAAACAACATAATGTAAAGTATGGAGTATGGAGCAGGCTTCCTATAGGCTGTCCTAATAACAACACTGAGTTCCTAATCAGAATATAACTGGACTATAGAGCAGGCTTCCTATAGGCTGTCCTAATAACAACACTGAGTTCCTGGTCAGAATATAACTGGACTATAGAGCAGGCTTCCTATAGGCTGTCCTAATAACAACACTGAGTTCCTGGTCAGAATATAACTGGACTATAGAGCAGGCTTCCTATAGGCTGTCCTAATAACAACACTGAGTTCCTGATCAGAATATAACTGGGATATTGTTTACTTGACACGAGTGGCCATAGCACATGCCCAGGCTGGTAACCATTCAACTCTTCTGGTCACATTTCAAACACTTTTGTCAGAAGGTTTACAGTGGAGTTTATGTGTGTGTGTGTGTGTGTGTGTGTGTGTGTGTGTGTGTGTGTGTGTGTGTGTGTGTGTGTGTGTGTGTGTGTGTGTGTGTGTGTGTGTGTGTGTGTGTGTGTGTGTGTGTGTGTGTGTGTGTGTGTGTGTGTGTGTGTGCGTGTGCGTGCGTGTGTTTGTGTGTTTATTTTGGCACATTGACAATGAGGTTAACGAAACTAAGATTATTTCTTGAGGGATTTTCGCTCTGCAGAAGTATGAATCTATTTCCTGGACTGTGCCTGTATGTTTGTAGCAGAAAGACATGAATAACCATTTGATTGACTTGGTAACGTGTGGAGTAACCTACTGGTAGGACATTTTGTGACAATATGAAACTGTCTGTTTGTCTACTCATCCCCCACGGTGTACAGGGGATATCGTTGACATCATAGACATCTCAGAGGCGTTAAACACACCCTCATCATCAGGTCAGGTATACGGTGTGTAACCATAGTACCTGGGTCCAGAACCCACGTGTCACTAACACACCTGTAACCATAGTACCTGGGTCCAGAACCCACATGTCACTAACACACCTGTAACCATAGTACCTGGGTCCAGAACCCACATGTCACTAACACACCTGTAACCATAGTACCTGGGTCCAGAACCCACATGTCACTAACACACCTGTAACCATAGTACCTGGGTCCAGAACCCATGTGTCACTAACACACCTCTTCCAGGGCATTGTGGCTTTTGACTTTTCTCAAATTCTGGACTCTAACAAAACCTTCCAGAGTATTGTTGCATGGGATTGTCACGTCCTGGCCATAGTAAGTTGTTATTTTCTATGGTAGAGTAGGTCAGGGCATGACAGGGGGTGTTTGTCTATGTTTTGTATTTCTATGTTCAGTTTCTAGTTTGGTATTTCTATGTTGGTTTTGTTTGGTATGATCTCCAATTAGAGGCAGCCGGTTGTCGTTGTCTCTAATTGGAGGTCATATTTAAGTTGATGTTTGTTCCACCTGTTTTTGTGGGTGATTATATTTTGAGTAGTGTGTTTTCTCTCTGCGTCACGGTTTGTTGTTTTTGTGTATTCAAGTATTTAGTGTATTGCGTTTTGTTTCATGGTAAATAAAATATGTGGAACTACGAACACGCTGCATTTTGGTCTGATCCTTTGAACAGCCGTGACAGGTATGCCAACAGAGTCTGCTATATTATAGTGTGGCTGTGCTTCCTCTGGCTTGGTGATGCTGGCTCTGGGGACAGCGACCTCTAAAAACTAGTGGCGTTCATTGGTGACTAATACACGTAAATCACTTGTTTGAAGAGTCTAGATTTCAATTAGATGTAAAGTATTCAGCATTTGAAATCAGTTAGTGTGTATCGCACATACAGTATTTAATACAATTATTTAAATGAATGTCTATGTACATCTGATTGATCGTAGATGTGCTTTCTCTAGGTTGCGATGGATGAAGTGATCGTCCTGAAGTTCCAACCTTTGTCTGTAAATGTTGTCTCTAAAAAAATGTGCTTCTCCGGCACTTCTCTGTGTACATACAGGCATCACCACTTCCTCTCAACTCAACCCATCTCTCTCTCTCTCTCTCTCTCTCTCTCTATTAAATTTCAATCTAAGGGGCTTTATTACCAACGCAAGTGAAATAGATAATAAAGAAAAGTGAAATAAACAATAAAAAATTGCTGCCACCCCCGTGCTTCACGGTTGGGATGGTGTTCTTCGGCTTGCAAGTCTCCCCCTTTTTCCTCCAAACATAACGATGGTCATTATGGCCAAACAGTTCTATTTTTGTTTCAACAGACCAGATTACATTTCTCCAAACAGTACGATCTTTGTCCCCATGTGCAGTTGCAAACCGTAGTCTGGATTTTTTATGGAGGTTTTGGAGTAGTGGCTTCTTCCTTGTTGAGCGGCCTTTCAGGTTATGTTGATATAGGACTCGTTTTACTGTGGATATAGATACTTTTGTACCTGTTTCCTCCAGCATCTTCACAAGGTCCTTTGATGTTGTTCTGGGATTGATTTGCACTTTTCGCACCGAAGTACGTTCATCTCTAGGAGACAGAACGCGTCTCCTTCCTGAGCGGTATGACGGCTGCGTGGTCCCATGGTGTTTATACTTGCGTACTAGTGTTTGTACAGATGAACGTGGTACCTTCAGGCGTTTGGAAATTGCTCCCAAGGATGACGCAGACTTGTGGAGGTCTACAATTTTTTTCTGAGGTCTTGGCTGATTTCTTTTGATTTTCCCATGATGTCAAGCAAAGAGGCACTGCGTTTGAAGGTAGGCCTTGAAATACATCCACAGGTACACCTCCAATTGACTCAAATTATGTCAATTAAAAGCTTCTAAAGCCATGACATAATTTTTGGGAATTTTCCAAGCTGTTTAAAGGCACAGTCAACTTAGTGTATGTCAACTTCTGACCCACTGGAATTGTGATACGGTGAATTATAAGTGAAATAATCTGTCTGTAAACCATTGTTGGAAAAATTACTTGTGTCATGCACAAAGTAGATGTCCTAACCGACTTGCCAAAACTATAGTTTGTTAACAAGAAATTTGTTTGTGAAAAACTAGTTTTAATGACTCCAACCTAAGTGTATGTAAACTTCCGACTTCAACTGTATATCTGTCCCCCTCCATCTCTTTCCGCTCTTCTCTCTCTCTCTCTCTCTCTCTCTCTCTCTCTCTCTCTCTCTCTCTCTCTTTCTCTCTCTCCTTTTCTCTCTCTCTCTCTCTCTCTTTCTCTCTCTCTTTCTCTCTCTGCCTCTCTCTCTCTCTGTCTCTCTCTCAATTCAATTCAATTTGCTTTATTGGCATGACGATATTTACAATATTAAAATAAGAAGAATCTAAATTGTTAACGGGACAACATCAATAACCAAGGGTCAAAATAACCATACATTCAACAATAACAATAAGCATAGAGGACATGTGCAGGTTGATTGGTCTGTCAGACACTGTCCCTCATCTTATTGCAGGTGGCAATGTAGTGCGCTGCCAGCCCTCAGCTCTCTGTGTCTTCCCCCAACAGGACGGGTAGCCTATTCTCATCAGAGAGGTCTTTGAAACCTTGAATAAGGGTTTCACATTTGGGGAAATGACACTCTCTAATTGTTTTATATTTTTGGCATTTTGTCAGGAAATGCAGCTCTGTCTCAGGTTCTGCTGTTGTGCAGTGGTTGCACAGCCTTTCCTCTACAGGGAACCACGTTTTCCTGTGTCTACCCTTCTCAATGTCAAGGCTGTGCTCACTGAGCCTGTACTTTGTCAAGGTTTTTCTAAGGTTTTGATCAGTAACCATGGCCAAATAGTTAGCCACGGTGTACTGTCAATTTATGGCCAGATAGCACTGCATTTTGCTTTGTGCTTGTGCTTGTGGTTCCTAATAAGTAATGTAGTTTTGTTTTGACTGTGTTGTAATTTGGTTTATTCTGATTGATTGGATGTTCTGGTCCTGAGGCTTTAGTGTGTTAGTAGAACAGGTTTGTGAACTCAGGACCAGCTGGATGAGGGGACTCTTTTCTTTGCTCAGCTCTTGGCATTGCAGGGCTTGGTAATGATATGAGAGGGGGTCACTGTATTTTAGATGTTCCCAAAACTTAATTGCTCTTTTTTGAGTTTTTATTATTAGTGGATATTGGTCTAATTCTGCCCAGCATGCATTTTTTTTGTAGTTTTCCTCTGGACATGTAGGAGAATCTTACAGAACTCTGCATGCAGGGTGTCAATGGGGTGTTTGTCCCATTTGATGAAATCTTGTTTTGCAAGTGGACCCCACACCTCGCTGTCATAAAGTGCAATTCATTCAATGACACATTCAAATAGTTTTAGCCATATTTTAATAGGTATTTCAATTAGAATGTGTATTTCAATTTTTTTATGGCGTAGAATGCCCTGTGTGCTTTCTCTCTCAGTTCATTCACTGCATCATTAAGGTGTCCAGTTGAGCCTATTTTTAAACCTAAGTAATTGTAGTGTGTGCAGTACTATATATATTTTGTACCAGTTGAGAACTTTGGTCTAATTCCCTGAGATCTGGAAAATCTTCTCTGAGAAATCATTATTTTAGGTTTTTTGGGGTTTACTGCCAGAGCCCAGGCTCTTCTGTAGGCCATGTGCTGTGGGTGACAGCAGGCATAGGTCATCTGCGAAGAGCAGGCATTTAACCTCTGAATTGTAGAGACTAACACCAGTGGCTGAGGATTTTTCTAGAATAGTGGCCAATTCGTTGATGTAAATATTGAAGAGTGCAGGGCTCAGATTGCAACCCTGACGAAGGCCTCGCCCCTGGTTAAAGAATTCTGTTATTTTCTTCCCAATTTTAATGCTGCACGTATTGCCAGTATACATTGATTTAATTATGTCAAATGTTTTACCCCCTACACCACTTTCAATAACTTTGTAGAACAGTCCTGTATGCCAAATAGAATCAAATGCTTTTTGGAAGTCGATAAAGCAAGTGTATATTTTGGTATTATTTTGGTGGACATGATTATCTATCAGGGTGTGTAGGGTGTAAATATGATCGGTCATGCGATGTTTTGGTATAAACCCAATTTGGTTTTTACTCAAGACATTTTGCTTATTAAGGAAGTTTAGAACTCTTACATTTATAATACTACAGAAAACCTTTCCCAGGTTACTGTTCACACAAATGCCTGTAATTGTTGAGGTCAAATTTGTCTCCGTTCTTAAAGATTGGGGTTATGAGTCCTTGATTACAGATGTCAGGGAAATAACCTACACTCAGGATCAAATTAAACAGTTTTAATATAGCCAATAGAAATTTTGCACTAGTGAGTTTGAGCATCTCATTTAGGATGCCATCAGGTCCGTATGCTTTTTTAAATTTGAGGGCCTGAAGTTTCTTATAGAGCTCCTGGTCAGTAATTGGGGAGTCCAATGGATTTTGATTGTCCTTTATAACTTTTTCTAGTCCATTCAACTTCTCATGAATTTGGCGTTGTTCTGCGTTTGTGTCATTTTGAACAGTTTTGTAGAGTGTTTTAAAATGGGTTATCTATATGTCACCATTTTGTATCGCTAATTCCTCTTGTTTAGATTTTTGTAGTTTTTTCCAATTTTGCCAGAAGTTGTTTGTGTTTATGGACTCCTCAATTAGTGTCAGCTGCTTGCTGTTGTACTGTGCTTTTTGGGTTCTGAGTGTACGTTTATAGAGTTTTAAAGTCTCACAGTAATGAAGGCGTAATTCACCATTATTTGGGTCTCTGTGCTTTTGGTTGGATAGTGTTATACGTTTTTTCCTTATAATTTTACAATCTGCATCAAACCAGTTTCATCTGTGATTTTTTGTTGTTGTTGTCTTTTGTCAATTTCAGTTGTGCTTTTGCCGTTTGCCTGAATATATAGTTGATGTTTTTTACTGCTAGATTGATGCCTTCTTTACTGTGAGTGAATGTGGTATCCAGAAAGTTATCTAAGAGTGTTTTGATATTTTGGTTCCAGGTTGCTTTCTGGTATTCTTCTGTGCTGTTTTGGGCCCATCTGTATGAATTTCTGATGCTGTACAGCTTACTGGGCTGTGAATGTGTGGTTGTTTCCATGTCTGTTCTTTTGAGGAACAACGTAATTTGGCTGTGATCAGACAGAGGTGTTAGTGGCTTGACAGTGAATGAGCTGAGAGAGAAAGGGTCAATGTCTGTAATCATATAGGCTACTGTGCTGTGGCCAAGAGGTGAGCAATAGGTGAATCTCCCCAAAGAGACCCCCGTAACCTACCATTGACAAAGTACAGACCCAGGCTTCTACAGAGCTGCAAAAGATCCCTTCTGTTGTTGTTGACGGTGCTGTCACTGTTGTTTCTATGGGGGAGATTAAGACAGTTAGAAACAGTATGGCCTGTAATAAAGCTGTCCCCTCATGTGGTCGTTAGATCAGGTAGTGTTCCTGTGCCGCATTTGTGTCCCCACAGATGAGCACATTTCCCTGGTCCTGGAAATGGCACGTCTCTTCCTCAAGGGTGGGGAAGATCTCCTCTGAGTAATATGGGGATTCTGAGGGGGGGATATATATTGCGCAAAGGAACACATATTTTTCTGCCAGTACAAGTTATTTTTTCAGTTTTAACCAAATGTGATATTTACCCATTTTGAGGGGATCAATTAGATTTTATAGTTGGGATTTGTACCAAATGATCAGTCCTCCAGAGTCTCTGCCTCTATTGACAGAGCGGTGTTCCTAGAAGGCCAGCATCCCGGAGTCGCCTCTTCACTGTTGACGTTGAGATTGGTGTTTTGCGGGTACTATTTAATGAAGCTGCCAGTTGAGGACTTGTGAGGCATCTGGTTCTCAAACTAGACACTCTAATGTACTTGTTCTCTTGCTCAGTTTTGCACTGGGGCCTCACACTCCTCATTCTATTCTGGTTAGAGCCAGTTTGCGCTGTTCTGTGAAGGAAGTAGTATACAGTGTTGTATGAGATCTTCAGTTTCTTGGCAATTTCTCGCATGGAATAGCCTTCATTTCTCAGAAAAAGAATAGACTGACGAGTTTCAGAAGAAAGTTCTTTGTTTCTGGCCATTTTGAGCCTGTAATTGAACCCACAAATGCTGGTGCTCCAGATACTCAACTAGTCTAAAGAAGGCCAGTTTTATTGCTTCTTTAATCAGGACATCAGTTTTCAGCTGTGCTAACATAATTACAAAAGGGTTTTCTAATGATCAATTAGCCTTTTAAAATGATAAACTTGGATTAGCTAACAGAACGTTCCATTGGAACACAGGAGTGATGGTTGCTGATAATGGGCCTCTGTACGCCTATGTAGATATTCCATTCAGCTACAATAATCATTTACAACATTAACAATGTCTACACTGTATTTCTGATCAATTTGATGTTATTTTAATGGACAAAAAATGTGCTTTTCTTTCAAAAACAAAGACATTTCTAAGTGACCCCAAAGTTTTCAACTTTAGTGTTTCTCTCTCTCTCTCTCTCCCTCCCTCTCTCGCTCTCCGTCTCTCTCTCTCTCTCTCTCTCTCCCTCTCTCTCTCTCTCTCTCTCTCTCTCTCTCTCTCTCTCTCTCTCTCTGTCTCTGTCTCTCTCTCTCTCTCTCTCTGTCTCTCTCTCTCACAACACCCCTTCGAGCAACAAACTGAACCTGTCTTCTCTCTCCCCCTTCCTTCACCCACAGAGCAACAGACAGTGGTGCTGCTTCCCAGATCCCCCTCTGCCTCTAAGACCTACTTCCCCATCTCAGTCGACTGTCTGGAGGAGGAGACCAGGATACGTTCCGCTGACGACGGCAAACTCTTCAGAGAGGAGTTCAATGTAAGGACTATTCTACTACTACTACTACTGTCCTAGTACTGTAATCAGTTATAGACAAACAGGTCAGAGAGGAGTTCAGTGTAGGTGTAACCCTCTCCTCTAATGTTCTCAGTACTGCTACAGCAGTAATGTACTCAGGAACTAAATATCTGTCTGTCTGTCTGTCTGTCTGTCTGTCTGTCTGTCTGTCTGTCTGTCTGTCTGTCTGTCTGTCTGTCTGTCTGTCTGTCTGTCTGTCTGTCTGTCTGTCTGTCTGTCTGTCTGTCTGTCTGTCTGTCTGTCTGTCTGTCTGTCTGTCTGTCTGTCTGTCTGTCTGTCTGTCTGTCTGTCTTGTCTGTCTGCCTGTCTGTCTGTCTGTGGATAAAAGTGTCCTTATGGCGCCACTGTAGGATGAATATACAATGTTGGATTGGAAAGTGAATTTATATCAGAAGCTGAGAGGTAGAATGTAATGTAGGATTTCATTTTGATCAAGTAAAGATACCCAGCGGCTGTGATGGACGCTGTATGTTTTGATATCTTGAGGAAATTAGGAAAATTACAGTGGTTCATCATGTGTCACACATGTATGAGTCGTTGATAAAGTGTCCCTGTGTTCTATTTGGGGATTCATGATTCAGGGGGGTTTTCTACGGACGTCCAAACACAGCCTTGAGTTTATGATTCAGGATGATTCAGGATCTCTGGACCGTAGGATACACTCTTTGTGGGAGGTTTTCCATGTAGAGGAAGTTTACGTTCGTCACTGTTAATGGACTGGAGGTGGTACAGGAAGTGCCTATAGACTGCCTTAACAAAGACCTGTAGGTTTCACTATACAATACACATGCTCTGCCTGGAAGCAAGGCCTATGTAATACTGGTAACCTGATAGGTTTGTAATGCATGGTATGTTATGTAAACTGTTGAACAACGTGTTATAAGTGGCGCCTGATTCAGGTTTTTAAGTTTCAAAGTTTATTCGCCACGTGCACAGGATACAACAGGTGTAAAACAGTGCAGCACAAGGCCTGGTCCCAGATCTGTTTGTGCTGTTGTAACAGTGTAGGTTCCGTCCCTCTCTTCGCCCCAACCTGGGCTCGAACCAGGGACCCTTGCACACATCAACAACTGACACCGACAAAGCATCGTTACCCATCGCGCCACAAAAGCAAGGGGAAACCCTACTTCAAGTCTCAGAGCGAGTGACGTCACTGATTGAAACGCTATTAGCGCGCACCACCGCTAACTAATTAGCCATTTCACATCGGTTACACTGTGGTCGTCCTACGGTCATTGTGGGATCATCTGTTTGTGCTGTGGTCGTCCTACGGTCATTGTCACAAACAGATCTGGGATCAGCCTAGTGTTGCTGACTGACTGACTGACTGGCGGACGGGCTGGCAGGCTGGCTGTTACTGACTGACTGGTTGACTGATTGTGGTGTGACTGACTGAGTGGCTGGCTGACTGGCTGGCTGAGTGGCTGAGTGGCTGGCTGGCTGACTGGCTGACTGGCAGACTGGCTGACTGAATGTGGTGTGACTGACTGACTGGCTGGCTGAGTGGCTGGCTGGCTGACTGAATGTGGTGTGACTGACTAACTGGCTGGCTGAGTGGCTGACTGATTGTGACTGACTAGCTGTGGTGTGTTCTGTTTTGTTTTCAGTCGTTGCCATCTGGATATACCCAGGGGACATGCCAGGAGGCCAACAAAGAAGAGAACAGAGAAAAGAACAGATATCCCAACATCCTCCCATGTGAGAGGCTCCATCTCATTCTCTCTACATCTATATCATTAACTAGTGTCAAAGAATAAGTTGATGGTCATTTGGTCCACATTTCCTGGGTCTATATCTATTTGCAGAGCATCAGTCACAGTTATTTTGGCACCGGTCAGTGATGTGAGACTTGTTCCCCAGCGACATGTATTAACACAGCAGTAGATATAGATCCTCACAGCAAGTCAACTCTTCTCTTTCTGCCTACGCTCTTCTTCCTTTTTGACAGTTTCACTTCCTCTTTGGTCTATTCATTAATTAACCCTGAAGCATGTCCATTTTATAGAAACTGAGACCAGGTTGTAATTTATTCATCTTCACTCCGATTTTTAGGATCTATTCAATAGAAAATGAATAGAGATCAAGGAACTGTCTTTACTCCCAGTTGACCAGTTTTACCTAGTGGAATTGTTGTCCAAAATGTAGTGTAGAGAAGCCCTAAAGTGTCCATGTGTTGTAAACAGATGACCATTCCAGGGTGGTGTTAACACAGCTCGATGGAAACCTCTGTTCAGACTATATCAACGCTTCCTATATCCATGTGAGTTGGGATCTAGGTTTTTGTTTTTTTAAATGTGTGTTCTTTCGTAGGCCTAAATAAGGTTGAGATCATATATATCATAATATTAATAAGAAATCATATATGTATCAATATATTATAGAATATATCATGTTATTATTCCAACCGAAACAAGACCAGTTTACTTTTTAACGTTGTTAATTAACAGCGTTTTTATTTTTATTTGTTAGGGCTACACGGACAATAACAAATTTATTGCAGCACAAGGTAAATACATTGATGTTGTTCTGCAGCAAATATTTTAATTAAAGTGTCACGTGTGTCTTCCAAATGTAACTAAACATTTTCTAATATGGATGCTGGTTCCGTATGTCAACAAAGATGAATGGGTTAATGAGGTAATGGACTGTTGTGTTCCAGGTCCTAAACAAGACACAGTAGCAGACTTCTGGAGGATGATATGGGAACAGAAGACAGCAACTATTGTCATGCTGACCAACCTGAAAGAGAGGAAAGAGGTGACTGGTTACAATACTTTTTTTTACACTGTTACTTTCACTTTGCTTTGAATTTCTCTGTAATGTTATGCCAGCACTAGAAATACATCAACTGTTTTCATTACACATTACTGATACACTACTACACTGATACTAATACTATATTACTACTACACTGATACTAATACTATATTACTACTACACTAATCCTATATTACTACTGCACTAATACTATATTACTACTACACTGATACTAATACTATATTACTACTACACTGATACTAATACTATATTACTACTACACTAATACTATATTACTACTACACTGATACTAATACTATATTACTACTACACTGATACTAATACTATATTAGTACTACACTGATACTAATACTATATTACTACTACACTAATCCTTTATTACTACTACACTAATCCTATATTACTACTACACTAATCCTATATTATTACTACACTAATCCTATATTACTACTACATTAACACTAATCCTATATTACTACTACACTAATCCTATATTACTACTACACTAATCCTATATTACTACTACACTAATCCTATATTACTACTACATTAACACTAATCCTATATTACTACTACACTAATCCTATATTTCTACTACACTAATCCTATATTACTACTACACTAATACTAATCCTATATTACTACTACACTAACACTAATCCTATATTACTACTACACTAACACTAATCCTATATTACTACTTCACTAATCCTATATTACTACTACACTAACACTAATCCTATATTACTACTACAGTAATCCTATATTACTATTACACTAATCCTATATTACTGCTACACTAAACCTATATTACTACTACACTAATCCTATATTACTACTACACTAATACTAATCCTATATTACTACTACACTAATCCTATATTACTACTACACTAATACTAATCCTATATTTCTACTACACTAATCCTATATTACTACTACACTAATACCAATCCTATATTACTACTACACAAATCCTATATTACTACTACACTAATCCTATATTACTACTACATTAACACTAATCCTATATTACTACTACACTAATCCTATATTTCTACTACACTAATCCTATATTACTACTACACTAATACTAATCCTATATTACTACTACACTAACACTAATCCTATATTACTACTACACTAACACTAATCCTATATTACTACTTCACTAATCCTATATTACTACTACACTAACACTAATCCTATATTACTACTACAGTAATCCTATATTACTATTACACTAATCCTATATTACTGCTACACTAAACCTATATTACTACTACACTAATCCTATATTACTACTACACTAATACTAATCCTATATTACTACTACACTAATCCTATATTACTACTACACTAATACTAATCCTATATTACTACTACACTAATACTAATCCTATATTACTACTACACAAATCCTATATTACTACTACACTAATCCTATATTACTACTACACTAATCCTATATTACTACTACACTAACACTAATCCTATATTACTACTACACTAAACCTATATTACTACTACACTAATCCTATGTTACTACTACACTTTACACTATGCTGCTACACTTGTCTTTGCCAGAGTGCCCTCAAGCCTCCGAAGTCAAGCCATCTATTTCCACTTCCGTCTCACTTCACAATCTCTCCTTAAACAGAGGAGGTCATCTGTCTCCATGTGTACTTTCCCCTGTGAGCAGTCCCAAGGAGCTTTCCCCTGCAGAGAGAAAGAGAGAGAGAGAGTTAGAGTTAGAGAGAGAGAGACCTTACCCTGCAGAGAGAGAGAGAGAGAGAGAGAGAGACCTTACCCTGCAGAGATCAATAAAAACAGGAAGGAAAGGAGATTAAAATCAGCTTTTGTGCTGCTTGGAATCGATGACTAAATAATGGCTAATAAAGCCCTCTAAGTCTTTATCATAATTAGCCAGCAAACTCTCGTTAAGTGGTTTTAGACTGGCTAATTCTGATTGACTGGCTGGCAGATTAAGCCCTCACATTCTTTACTGCACTCTGTGTCTTTCTAGTCACCTTTAGGATGGTGATGCATACCCCTACAAATCTAGAATAGTCCTAGTAAGAAAAATTATGTTGAAAAGACGTCTAAAATAAGTATTTTCCAGACGTTGAAGTTAGGTTAATTTAGGTTCTGATTTGGTTCGGTCTGGAGCAGACTTGATTTGGTCCAAACATAGACGTCTATGATTGGCTCAGATTTGGTCCAATCAAGGCTGGTCCAATCAAGGCTGTTCCTACCGCATCAAACCTGAACCAAATATAAATGTCTATGATTGGTTCAAGGCCGGTCTGGACCGGACAAAAAAACAAACAAAAAAAAACGACGCCTGGACAGGACCAAAAAAAAAGACTTCCAAATTACGTTGGCATCTGTCTGTGCTTACTGGGGTGTAGCCTACAGTGTCAGCCCGCAATGGAATTTTATGAATGTCCATCTTTGTGGTAGGCCTACCATTTTTATAAAACAGGCAATTACATTGGCTTTATTAGTCCAGAATCATGTGACTAATCAATGTGGCTATTTAAGCTCTGAATATCAGCTACCCAACTTTATCAGGAGTTATCCTGAGCCTATTGGCAATGTGTTTACACAGCGGGAAATGCAGAAGTACTTTCTTTTTCACTATGTCATTCATGTTATCTCCTGCCTGTAGGCTACAGAAAAGGCCACATACTCTTTCTACCGTAGGCTATATCTGCTACATGATTGACGTCAGAGAATGTTTTTAACAGAACGTTGGTGGAGCTCCGCAGCGCTGCGTCTCTCCAACAGCACCCTGGAGAGGCACCCTGGGAATGGACAAGATAAATATTTTTTTGCGCCCCTTCCTTTAACAAAGTGAGCACTGCTTATCACAGGGCGTCATCAGCGCTCACCTAATAAGCCCTTATGCCACTGGTTGAGAGAAAAACTCATTATTTTGGGGCAGAAATATGTGAGGTTTTATGTGTTGTTGGAGAGTGCATCTTGGTCAGTTTAGCTTAGAAAACGAAGCCCTTGTCAAGCTGCCGCAGTAGGTGGCCACCTAATCCTAACGGGCGGGCCGGCCCTGGAGGGAGCTCTTCCTTCTCACTCTAATAGGTTGAAGAGTCAGGGGGAGCTAAGAAGTCAAGACAGATTTCCCCCCTGCGTGTGAACTAATAGAATAGAATACAGTACTGTCTTATCTTCTATACTATGTGTACAATCTAGATGTTGTTATTCTGGCCTACACCGTACGTCCTCCAGCTTGACCTACCATATATTCTAGAATGACCTGTAAACATGCAGTCTCCATGCTAGCATAACACTTAGAATGCACTGTAGACATGCAGTCTCCATGCTAACATAACACTTAGAATGCACTGTAAACATGCAGTCTCCATGCTAGCATAACACTTAGAATGCACTGTAGACGTGCAGTCTCCATGCTAGCATAACACTTAGAATGCACTGTAAACGTGCAGTCTCCATGCTAGCATAACACTTAGAATGCACTGTAGACGTGCAGTCTCCATGCTAGCATAACACTTAGAATGCACTGTAAACATGCAGTCTCCATGCTAGCATACCACTTAGAATGCACTGTAAACATGCAGTCTCCATGCTAACATAACACTTAGAATGCAATGTAAACATGCAGTCTCCATGCTAGCATAGCACTTAGAATGCACTGTAAACATGCAGTCTCCATGCTAGCATAACACTTAGAATGCACTGTAGACATGCAGTCTCCATGCTAGCATAGCACTTAGAATGCAATGTAAACATGCAGTCTCCATGCTAGCATAGCACTTAGAATGCACTGTAGACATGCAGTCTCCATGCTAGCATAGCACTTAGAATGCACTGTAGACATGCAGTCTCCATGCTAGCATAGCACTTAGAATGCACTGTAGACATGCAGTCTCCATGCTAGCATAGCACTTAGAATGCACACCAAATCATTTGTTTTATACCGTGTTGGGGTCAATGATATTTATATTCCTGTCAATTCAGTAAATATACAGGAATTCCAATTCCAATTCTCTTCAATGCTTTTCAAAAAGGAAACTGTATCATTGAAATTGGAATTTGGTTATTTATACTTTTCTGAATGAACTGGAATTAAAATGGAACTGATTCCAACCCTGTTTTATACTAAGTTAGGGTGCTACTATAGACATTGGAACATCCTCTATGTTTAGAACCTGAGTGTCCTCTCATTGCTTCCCTGTTTTGTGTTTCCAACCACTAGGACAAGTGTTACCAGTACTGGCCAGACCAGGGCTGTTGGACCTATGGTAATGTCCGGGTGGCTGTGGAAGACTTTACTGTGTTGGTGGACTACACCATACGGAAGTTCTGCATACAATATGTAAGTTATTATTAGATGGTAATCATGTGGGTATTTAGATTCTAATAGTACTGTGGGTTTGGTTGGAAATGTAAGTGCTTGCCTGTCCTATACTTATTCACTTGTAGTATACTAAAGTCCTATACTTATTCACGTAGTATAATAAAGTCCTATACTTATTCACTTGTAGTATAATAAAGTCCTATACTTAGTCACTTGTAGTATAATAAAGTACTATACTTATTCACTTGCAGTATAATAAAGTCCTATACTTATTCACTTGTAGTATAATAAAGTACTATACTTATTCACTTGTAGTATAATAAAGTCCTATACTTATTCACTTGTAGTATAATAAAGTACTATACTTATTCACTTGTAGTATAATAAAGTCCTATACTTATTCACTTGTAGTATAACAAAGTACTATACAAATTCACTTGTAGTATACTAAAGTCCTATACTTATTCACATGTAGTATACTAATGTCCTATACTTGTTCACTTGTAGTATACTAAAGTGATACTAATAAGTATTTGACTGTAAATATGTAGTCTACAGACCTCCACAACACTGATGGACATACAAACTTAAAAGATGTGCTGTAAACTGTGTGTGTGTTTTTTTGTGTCGTGTGAATAGAGTAGACTACAGATGAAGGATTATAATTTGATCACTCTTTTGTTGCTGAGAATGACTCTATGTAGTATTTGGTTTATAGTAATGACTCTATGTAGTATCTGGTTTATAGTAATGACTATGTAGTACCTGGTTTATAGTAATGACTATGTAGTATTTGGTTTATAGTAATGACTCTATGGAGTATCTGGTTTATAGTAATGACTCTGTGTACTATCTGGTTTATAGTAATGACTCTATGTAGTACCTGGTTTATAGTAATGACTCTAGGTAGTACCTGGTTTATAGTAATGACTCTATGTAGTATCTGGTTTATAGTAATGACTCTATGTAGTATCTGGTTTATAGTAATGACTCTATGTAGTATCTGGTTTATAGTAATGACTCTATGTAGTATCTGGTTTATAGTAATGACTCTATGTAGTATCTGGTTTATAGTAATGACTCTATGTAGTACCTGGTTTATAGTAATGACTCTATGTAGTATCTGGTTTATAGTAATGACTCTAGGTAGTATCTGATTTATAGTAATGACTCTGTATGTAGTATCAGGTTTATAGTAATGACTCTGTGTAGTACCTGGTTTATGGTAATGACTCTATGTAGTACCTGGTTTATAGTAATGACTCTGTGTACTATCTGGTTTATAGTAATGCCTCTATGTAGTACCTGGTTTATAGTAACGACTCTATGTAGTACCTGGTTTATAGTAATGACTCTATGTAGTACCTGGTTTATAGTAATGCCTCTATGTAGTATCTGGTTCATAGTAATGACTCTATGTAGTATCTGGTTTATAGTAATGACTCTGTGTAGTACCTGGTTTATAGAAATGACTCTATGTAGTATCTGGTTTATAGTAATGACTCTATGTAGTATCAGGTTTATAGTAATGACTCTAGGTAGTATTTGGTTTATAGTAATGACTCTAGGTAGTATCTGGTTTATAGTAATGACTCTAGGTAGTATCTGGTTTATAGTAATGACTCTATGTAGTATCTGGTTTGTAGTAATGACTCTATGTAGTATCTGGTTTATAGTAATGACTCTATGTAGTATCTGGTTTATAGTAATGACTCTAGGTAGTATCTGGTTTATAGTAATGACTCTATGTAGTACCTGGTTTATAGTAATGCCTCTATGTAGTATCTGGTTTATAGTAATGACTCTAGGTAGTATCTGGTTTATAGTAATGACTCTAGGTAGTATTTGGTTTATAGTAATGACTCTAGGTAGTATCTGGTTTATAGTAATGACTCTAGGTAGTATCTGGTTTATAGTAATGACTCTATGTAGTATCTGGTTTGTAGTAATGACTCTATGTAGTATCTGGTTTATAGTAATGACTCTTTGTAGTATCTGGTTTATAGTAATGACTCTAGGTAGTATCTGGTTTATGGTAATGACTCTAGGTAGTACTTGGTTTATAGTAATGACTCTATGTAGTATCTGGTTTGTAGTAATGACTCTAGGTAGTATCTGGTTTATAGTAATGATTCTGTATGTCTGCTCTGTGTGTCCTCTCCTGTAGCAGGCCAGTGACGGCACCAAGCCCTCCAGGCTGGTCACCCAGCTCCACTTCACCAGCTGGCCTGATTTTGGGGTGCCCTTTTCCCCCATCGGCATGCTCAAGTTCCTCAAGAAAGTCAAGACGGTCAACTCCTCCTTCGCTGGTCCCATCGTGGTTCACTGCAGGTACTTTATACTGGAGATGCAGTCTTTTAGACACATTTCAACTGTTGTACTGTACATAGTAACATGAAGGTTACTTCCCCACCTATCTTTAGGGAGAGAGAGAGAGAGATCTAACTGTCATGCTATGATTCTCAGATGCTAGATAGAGTAGTTGACTCCTTGGTCTTCTCTGTTCTTTGTCTCTGCAGTGCTGGTGTGGGAAGGACAGGGACCTTCATTGTGATCGACGGCGTGATTGACATGATGCACCAAGAGCAGAAGATTGACGTCTTTGGTTTTGTGTCCAAGATACGAGACCAGCGCTCACAGCTTGTACAGACAGACGTGAGTACCGTAGGCTCAAAACAACAGGGTCACAACACTATTTCATGCAATGCATCATCAGTCTATGTTTCTCTTAGTACCAGGACTAGCAACTGTCCAAAAGTAAGCATTGTCCTTCCTACTACTATAGTGTTGTAAATATGTATTTGTAATGTAAACTAGAAAATATAGAGGTCCAAGAATCTATCCCTGTGGAACACCACACTTGATCTCTTCTTCTTCTGCTGCTTCTGCTTCTTCTTCTGCTTCTTCTTCAGCTTCTTCTTTTGGAAGCAATTATCAAAGTGTATGGACTTTCATTCCTATTGTTCTAGTGCTCTAAATGTGTGTTTGTCTTCCTCTGTGGTCTCCAGATTCAGTACTCGTTCATCTACCAGGCCCTGTTGGAATACTACCTCTACGGAGACACAGAACTGGACGTGTCATCTCTGGAAGGACACCTGCACAAACTCCACAACACCCACGCCCCCTTCGACAGGGTCGGCCTGGAGGAAGAGTTCAAAGTGAGAGCCAGGGTCCTGTCTCTCTGACAGGGTTGTAGTTGATAAGATATAGCCCTTTGCTACATGCAGTTTAGAATCCTTGAACGTCTATGTATGCTTATAATAGCAATTGTGGGCATCGTGTATAAATTATTCTATATTAGTTTGCATTGCCCTTATTTTTGGGCCTCCCGAGTGGCCCGGTTGTGTCACAACCGGCTGTGATCGGGAGTCCCATAGGGCGGCGCACAATTGGCCCAGCGTCGTCCGGGATAGGGGAGGGTTTGGCCGGGGGAGGGTTTGGCCGGGGGGGAGGGGGGGGGGGGCATCATTGTAACTAAGAATTTGTTCTTAACTGACTTGCCTAGTTAAATAAAGGTAAAAATGTAATGTCTTCTTTGTGTACATTTACACCCTGACACCACCTCTCTTATCGTCCAGAAACTGACCAACATGCGGATAATGAAGGAGAACATGAGGATGGGAAATCTCCCTGCCAACATGAAGAAGAACAGAGTGCTCCAGATTATTCCATGTAAGTAATGCCGGAAAAGTTCCAACACAACAAGCTGAATGAGATCTGCTGTCCCAGAGTAGCACTACATTACGTCATGCGCTATTCTTTAACTTGTGACAGACAGATTGTGACCCACAGATTATATTGTGTTCATAACCCCTTTTAGAACGAAACGAGAGATATTATCAAATCCCTTATTCCCTTGCTTCTCTCACCTAAATTGCATTCGTGCAGAAATAGCCAGGGAAATCCATTGTATATGTTATTTTTCATATTTGATATTCATATATTTAAACCTTGATGCATGGGACTGACATCGAGAGATATTTTAGCCAGTTGTCTTGTTGTTTTATCTGATAAAAACACAATTTGTTTTTGCTGTTCTTTAGGTTGAGTGATGCGTTTTTTCATTTCCTGCCTCTCATTTTGTAAATAGTGTTTGGGAAATGGATCTGGAGGAGCCTTTTTGTGTGCATCTCAAATGGCACCCTATTCCCTATTTAGTGCACTACTTCTGACTATGGTCCATAGGGCTGTGGTCAAAAGTAGTGCACTATATAGGGAATAGGGTGCCATTTGAGACGCTGGCTTTTAGGCATCTAATATGGGTGATCTATTCATAAATCAACAGTGACAGCATCACAGATGATCCAATTCCTTCTACCCCTGTTCATCTGCTTTTTCCTCAGACCATTCGATGTTAGGGCCGTTAGGGCCGCTCCTTTAGTGAATTAAGATGTGTGTTGGTGTAATGGAAAGGGTGAAATTACAGTAACGTTTATTTCCATGGCAGTTTCCTAACGTCCACTAGGGGGCGACGTGAGTCCCTGTTACCATCTAGTAGGCACCGCGCCTTGCTAGGCGATAGCTACGGCTCCAAAGATCGCGGGTTTAATCCCAGTGCTTGGAACTCATTTTAAAATCATACATTTTTGACCCTATCCCAAACCTTAACCCTAACCTAAACCATCTTTTCATATTTGGTAGTCATATATTTAAACCTTGATGCGTGGGACTGACATTGAGAAATATTTTAGCCAGTCGTCTTGTTGATTTATCTGATAAAAACGCTCATTGTTTTTTGCTGTTCTTTAGGTTGAGTGATGCGTTTTTTCATTGCCTGCCTCTCATCTTGTAAATAGTGTTAGAGAAATGGATCTGGAGGAGCCTTTTTGTGTGCATCTCAAATAGCACCCTATTCCCTATTTAGTGCACTACTTTAGACCAGGGTCCATTGGGCTCAGAATGAATGCCTTCACTTTTGCACAGTTTGTCTCTGACAGCTAAAATATGTTAAAAAAAAGTGCAGCGAAATTAAAACGCCATCCCATGTCGTTATTCTGCAGTTACGATGAAGGGGGTTATTTTTTATCTGGAGATTGAGTTGCAATGCTATGTGATTGTTATACTCTGTATACTGTCTTTTGTAGTTATCTCCCGTTTTAATATGAATTTGAATCTTGAATTTATTTTTCAGATGACTTCAACAGAGTGATTATGTCCATGAGAAGAGGTCAAGAGTTTACTGACTACATCAATGCATCATTTATAGATGTAAGTAAACATTACAAAACTCACTACTACATCAATTAATAAACGTGAATCAACGTCATATTTGTTGACAGTTAGTTTTTTTTGCGGTATATTTGAAGTATATATTCATACGCTGCAATCTGCAAAGTTTCAAGGAAGTTGTACCTGTCTGACATGGTGGTAATGACTGTACTGTATACTGTGGTGGGGTGTCCTCAGGGCTACAGGCAGAAGGACTACTTCATAGCGACCCAGGGTCCTTTATCTCACACGGTAGAGGACTACTGGAGGATGGCCTGGGAGTGGAAGTGTCACTCCATCGTCATGCTGACTGAACTACAGGAGAGGGAGCAGGTAGGAAGGACATTCATCAAAGAAATATCATTTAAACAATTCATATTATATTATATATCTCTATGCTATTCACTTATTAACTACTGCATCTCAGTTGTCTACTGCTAGCAAGGATCCAAAACTAGGACCTCTTTGTTTTGAGTTATTGTAATATTGTACTAGGCTGCTGTTCTTACATGTTTTGTTTGAGTTATTGTAATATTGTACTAGGCTGCTGTTCTTACATGTTTTATTTGAGTTATTGTAATATTGTACTAGGCTGCTGTTCTTACATGTTTTGTTTGAGTTATTGTAATATTGTACTAGGCTACTGTTCTTACATGTTTTGAGTTATTGTAATATTGTACTGGCTACTGTTCTTACATGTTTTGAGTCATTGTAATATTGTACTGGCTACTGTTCTTACATGTTTTGAGTTATTGTAATATTGTACTGGCTACTGTTCTTACATGTTTTGTTTGAGTTATTGTAATATTGTACTAGGCTGCTGTTCTTACATGTTTTGTTTGAGTTATTGTAATATTCTACTGGCTACTGTTCTTACATGTGTTGAGTTATTGTAATATTGTACTAGGCTACTGTTATTACATGTTTTGAGTTATTGTAATATTGTACTGGCTACTGTTCTTACATGTTTTGAGTTATTGTAATATTGTACTAGGCTGCTGTTCTTACATGTTTTGTTTGAGTTATTGTAATATTGTACTAGGCTGCTGTTCTTACATGTTTTGTTTGAGTTATTGTAATATTGTACTAGGCTACTGTTCTTACATGTTTTGTTTGAGTTATTGTAATATTGTACTGGCTACTGTTCTTACATGTTTTGAGTTATTGTAATATTGTACTAGGCTACTGTTCTTACATGTTTTGAGTTATTGTAATATTGTACTAGGCTACTGTTCTTACATGTTTTGAGTTATTGTAATATTGTACTAGGCTACTGTTCGTGAACATGTCTTCTCTTATTTGATGGTAATGGAATCACTATGCTATCCAGTACTCAGTCTTAATCTCCTGACTGTGTCTCCTGCAGGACAAGTGTTTCCAGTACTGGCCCACAGAGGACTCAGTGACCTATGGAGACTACACTGTAGAGATGAAGGGAGACACTGTGTGTGACACCTTCAGTGTACGGGATCTGGTACTCACCTACGGACCAGTAAGTTTCCATGGAAATACCCTGAGGTAGTGAAGGACTTAAAGCAATAGTTTATTGAGACATTAACCTTAACCTTCTTCTTACCTCTAGAGGAGTCCATGATTAATCACAGCAATAAAGTGTTTGTCATGTTAGCATATTGCTAATCTTGTAACCCTCAACCCAAATTAGACGTTAACAGTCATCACGAGAAACTAGCGTATTGCAAAAATGTGCATCCCAAACGCTAAACTATCTTTCTAAAACTTAGCAAATTGCAAAAATTTGCTAAAATGAGCTCCCAATGCTAAATGGTCTGTCCAAACCTAGCATGTTGCTAAAATTAGCTCCCAATGCTAAATGATCTGTCCAAACCTAGCATGTTGCTAAAATTAGCTCCCAATGCTAAATGATTTGTCCAAACCTAGCATGTTGCTAAAATAAGCTCCCAATGCTAAATGATCTGTCCAAACCTAGCATGTTGCTAAAATTAGCTCCCAATGCTAAATGATCTGTCCAAACCTAGCATGTTCCTAAAATTAGCTCCCAATGCTAAATGATCTGTCCAAACCTAGCATGTTGCTCAATGAGCATCCTGACAGCTACATTGTCTTTCCAAACCTGGGTTTCCATGTTTCAGGATAAGCAGACACGTCTGGTCCGCCACTTCCACTTTCACGGCTGGCCAGAGATCGGGATCCCAGCCGAAGGGAAAGGAATGATCGACATCATCGCCTCGGTGCAGAGACAGCAACAGCAGTCAGGAAACCATCCCATCATCGTACACTGCAGGTAGCTAAGACTCTGGCCCTTATCACCATGTGGGGGAATATGTTACTTTGGTAACACTTTTACACTTCACTGTTACCTAAGTAACACTTTTATACCACTTTAAATGTACTTCATAACAATTCTTTATTACACATTTACTGTTACTTTGGTAACACTTTATTACACATTTACTGTTACTTTGGTAACACTTTATTACACATTTACTGTTACTTTGGTAACACTTTATTACATATTTACTGTTACTTCGGTAACACTTTATTACATATTTACTGTTACTTTGGTAACACTTTATTACACATTTACTGTTACTTTGGTAACACTTTATTACACATTTACTGTTACTTTGGTAACACTTTATTACACATTTACTGTTACTTTGGTAACACTTTATTACATATTTACTGTTACTTCGGTAACACTTTATTACACATTTACTGTTACTTTGGTAACACTTTATTACACATTTACTGTTACTTTGGTAACACTTTATTACATATTTACTGTTACTTCGGTAACACTTTATTACACATTTACTGTTACTTTGGTAACACTTTATTACACATTTACTGTTACTTCATAACAATTCTTTATCACACATTTACTGTTACTTTGGTAACACTTTTTTACTTGTATAGTTTGTTGAGCATTCGTTATGCAAGACTGTTACTGTTACTAGCAACCCATTACAACAGTCACAAAACCCCAAAGTCACTGTTTTTCTTTAACGTTCTGTTGTGTAGTGCTGGTGCAGGGCGAACAGGTACGTTCATTGCACTGAGCAATATCCTGGAGCGGGTCAAGGCCGAGGGCCTGCTAGACGTCTTCCAGACGGTGAAGAGTTTACGGATGCAGAGACCACATATGGTCCAGACCGTGGTGAGGACTTTGACACAAATCACCGTTTGTCAACCTGTTTTCAATTCCAAAGAATCCAATATTTTAACATAGTTTGGCCACACATCATAATTGACCAAGTATCTATCGGTCCCAATGCCATTTAATAGATAATATAATAATTTATTGTCCATTAAGTTTACACAGAATGGATATTTGTCTTTGGTGCTCTGGCTTACATTAAAATGATCAAAACGGACATAAAACATCGACATTACACATAAAACATCGACATTACACATAAAACATCGACATTACACATAAAACATCGACATTACACATAAAACCGACATTACACATAAAACATCGACATTACACATAAAACATCGACATTACACATAAAACATCGACATTACACATAAAACATCGACATTACACATAAAACCGACATTACACATAAAACATCGACATTACACATAAAACATCGACATTACACATAAAACATCGACATTACACATAAAACCGACATTACACATAAAACCGACATTACACATAAAACATCGACATTACACATAAAACATCGACATTACACATAAAACATCGACATTACACATAAAACCGACATTACACATAAAACATCAACATTACACATAAAACCAACATTACACATAAAACATCGACATTACACATAAAACCGACATTACACATAAAACATCGACATTACACGTTGAACATTTACATGTTAGTTCACCAGACTCGTATTTAGAATTCTCCCTGATGGTTCTCAAATTCTTTCCCCAGGAACAATACGACTTCTGCTACCGGGTGGTACAAGACTTTGTGGACATTTTCTCAGACTATGCCAATTTTAAATGATGAAATATATGCCTTACAAACATATTTTATGTTCAAATGTTGTTTTTGAAATACCAGTCGGTCAGGCTTTGTGTTATGTCCTTAGAAGGATTAAATGGTTTTCTATTTTGCTATGCACTTGTCCTTACTGTAACTAAAACTCCATCCCTCGCTGTAATATACTGTATGTCAATGGACGAAAAATTTGTAAATGCCAAAATGTAAGATTAATAATGTATATTTCACATCATGTATAATAATTATTTTGTAATGAAATTCAAGTGTTTTTTTTTAACCTTGAGTCTCTTTATTCACATATTTTAGTTGTTGTATGATACTGTACTTTTGTTAAAAAATCTTGTTTATTCAGACTGAGTGTTTATTTTGGCTTTGACCATACGTGTAATGTTTCCTTTGAAAGTGGAGCTATTGTAAATGTTTTATGTATTGTTGCAGGCCTTCCATTTATTGCATTCTAAGAACGTTATGTGAACATTATTAAGATATTCTGACATATATTGATGCCTTCTATCTGTGACTAGAGGTGATATCTCATCTATATTTTATTTAATTGGAAATAACCCCTTTTAAAAAAAATATATATTAGGGTCTTTACAATGCAAGTATTTTGAGGCACAATATCAAGAACACAAAAAAAATATATGCAAAGTAAGGATATCAAGTTACAAGGTGCGTTTAAAACAACATTATAAGGAATTGTAAGAATTAGTTTCCATTAACCTGATGGAAGTAGTAGCCTACTTCAGTTCAGCAAATCAATATGCAACTACACATATAATAACAAAGTACCAGTAACACAGTAGTACTAATCAAATCAGTAGTACTAATACGTCCATACTGCAGTTTTTTTTTATTTGTCTCTCCACGGCGGCAAATATTTAGCTAAAGCCACTGGACATATTCTGAAGCACATGTACATCACCGAGCATACCAGCAAGGAGTATTACAGATACATTATGTCAAAGATGTTCAATCTGAAAAGATACAGTCATCATGTGTATATTCATGTGTATTGCTTTAATAGCAGTGGGATACATATTTAAATGTATGCAGTCCTGAACTGTACATATCTTTTAAAAGTGACGTGTATTATTTGACCTAATAGGAAGGTGTCTGCTGATGCAGTTGCCAAAATAACTATAGGACTTAAAACACAATTCATTCTGATCTGACGCAACAGTCAGTGTGACCTGTAAAATTAAAAGATTTAACGGAAGTGCATCTAAATGAACTCGAACACAAATATAAATACATTTAAAAAAAAAAAAAAAAAAACACAAAAGATGGGCATATTTATTTAAAATAACGATCCTCAATCTGTTAATTATATATCCATGTAAATGCCATAGCTTAGTATTCAGACCTCAGTGCTGTTATAGTATACTGGCTACCACCAATCTCATGAAATACAATTATCCTCATTATGTCATTACACCATTTGCATTGTTGTGAAAGATTAGGACAGGAGGTTTCCCCAACGAAACATTACCTCATGAACTCCAGCAGTGCTTCAATACCAGTTTTATAAGGGCTCCCTTTGTATAGGAATGTGAAATCAATCCACCTGAATGCCAAGGGCCCAGAAGCCCACATACACACCCCTCTGTTTCTTTATGACATGTTGATACAACGGGAGGATGAACTAACCATGTCTGATACACAGTGAACAGGGATGTTTAATAGTTGGGAATATGGAATTGTTGGATGCTTTGTCAGATGAGAGTTGTTGTTCTGGAGGAATGGCCCAACATAATCTCTCTCTCTCTTTCTCTTTCTCTTTCTCTCTCTATCTCTATCTCTCTCTGTCTCTCTCTCTATCTCTCTCTTTCTCTCGCTATCTCTCTTTCTCTTTATCTCTATCTCTCTTTCTTTCTCTCTCTCTCCATCGCTCTCTCTCTTTCTCTCTCTGTCTCTCTCTCTCTCTGTCTCTCTCTCTGTCTCTCTCTCTCTCTCTCTCTCTCTCTCTTTCTCTCTCTCTTGCTCTCTCTCGCTCTCTCTTTCTCTCTCTCTTTCTCTCTCTCTTTCTCTCTCTCTTGCTCTCTCTCGCTCTCTCTCTCTCTTTCTTTCTCTCTTGTTGTTTGATGAAGATGAAGGAGGGTGTTTTCAGGTCACACCTCTTCATCTTTAGTTTTCTGCTTTTCATTGTCTCCCTCTCTTGGATTCTCAATGTCTTTTAAATGCCGTTGCTATATTAAATTCATTGAAAAACCTGTCAATTTACTTCTATGTGATTCAACACTGCCATCTAGTGGTGAAGAAGGGGCATATTATGATTTATGTAAACCAGTAGATGTCACTGTTAAGTTGAATGATCCTATATTGCTCCAGAGTGGCAAAGTGGTCTAAGGCACTGCATCTCAGTGCAAGAGGTGTCACTGCAGTCCCTGGTTCGAATACAGGCTTCATCACATCCGGCCATGATTGGGAGTCCCATAGGGCGGCGCACCATCCGGGTTTGGCCGGGGTAGGCCGTCATTGTAAATAAGAATTTGTTTTTAACTGACTTGGCTAGTTAAATAAAGGTTAAATGTAAAAATAAAATAAAACTGTTGGAGAGGGGACTGTTACATACAGGTTGGAGAGGGGACTGTTACATACAGTATACAGGTTGGAGAGGGGACTGTTACATACAGGTTGGAGAGGGGACTGTTACATACAGTATACAGGTTGGAGAGGGGACTGTTACATACAGGTTGGAGAGGGGACTGCTACATACAGCATGCAGGTTGGAGAGGGGACTGTTACATACAGGTTGGAGAGGGGACTGTTACATACAGGTTGGAGAGGGGACTGTTACATACAGGTTGGAGAGGGGACTGCTACATACAGTATACAGGTTGGAGAGGGGACTGTTACATACAGTATACAGGTTGGAGAGGGGACTGTTACATACAGGTTGGAGAGGGGACTGTTACATACAGTATACAGGTTGAAGAGGTGACCGTTACATACAGTATACAGGTTGGAGAGGGGACTGTTACATACAGCATACAGGTTGGATAGGGGACTGTTACATACAGTATACAGGTTGGAGAGGGGACTGTTACATACAGTATACAGGTTGGAGAGGGGACTGCTACATACAGGTTGGAGAGGGGACTGTTACATACAGTATACAGGTTGGAGAGGGGACTGCTACATACAGGTTGGAGAGGGGACTGTTACATACAGGTTGGAGAGGGGACTGTTACATACAGGTTGGAGAGGGGATGTTACATACAGTATACAGGTTGGAGAGGGGACTGTTACATACAGTATACAGGTTGGAGAGGGGACTGTTACATACAGGTTGGAGAGGGGACTGTTACATACAGTATACCGGTTGGAGAGGGGACTGTTACGTACAGGTTGGAGAGGGGATTGTTACATTTAAAAATATATATATATATTTCACCTTTATTTAACCAGTTAGGCAAGTTGAGAACAAGTTCTCATTTACAACTGCAACCTGGCCAAGATAAAGCAAAGCAGTTTGACACATACAACAACACATGTTACACATGGAGTAAAACAAACATACAGTCAATAATACAGTAAAATAAGTCTATATACAATGTGAGCAAATGAGGTGAGATAAGGTAGGTAAAGGCAAAAAAAGGCCATGGTGGCGAAGTAAATACAATATAGCAAGTAAAACACTGGAATGGTAGATTTGTAGTGGAAGAAAGTGCAAAGTAGAAATATAAATAATGGGGTGCAAAGGAGCAAAATAAATAAATAAATACAGTAGGGGAAGAGGTAGTTGTTTGGGCTAAATTATAGATGGGCTATGTACAGGTGCAGTAATCTGTGAGTTGCTTTGACAGCTGGTGCTTAAAGCTAGTGAGGGAGATAAGTGTTTCCAGTTTCAGAGATTTTTGTAGTTCGTTCCAGTCATTGGCAGCAGAGAACTGGAAGGAGAGGCGGCCGAAGGAGGAGTTGGCTTTAGGGGTGACCAGTGAGATATACCTGCTGGAGCGCGTGCTACAGGTGGGTGCTGCTATGGTGACCAGTGAGCGGAGATAAGGGGGGACTTTACCTAGCAGGGTCTTGTAGATGACCTGGAGCCAGTGGGTCGCTGTGGTGGGTAGTATATGGGGCTTTGGTGACAAAACGGATGGCACTGTGATAGACTGCATCCAATTTATTGAGTAGTGTATTGGAGGCTATTTTGTAAATTACATCACCGAAGTCGAGGATCGGTAGGATAGTCAGTTTTATGAGGGTATGTTTGGCAGCATGAGTGAAGGATGCTTTGTTGCGAAATAGGAAGCCAATTCTACATTTAACTTTGGATTGGAGATGTTTGATGTGAGTCTGGAAGGAGAGTTTACAGTCTAACCAGACACCTAGGTATTTGTAGTTGTCCACATATTCTAAGTCAGAACCGTAGTAGTGATGCTGGACGTGCGGGCAGGTGCAGGCAGCGATCGGTTGAAGAGCATGCATTTAGTTTTACTTGTATTTAAGAGCAGTTGGAGGCCACGGAAGGAGAGTTGTATGGCATTGAAGCTCGTCTGGAGGGTTGTTAACACAGTGTCCAAAGAAGGGCCAGAAGTATACAGAATGGTGTCGTCTGCGTAGCGGTGGATCAGAGACTCACCAGCAGGAAGGCATGGGGTTTAGGCATGGTTTACACATGGGGTTTAAACATGGGGTTTAGACATGGTTTCTACATGGTTTCTACATGGTTTATTATCCCATGGTTTAGACATGGTTTAGACATGTTTTATTATCCCATGGTTTAGACATGGTTTAGACATCGTTTATTATCCCATGGTTTATACATGGTTTAGACATCGTTTATTATCCCATGGTTTAGACATGGTTTATTATCCCATGGTTTAGACATTGTTTAGACATCGTTTATTATCCCATGGTTTAGACATGGTTTAGACATGGTTTAGATCTGGTTTAGACATGGTTTATACATGGTTTATACACAGTTTATACATGGGTTAGACATGGTTTAGACATGGTTTACACATGGGGTTTAGACATGGTTTATACATGGTTTATTATCCCATGGTTTAGACATGGTTTAGACATGGTTTATTATCCCATGGTTTAGACATGGTTTAGACATGGTTTAGACATGGTTTAGACATGATTTATACATGGTTTATACACAGTTTATACATGGGTTAGACATGGTTTAGACATGGTTTACACATGGGGTTTAGACATGGTTTATACATGGTTTATTATCCCATGGTTTAGACATGGTTTAGACATTGTTTATTATCCCATGGTTTAGACGTGGTTTAGACATGGTTTAGACATCGTTTATTATCACATGGTTTAGACATGGTTTAGACATGGTTTATTATCCCATGGTTTATACATGGTTTAGACATTGTTTAGACATGGTTTATTATCCCATGGTTTAGACATGGTTTAGACATGGTTTTGACATGGTTTAGACATGGTTTATACATGGTTTATACACAGTTTATACATGGGTTAGACATGGTTTAGACATGGTTTACACATGGGGTTTAGACATGGTTTATACATGGTTTATTATCCCATGGTTTAGACATGGTTTAGACATGGGGTTTAGACATGGTTTATACATGGTTTGTTATCCCATGGTTTAGACATGGTTTAGACACCTTTATTTAACCAGGTTTAGACATGGTTTAACCAGGTTTAGACATGGTTTAGACATGGTTTAGACATGTTTATTATCCCATGGTTTATACATGGTTTAGACAAGTTTTAGACATGGGGTTTATACATGGTTTAGACATGGTTTATTATCCCATGGTTTAGACATGGTTTAGACATGGTTTATTATTCCATGGTTTAGACATGGTTTATTATCCCATGCTTTAGACATGGTTTACATATGGTTTAGACATGGTTTATTATCCCATGGTTTAGACATGGTTTAGACATGGTTTAATTCTCCCATTGTTTTAGACATCGATTACTTAGTTCTTACTTGAACAAGTAGTACCGTCAAACATCTGTCCAAATCATCAATCTAATGATTCTACTCCCCTCAAATATCTTTCCTAAATCATCACTCTGATATTACTACTACCCAAATCAAATAAAGTGTTATTGGTCGCTTACACATATTTTGCAGATTTTTGGTTTGAATAAGTTGTAATCCTCACAGTAGTAACAACATCCTCTATACACTTCCTGATTATCTCAGTGACCGAGTAAGTGTATACATCAATGTTATTCTCAGAGGCAACCCGGAACGTTTCCCAGTACGCGTTATCAAAACAATCTTGAAGCATGGATTCCGATTGGTCAGACCAACGTTGAACAGCCCTTACACTATAGTGACCATAACATTGTGACAATAACAAGGTAAGCCAAAGTGCCAAAGGTTGGGCCTGAAGTATTTATAAGAGATCATACAAAAAAAATTCTCCGGACTCTTTTGATGAAGATGTAAAAAAAATTAAAAAATGTATGTTGGTCTGATTTCATCAGGAAGTGAATCCAGATGCAGCACTGGAAGTATTTGTAAAAAATATGATGCAAATTGTTGATAAGCATTCATGTCACGGGTGTCGTAAGGATTGGACCAAGGCGCAGCGGGAATGTGTATACTCATGTTCTTTTTTATTGGCAGAAAGAAGGAAAAACAAAACAAAACACACGTATACTGTAAGGGCTGTCGTGAGAGAGAGACCAAGGTGCAGCGGAGGATGTGTTCATCTTCAGAGTTTTAATGAAAAAAGAGAACACTACAAAAAACGACAGCAAAACAGTCCTGTCAGGATTAACTCTACACAAGACAGAAAACACTAGACAGAAACAATTACCCACAAAACCCCAACGGAAAAACATGCACTTATGTGTGACTCCCAATCAACAACAACGAACTTCAGCTGTGGCTGATTTGGGAGCCACACACGGCCCAAAACAAAGAAATACAAAAACATAGAAACAGAACATAGAACGCCCACCCAATGTAACACCCCGGCCTAACCAAAATAAAGAACAAAAAACCCCTCTCTATGGCCAGGGCGTTACATATACAAAAAAACAACGACGACAAACAGTCCTGTAAGGCATACAGCTATACACGAAACACATAAAACAAACACCCCCTGCCATGTCCTGAACTAACTACAATAACAAATAACCCCTTTACTGGTCAGGACGTGACAATTCACCTGTTAAGAAACTACCTGTGAGAACTGTTATAGCCCCCTGGATTGATGATCGTATGGTTCAAAGAAATTATGCAAAAGAGGTGGCAAATTAGTTCTGCTGCTCAGCTGATTGGTTAACATACTGTAAATTTAGACATGCCGTGGCTAAACTAAACAAAAAAACAATAATAAAATATATTACCAAACCAAGATAAATGACATAAAACACAATGGAAAAAGACTCTGGAGTACCTTAAAGTGGAACCGACAACGTTTTAACTACTTTGCAGATATGAAACAAACAGACAATCATAATATCAGTAAAAAAATATCAAATTCCCAGTTTATGTTACAAAACCAACTTTATATATATATTTTTTAAATACGTTCTATTTGGCTCAACGTTCCATGATGTAGAGCAGGGATCATCAACCAGATTCAGCCAAGGTCCTATTTTGTTCCTGAGCAGATGAACGGGGGGCTGGAACATCATTAAGCAATAAGGCCCGAGGGGGTGTGGTATATGGTCAATATACCACGGCTAAGGCCTGTTCTTAGACACGATGTAACGCGGAGTGCCTGTATCCAGCCCTTAGCCTGTATACAACCCCTCAACTGTTATACACAGTTAGCATATCTCTTAGTTGTCAATCAAATGTATTTGGCATCTGTCAAATGGGTGGGCGGGACAGGCTTGTTCCCATTCAGTACTCAAAACGTGGGTTGGGACAAGCATGCGTTGGCAGGCAAAATGCAGAAGGGCAAGCAGGCTACTATTCCCCATCGTTTATCAGTATAATTTTGAAGGCCAACTACAAGCTGAAAACATTTGAGAGGGTTTATCTAATCTTCCCTCGTTAGATTTTAGCTCATCTTGCTCTGGCTAGCATTAGTTGTTGATCTTGTTATTGTTGATGTGCATAACTGAGGGAGAGAGAGCCTACGTTTTCATGGTGTTCACATATGTACAGAAATACATTCAGGTGTATTTTGTGGCTTTTGGCGAATGTTTTCTAATGATCTAAAGTCACATGGTTGCTACTTCCTGTAAACACACAGTCCAGTTCAAAGTGAATGATGGCAGGCCCATGTGATAAATAGCATATTTGCATATAGGCCTACTGTAGCTCTGATTGGCTATAGCACACCGGTCTGTGTAGACTCCGGTCCTGGACAAGACGGATGTTTTTATTGGGTTTTATTTGCTGCAGTGTCTATTAATTGTCAAAACGCACGGCTGCTAAAAAATTTCCACAAATGCCTTATTATACTTAATTCCCAAACGTTCAATGCATTTAGGAAAAGGTGAAAATGACCATATCTACAGTAAGTGCTCGCTTGTCAGAAAATGTTTAAAAAAAAATCTTCCTGGGGCTGTATATGAACAGATTTTAATACGATTTCATGTTGCTTAAACGCTGTCAGTTCCAGTTTAAATTGTATCATGGGCAGAAAACCCAATTCATCTCCATCGTTCACTGAAGTTGATGGGTAATTTAAATCAAAACCTTTTGATATTGACTATAATTTAAATGACTATTTCACTAGTAAAGTGGAAAAACTCAGAAGGGAAATGACAACATTGAACAGTGAACCATCATATTTTTGTACCAAAGATCTAATACTGAAAGAGAATGATTGCTTTTTTAAATGTGTTCAAGTTAGTGTGGGAGAGGTGGAACATGAAGCCACTAGGTTTAGACAACCTAGATGGTAAACTATTGAGAATGGTGGCAGACTGTATTACCACCAGGTATAGACAACTTAGATGGGAAACTGTTGAGAATGGTGGCAGACTGTATTACCACCAGGTATAGACAACCTAGATGGTAAACTGTTGAGAATGGTAGCAGACTGTATTACCACCAGGTATAGACAACCTAGATGGGAAACTGTTGAGAATGGTAGCAGACTGTATTACCACCAGGTATAGATGACCTAGATGGGAAACTATTGAGAATGGTAGCAGACTGTATTGACACCTCTGTTTGCTATATATTTAACCAAAGCCTAAAGGAGTGTCTGTCCACAGGTGTGGAAGGAAGCTAAAGTAATTCCACTGTCTTAAAATAGTAAAGAACCCTTTGCTGGCACCAACAGCCACCCAATCAGTTTGCTGCCTGCTCTTATTAAACTGATGGACAGAATTGTGTTTGACCAAATACAATGCTATTTTTCAGGGCACAAGTTAACTACAAGCATATAGAGAAGGGCACTCAACTTGTACTGCACTGACTCAGATGACAGATGATTGGTTAAAATAAATGGATAATAAAAGGATAGTTGGAGCTCAATTGTTAAATTTCAGTACAGTCTTTGATGTTATTGATGATAAATTGTTATTGAAGAAACTCACTTGCATTGGCTTTACATCACTTCCCATCACATGGTTGGAGAGTTATTTATCCAATAGAACCCAGAGAGTGTTCTTCAATGGAAGCTTCTCTAACATCAGATATATACAGTGCGGTGTCCCTCAGGGCAGTTGCCTTGGGCCGTTACTCTTCTCCATTTGAAAAAAAATAATTATTTGTTATTGGTCTTACACAAAACTACAATGCTGATGTCATCACCCAAAGCCAGTGAGCTCACTGAAATTCTAAATAAGGAGTTATAGTCAGTATCAGAATGGTTGATTAATAATAAACTGGTCTTAAATACATCTAAAACAAAAAGGATTGTATTTGGTTCAAAACATTCTCTAAGACCTAAACCTTAAATGTTTTTGCCAAGACCCTGTAGATAACGGTTAAAGTAATAGAATTGTGCATTGTAGGAAGTGGATGAGTCATGCACAGTATTCCCACAGGGGAAAACTTGGCAAAACTGTTCCAATGATACTGTGAAAGCACCACTAGCACAGCATGGGATATATCATTACAGGATTTCACTTGAGCTGAAACTTTAATTTTGTAAACAGCATAATTTAGTTCATTTTGTGAAGCTGCAGTGCTCAAGTTCAATTCACAGTTAGATTTTTTCTTCTTCTCCAGGAATGAATAGGAAGCCAATACCTTTGACTGTTTTTCCTACGTACAGTGTGCAGACTATATTCAGTAATGTTATATCGAATTGTTCCCATGCAACCAGATCTTTCCTCATAATGGTTTTGATTTAATTGCATGCTTAACCACTAAATGATCTTCTGCAGTTAATCTGTATATTTTCCAGTTTAATTCAACCTTATTGTTTCCTTGGAGACCCCTTGTGTATCTTTACTTTGTTTGCCACAAATTAAACGTTGCCTAATTATTAACTAGCCACTGAGTCCCACACTGTTTTTCTATAGTGTTGATTTATGTATTTTAATAATTGAAGATCAGGGACTCCTGTACTTGAGGCCTCATCTGCATGAGAATTACAGTATACAATTAACTTTTGATTAACCAGCTTGTTCATTTTTTTCTGATGGTAGAAGTGCAGTGGCTTGCAAGCATTTGAATAAATACTCTATATACTGGGTGGCGGGTGCAGACGTTTTCTTTACAAACTGCTTCAATGAGGCAGAGAAACAATGCAGCTGAATTACCACAGTCAGGACAAAAAGAGAGAGAGAGAGAGAGGCTGCCAGAGCAGCTAGCAGGCCGTGAGTGTCATCTGTAAGTATGCAGAGACAAAAGAATCCCAGTCTGTCCATCAAAACACAAACCAAAACAATCCACTGCTAGTATTGTTAGAGACCCACATGGCGTCATAAAATACCTCACCACCACTTACCTCCATTTGATTGGTGTTATGTGAGGGGTGTCCTGACGCCTGACTATATAACTCTGCATCACATAGTAGGCCTATACTGATCTTGAAGTCTTCCCACAATTATTGAGAAGAAAGGACACCAAATGACTTGTTTTGTTGTGTTTTACATCCCTGGACACAGGGAGGCAGAGATAATTGTATTAGGAGAAAGGGGAGGTCTCTGAAGAGCCCCGTCTGAAGATGATGCTCTCTGTGGCAGTGTTGTTCTGGACCAATGAGCAGGGGCGAAAGGTTCAACTCTTATTATGTAGTATGAAAAGGATATTTACACTTTTTTCCTTTGAAAATATAAAAAGTCCTTTTGTCAGGGAAAAAAAATAGCAGTGAATAGACAGATTTTTTCATTCTGTTTTGTATTAGGAACAACAGCTTGTGAAAATGGACCAATAACAAAATATAGCGTAGCAGGCTCAAGGGTGTGGGGTTTCCACATCACCTAGTTCAATACCAAAGCATGCACCAGCAGCACAACTAGAATGCAAATGGGGAGTTTAATAGGGATTTTGGTACACTGGGGAAGAAGGTGGAATTCACTAATTACTTCACAGTCCACAAGCCGTTCTCGTTGTCCGTTCTGTTCTCCAGGGGTAATCCTCACACTCGGGTCCTCAGCCAATCCAGTCTGGTACACAAGGGGGGGTAGTCCAACGGGTCACAATGGGTAATCGCACAGATATCGTTCTCGCTTCTCCCACTCTTCATAACTCTTGATTCTCTCCTCCTCTGCCCCTTGGTGCAGGCTGCTTCCTCTTTTATCCCCAAGCACTCCCTGGCTTAACGACCCACAGCCTTGCCTCGTTGGGGCAGGAGGTCCATATAAGGGTGGAGCCAGCGGGCTGCCAGATATCTCCCTTCAATAACAACTCCCCTCACCTCACCCTGCCATCTGCCACAATAGCCTTTAACACCTTGAAAAGCTGCTTATATGAAATACCTTCATTTGAATCTGTCTTCATTCATGTTGGATGCTATGTTATGGCAAACAACTCAACCGCTTTTTTCGCTTTGTAAAGAATTTATATATTCATGTATTTTATTTAAGTGACATTGATATAACCTTCTCTGTCTGTCTGTCTGTCTGTCTGTCTGTCTGTCTGTCTGTCTGTCTGTCTGAAGGTCTGTGTAAAGACAATACATACTACCAATGACATAATGCAACGTTTTCATTTTAGAACAATGAAAAAAAGATAAAGAACACAATGAAAGAACTGAGAGTTGTCAGTTCTGAAGACGCTCCTCTGGGGTACACCAGAGAAAGCCAAGCCATCACAAGAAAGAAAACAAGAAAGATAGAAAACATGAGCATGAAGGAAGATAAAAAACCTCCTGACGGCAACAAGCAATGAGATGGTGAAAGAGTGGACTATCAGATAGGCCATCTGGTCTGTAGTGAAAGAGGACTATCAGATAGGCCATCTGGTCTGTAGTGAAAGAGGACTATCAGATAGGTAATCTGGTCTGTAGTGAAAGAGGACTATCAGATAGGCCATCTGGTCTGTAGTGAAAGAGGACTATCAGATAGGTCATCTGGTCTGTAGTGAAAGAGGACTATCAGATAGGCCATCTGGTCTGTAGTGAAAGAGAGGACTATCAGATAGGCCATCTGGTCTGTAGTGAAAGAGGACTATCAGATAGGCCATCTGGTCTGTAGTGAAAGAGAGGACTATCAGATAGGTCATCTGGTCTGTAGTGAAAGAGGACTATCAGATAGGTAATCTGGTCTGTAGTGAAAGAGGACTATCAGATAGGTCATCTGGTCTGTAGTGAAAGAGGACTATCAGATAGGTAATCTGGTCTGTAGTGAAAGAGGACTATCAGATAGGTCATCTGGTCTGTAGTGAAAGAGGACTATCAGATAGGCCATCTGGTCTGTAGTGAAAGAGGACTATCAGATAGGTCATCTGGTCTGTAGTGAAAGAGGACTATCAGATAGGTCATCTGGTCTGTAGTGAAAGAGGACTATCAGATAGGTAATCTGGTCTGTAGTGAAAGAGGACTATCAGATAGGTCATCTGGTCTGTAGTGAAAGAGGACTATCAGATAGGCCATCTGGTCTGTAGTGAAAGAGGACTATCAGATAGGTCATCTGGTCTGTAGTGAAAGAGGACTATCAGATAGGTAATCTGGTCTGTAGTGAAAGAGGACTATCAGATAGGTCATCTGGTCTGTAGTGAAAGAGGACTATCAGATAGGCCATCTGGTCTGTAGTGAAAGAGGACTATCAGATAGGTCATCTGGTCTGTAGTGAAAGAGGACTATCAGATAGGTCATCTGGTCTGTAGTGAAAGAGAGGACTATCAGATAGGTAATCTGGTCTGTAGTGAAAGAGGGACTATCAGATAGGTAATCTGGTCTGTAGTGAAAGAGGACTATCAGATAGGCCATCTGGTCTGTAGTGAAAGAGGACTGTCAGATAGGTCATCTGGTCTGTAGTGAAAGAGGACTATCAGATAGGTCATCTGGTCTGTAGTGAAAGAGAGGACTATCAGATAGGTAATCTGGTCTGTAGTGAAAGAGGACTATCAGATAGGTCATCTGGTCTGTAGTGAAAGAGGACTGTCAGATAGGCCATCTGGTCTGTAGTGAAAGTTAGAAGTTAGTTAGTTAGTTAGTTAGTTAGTTAGTTAGTTAGTTAGTTAGTTAGTTAGTTAGTTAGTTAGTTAGTTAGTTAGTTAGTTAGTTAGTTAGTTAGTTAGTTAGTTAGTAGTTAGAAGGTGATTCAAACCATCACGGGACTCTTCTTCCTGAGGTGAAACAATATGACGTGAGGTTGATCTATAGTTTATAAACTGACCAACTTAATTAGCTTTCAAATTAGATATGAAGACTGGACTTGACAGCGAGAGAGAGAGAGAGAGAGAGAGAGAGAGAGAGAGAGAGAGAGAGAGAGAGAGAGAGACAGAGAGAGAGAGAGAGAGAGAGAGAGAGAGAGAGAGAGAGAAAGAGAGAGCAGTCAGTTAGACTTTAGAAGGAGTCCTATTCCCCTGGATCAGTCTCTGCTTATGGCACTAACTTCTAAACTATAGAGTGACCAGTGTCTAGTTCTTCTCGTTTCTATTTTAATGCTAAATAAAAAGTAATAAAGAGGAACATGTGGTTTGCTGAGAACATTAAAAGGTGAGTGTTTAAAGCCGTACATTTCATTGGATGTGATATTTTATTGACGTTACAGTGGCAGGTTGTAATGTTACATTTACATTTACATTTTAGTCATTTAGCAGACGCTCTTATCCAGAGCGACTTACAGTAGTGAATGCATACATTTCATTTCGTGCATTTTTTGTTGTTGTACTGGGCTAAGAGTGCATTGTTGAACATAAGAGTTTGGGGCCTGGGAGTGAGATATGGGGGGATTTAGTGACATGAGTTGAAGGCTGTTACTAGAGGAGAGGATTGGGGATGACCAGATTAGTACTGTACTGTCGGCCTGGGAGGAAGGCTCTGAGAGGAAGACTGGGAGGAAGACTCTGGGAGGAAGGCTCTGAGAGGAAGACTGGGAGGAAGACTCTGAGAGGAAGGCTCTGGAAGGAAGACTGGGAGGAAGGCTCTGAGATCAAGGCTCTGGAAGGAAGGCTCTGAGAGGAAGACTGGGAGGAAGGCTCTGAGAGGAAGACTCTGGGAGGAAGACTGGGAGGAAGGCTCTGGGAGGAAGACTCTGAGAGGAAGACTCTGAGAGGAAGACTCGGGAAGGAAGACTGGGAGGAAGGCTCTGGAAGGAAGGCTCTGAGAGGAAGACTCTGGGAGGAAGACTGGGAGGAAGGCTCTGAGAGGAAGACTCTGTGAGGAAGACTGGGAGGAAGGCTCTGGAAGGAAGGCTCTGGGAGGAAGGCTCTGAGAGGAAGACTCTGAGAGGAAGACTCTGTGAAGAAGACTGGGAGGAAGGCTCTGGAAGGAAGGCTCTGGGAGGAAGGCTCTGAGAGGAAGACTCTGTGAGGAAGACTGGGAGGAAGGCTCTGGAAGGAAGGCTCTGGGAGGAAGGCTCTGAGAGGAAGACTGGGAGGAAGACTCTGAGAGGAAGACTCTGGAAGGAAGACTGGGAGGAAGGCTCTGAGATCAAGGCTCTGGAAGGAAGGCTCTGAGAGGAAGACTGGGAGGAAGACTCTGAGAGGAAGACTCTGGGAGGAAGACTGGGAGGAAGGCTCTGGGAGGAAGGCTCTGGGAGGAAGACTGGGAGGAAGACTCTGGAAGGAAGGCTCTGAGAGGAAGACTCTGGAAGGAAGGCTCTGAGAGGAAGACTCTGGAAGGAAGGCTCTGAGAGGAAGACTGGGAGGAAGACTGGGTGGAAGGCTCTGAGAGGAAGGCTCTGGGAGGAAGACTGGGAGGAAGGCTCTGGAAGGAAGGCTCTGGGAGGAAGACTGGGAGGAAGACTCTGAGAGGAAGACTCTGGGAGGAAGACTGGGAGGAAGGCTCTGAGAGGAAGACTGGGAGGAAGGCTCTGAGAGGAAGACTCTGGGAGGAAGACTGGGAGGAAGGCTCTGAGAGGAAGACTCTGGGAGGAAGACTGGGAGGAAGGCTCTGGGAGGAAGACTCTGGAAGGAAGGCTCTGGGAGGAAGGCTCTGAGAGGAAGACTCTGGGAGGAAGACTGGGAGGAAGGCTCTGTGAGGAAGGCTCTGGGAGGAAGGCTCTGGGAGGAAGGCTCTGGGAGGAAGACTGGGAGGAAGGCTCTGGGAGGAAGACTCTGGGAGGAAGACTCTGGGAGGAAGGCTCTGGGAGGAAGGCTCTGAGAGGAACACTCTGTGAGGAAGACTCTGGGAGGAAGACTGGGAGGAAGGCTCTGGGAGGAAGGCTCTGGGAGGAAGACTCTGGGAGGAAGACTCTGTGAGGAAGGCTCTGGGAGGAAGGCTCTGAGAGGAACACTCTGTGAGGAAGACTCTGGGAGGAAGACTGGGAGGAAGGCTCTGGGAGGAAGGCTCTGGGAGGAAGGCTCTGGGAGGAAGACTGGGAGGAAGGCTCTGGGAGGAAGACTGGGAGGAAGACTCTGGGAGGAAGACTGGGAGGAAGACTCTGGGAGGAAGGCTCTGGGAGGAAGGCTCTGGGAGGAAGACTCTGGGAGGAAGACTCTGGGAGGAAGGCTCTGGGAGGAAGGCTCTGGGAGGAAGGCTCTGGGAGGAAGGCTCTGGGAGGAAGACTCTGGGAGGAAGACTCTGGAAGGAAGGCTCTGAGAGGAAGGCTCTGGGAGGAAGGCTCTGGGAGGAAGACTGGGAGGAAGACTCTGGAAGGAAGGCTCTGAGAGGAAGGCTCTGGGAGGAAGGCTCTGGGAGGAAGGATCTGGGAGGAAGACTCTGGAACGAAGGCTCTGGATGGAAGGCTCTGGGAGGAAGGCTGGCAGAAGCCCTCATCTAGTTCATCTCTCTGTACATCGCAGCCTCTAACAAAGACTTCAGCATTAATGCTCCGGGCCATGAAGTAGAACCTGTAGATCTCTCTCTCTCTGCTCTGCCTCTCTCTCTGCTCTCTCTCTCTCTGCTCTGCCTCTCTCTCTGCTCTCTCTCTCTCTGCTCTGTCTCTCTCTCTGCTCTGCCTCTCTCTCTGCTCTGTCTCTCTCTCTGCTCTGCCTCTCTCTGCTCTGTCTATCTCTCTCTCCCTGTCTCCCTCCCTGCCGGCTGCTCTCTCTTCTCTTCTCTCTTCCCGGCGCTCACACCCTGTCACATACAAGGGGTAGGAACAGAGCAGAGCAGAGGGCTGTCAGAGCAGACTTGTCTTTAGGGACCTCCCAGGCCACTGGATGCAGTCTGGAAAAGAAACTTTGATGTAATCTTGTAATCATGGCACTACAGGCTCAAATGCTTAGTCGACAAACACCAAACAAAGCTTGTCAGTCAAAAGCGTGAAAACAAACAAAATAAAAATGCCTTAGTTATATGCCAGTGAATGGTGTGACTTCAAAAGGAATACTGCAGAAGTTAAAGCTGGTACTAGAAAAAAAAGACAGTAATTGTCTCTTTGTTCATAGTTTTTTTTTTTTTTTTTGCGACATGTCTCTGAGAAAATGTGAAAGTAAAATAAAAAATGTGGTGGAAAAAAGCCAGACCTAACCAAGAGTGGTGTGGATGTACAGTAGGTACTACTGCTGCAGTATGTAGACTATTCATCCGCACCATCAACAAACAGAAGGAAATATCACTCAGCATCAACACCTCAAACTTGGCTACTACTGTGTTCAAATCGTCACCATTTGAAACTGTCGTAAGGAGAGAGGAAGGATAGATGATTTAGAAATGAAATGAAAGGTGAAAGTGATTCCATTTGAAACGTGCCTCAACGTGCCTCCTCTGCACCACTGGCTGTATCAGCAGGAACATTGATTGAGAAGAGAAGAGAAGAGGAGGGAGACTCTCTCTCCAGTCTCTCCATCTCTCCATCAGTCAGTCAGAAAGAACCTCAGCAGCTAGCACATTGCTTTCATCTTTAATTAGGGGCCATGTTTGAAGCCAGGCAGTCACTCACTCCAAACTTTGACAGATTTTTGATTATTTTCAAAGCTGACAGTTAACAGGCAAGGCTGTAGGACCCCCAGTGCCCACTGAATTAAATATGTATTATGAAAATGAATGACTCATTATGGCATGAAATAACTTTTAATTACCAAATGGTTCACTAATTTGGGAGGGAAAAACCTCTGTTGTTATTGATTGACGTGTTGAATATGATGGGATTTTAGTAGATGGAACAACATTTAAATCAGAAAGGGTTTTTGATCAAAGCCAATAGATTCAGAGGTTCATGTAAAGTATTTCAGCATTTGAACTATTGCCCATACTATAGTGTCTGAGAGATAACTACTGCCCATACTATAGTGTCTGAGAGATAACTACTGGCCATACTATAGTGTCTGAGAGATAACTACTGCCCATACGATAGTGTCTGAGAGATAACTACTGCCCATACTATAGTGTCTGAGAGATAACTATGGGCCATACTATAGTATCAGAGAGATAACTACTGCCCATACTATAGTGTCTGAGAGATAACTACTGACCATACTATAGTATCAGAGAGATAACTACTGCCCATACTATAGTGTCTGAGAGATAAATACTGCCCATACTATAGTGTCTGAGAGATAACTATGGGCCATACTATAGTATCAGAGAGATAACTACTGGCCATACTATAGTGTCTGAGAGATAACTACTGACCATACTATAGTATCAGAGAGATAACTACTGCCCATACTATAGTGTCTGAGAGATAAATACTGCTCATACTATAGTGTATATGAGAGATAACTACTGCCCATACTATAGTGTCTGAGAGATAACTACTGACCATACTATAGTGTCTGAGAGATAACTATGGGCCATACTATAGTGTCTGAGAGATAACTGCTGCCCATACTATAGTATCAGAGCGATAACTACTTCCCATACTATAGTATCAGAGAGATAACTACTGGCCATACTATAGTATCTGAGAGATAAATACATGTAGGAGCTGTATTAAACACAAATAAAATGCAATGTGAGAGATAGAGATAGAGAGAGTATATTTCACCCATATCTACTGGGTGAAATACCACAGTGACCAATCACAGCAGCAAGATTTGTGACCTGTTGCCACAAGAAAAGGTCAACCAGTGAAGAACAAACACCATTGTAAATACAACCCATATTTATGTTTATTAATTTTCCCTTTTGTGCTTTAACTATTTGCACATCATTACAACACTGTATATAGACATAATATGACATTTGGAACTTCTGTATGTGTAATGTTTACTGTTAATTTTTATAGTTTATTTCACTTTTGTTTATTATCTAATTCACTTGCTTTGCCAATAAATCCCCTTAAATTGAAATTGAATTGAAATTGAATTGAGAGAGAAAGGCAGAGAGGGAGAGGCAGAGAGAGAGCGAGAGAGAGAGAGGCTTAGAGAGAGAGAGAGAGAGAGAGGCTAACGAAACAATGAAGAAATCCAATCCAATCCTACCTCAGTATTGAAATTCTGTGTTCAAATGAAAGACACCTTTTATTCTAGTTTTACTTACGTAAGACCCTGCTGATGTTCCTGGAGAATGTCTGTTTTAAAAGTCAATATATCTCCAAAGTCTCTCCAGTCCTAACCCAGCCTAATGTAATCCTGTAACATTGAACCAGACCTAAATTCACCGCTCTCTTTCACCAGAAGAATATATTGGGTTAGATAGTGAATAAGAGTGTTCTCAGGAGAGAAGGGACATTCAGAGCTGAGAGGCTGAGTGGTTCGGTGGGGATGATACGTGGTACCGCGTGTCATTTGTATCGTGCGTTAGCCTATAAGCAAATCACAGAACCACTCATTCTGGCACTATTGGAAAAAAACTATCCCCGAAAAATGTAATTACCCCCAGTATGACTGATGCCCAAAGCAGCATGCTGGCAGTGCTGGCTGGGCCTGTGGCAGGGTCCTAAACGGCTTGTTGTTTTCCACCTTCATAAGTATCCAAATGTTTATTGAGTGTTGGGCCGCTGGGACATGTCGGCCTTTGTGAAGGTTGTTCTATACCGTTGCTTTTGGTGGATAAGGCCGCAAGGACCTTCTTTTAACTTGTTTGGACTCATGCTGTGTTTCTATTTGATTTGGGCCTCACCGGGGGGACAAACCTCATTTAGACATGTCTAGAGTGGCTTTTCAGTCTGGACTGTTCAGACTTGACCAAGACAGGCAGGTGATCGTTAAAAACTATCCTCCCTTTTTCCTCTCTTGTAAATACAGACATTTTTATATTTAACCTGAGGAGCCTCCTAGCTCTCTAGACATGACCGGCTGTAGGTTCATAGACTCGGCTTGGCTGTCTTTGTGGTGTAGGTGTTGAGGAAATCCCACAGAAAGAACATGTCTTGACGGAAAGATAGTTGTGTGCTGGGTGGATATCTACATATGATGCCAGTCTATAAGGTATAATTGCTGGGAGAATATAACAACAGAAACGTATCTGATAATGAAATATTTTGTGCACTCTATTGCACTCCATGTACTACCACTGTACAGTAAGTCACTTCCTTGAACTGATTAGGAGCCCTAGACTCAGTCAATACAGGGGCGATGTTGGTATCTACACTACGTTGACAGTTTTCTTCACTGTGTGCGAGGCTGAGGTTAGACAACGCAAAGTTCACACAATTTTAGTTTCAGTTGCATGTTGAAAGTGACATCATTTCAAATAATTTCGCTGATACACAACACAATTCAAACGCAAATGAAACAGCCAATCAAATTGAATCTGCTTTAGTTATGTCATTCCATATAATGTTAAAACCCACCTCATAAACCAATGATTATTATGTTATAACACACCTCAGAGTCATATGATAATGTTTGATAAACCCACCTCATAGACTCATATGATAATGTTTGATAAACCCACCTCATAGACTCATATGATAATGTTTGATAAACCCACATAGACTCATATGATAATGTTTATAAACCCACCTCATAGACTCATATGATAATGTTTGATAAACCCACCTCATAGACTCATATGATAATGTTTGATAAACCCACATAGACTCATATGATAATGTTTATAAACCCACCTCATAGACTCACATGATAATGTTTGATAAACCCACCTCATAGACTCATATGATAATGTTTGATAAACCCACATAGACTCATATGATCATGTTTATAAACCCACCTCATAGACTCACATGATAATGTTTGATAAACCCACCTCATAGACTCATATGTTAATGTTTGATAAACCCACCTCATAGACTGTGCAACACCTGAAACTAATGTAATAATCCATGAAGCCACAAGGTGGCAGTATTAAGCTGTGTTAAAACCATACTGGTGTGTTTCAGGCACACTGGACGTGATGAACAGGCTGAATGGTACAGTAATACGAGGAGGGATGTATACTAAATGAATAAATAGTATTGATATAATTGATGTTATAACTTTATCTGTGCATTACAGTAGAAATATATTATTATTAAGATATACAAAGGGAGGTTTAGTCAAAGTATACAATTGATTTTCTTATTTGACTGTCATTTAAATAGGCAAGTCAGTTAAGAACAAATTCTTATTTCCAATGACAGCCTAGGAACAGTGGGTTAACTGCCTTGTTCAGGGGCAGAACGACAGATTTATACCTTGTCGGCTCAGGGGATTCGAACTTGCAACCTTTCGGTTACTAGCCTAACGCTCTAACCACTAGGCTACCCTGCTGCCCCCGTTTATCCCTCATAGTCTTGTAAAATGACCTGCAGAATACCTCACTCACAACCAGAAAGACTCCTGTATTCCATATTCTGAAACGGAATACGTCTCACTTCAGTTTCAGTCTCCGAGAACAGAACACAACCCACACGGACCTCTCGCTAAACTTGACGGAGCGCACGTAGAGTGAATTACGGTATAATTGAGTAGAGTTTTCAACGTGCACGACGTGTTCCAGATCTCCTTGACATGTAGCATGGCGGATGGAGGATCAAGAATGTTCCGGGCTGCTGCCTGTGACTTCACCCTTACAAAAAAAAAGAAAAAAACACATGGCAAATTTGCAGTTTCACATGTGAAATAGCTTTTTTCACATGTTGAGTTTGAATTTCACATGATGCCATATTTTCAAAAGCGTTACGTTTAGAGTTTAGATGTTAACACCACCTTTTCACATGTACATGTTTTTACCTTTACATGTGAATTGCAGCTGCACATGTGAAATGTGCAGTTTCACAAGTAAAAAACGTCTTCGTGAAAATCTCACGTTCACATGTGAAATTGTAAAAGAATCGAAAGCAATTTTTCCACATATTGAATTGCTAATTCTGTAAAGACATTCTGTAAAAGACATTCTGTAAAAGACATTCTGTAAAGACATTCTGTAAAAGACATTCTGGAAAGACATTCTGTAAAAGACATCCTGTAAAAGACATTCTGGTAAGACATTCTGTAAAAGACATTCTGTAAAAGACATTCTGGAAAGACATTCTGGTAAGACATTCTGTAAAAGACATTCTGGTAAGACATTCTGGTAAGACATTCTGGTAAGACATTCTGTAAAGACATTCTGGTAAGACATTCTGGTAAGACATTCTGTAAAAGACATTCTGGTAAGACATTCTGGTAAGACATTCTGTAAAGACATTCTGGTAAGACATTCTGGAAAGACATTCTGGAAAGACATTCTGGTAAGACATTCTGTAAAAAGATAACTTAGCCTACCGGAGTAGAATGAAAGTCTGTTATAAATAATAAGGTATAATTTCTGAACCATCCATTCAGTGTTCCTGCTGCTGCAGGCACCCACCTCGGGGGGCGTCAGGTAGCCTAGTGGTCAGAGTGTAGGGCCAGTAACCGAAAGGTTGCTGGAGCGAATCCTCCGAGCTGACAAGGTCTGTCGTTCTGCCTCTGAGCAAGGCCGTTAACCCACTGTTCCCCGGGTGCCAAAGACGTGGATGTCACCTCTCTGATTCAGAAGACACATTTCAGTTGGACAACTGACCAGGTATCCCCCTTTTTCCTCTCTTGTTCACATGTTGGCCAGTGAGTGTTGGAAGAAGCTCAGTGAAAGAACAGAGAAACTAGCTCTGTCTCCTTATTGATTCTGTTTAACGCAATGTCAGAGTTAATCAGTTAACTCAAGTTAAGATTAACGTGTTAAAATGAGCAATGTCAGAGTTAATCAGTTAACTCAAGTTAAGATTAATGTGTTAAAATGAGCAATGTCAGTGTTAATCAGTTAACTCAAGTTAAGATTAACGTGTTAAAATGAGCAATGTCAGAGTTAATCAGTTAACTCAAGTTAAGATTAACGTGTTAAAATGAGCAATGTCAGAGTTAATCAGTTAACTCAAGTTAAGATTAACGTGTTAAAATGAGCAATGTCAGAGTTAATCAGTTAACTCAAGTTAAGATTAACGTGTTAAAATGAGCAATGTCAGAGTTAATCCGTTAACTCAAGTTAAGATTAACGTGTTAAAATGAGCAATGTCAGTGTTAATCAGTTAACTGAAGTTAAGATTAACGTGTTAAAATGAGAAATGTCAGTGTTAATCAGTTAACTCAAGTTAAGATTAACGTGTTAAAATGAGCAATGTCAGAGTTAATCAGTTAACTCAAGTTAAGTTTAACGTGTTAAAATTAGCAATGTCAGAGTTAATCAGTTAACTCAAGTTAAGATTAACGTGTTAAAATGAGCAATGTCAGAGTTAATCAGTTAACTCAAGTTAAGATTAACATGTTAAAATGAGCAATGTCAGTGTTAATCAGTTAACTCAAGTTAAGTTTAACGTGTTAAAATTAGCAATGTCAGAGTTAATCAGTTAACTCAAGTTAAGATTAACGTGTTAAAATGAGCAATGTCAGAGTTAATCAGTTAACTCAAGTTAAGATTAACGTGTTAAAATGAGCAATGTCAGAGTTAATCAGTTAACTCAAGTTAAGATTAACGTGTTAAAATGAGCAATGTCAGAGTTAATCCGTTAACTCAAGTTAAGATTAACGTGTTAAAATGAGCAATGTCAGTGTTAATCAGTTAACTGAAGTTAAGATTAACGTGTTAAAATGAGAAATGTCAGTGTTAATCAGTTAACTCAAGTTAAGATTAACGTGTTAAAATGAGCAATGTCAGAGTTAATCAGTTAACTCAAGTTAAGTTTAACGTGTTAAAATTAGCAATGTCAGAGTTAATCAGTTAACTCAAGTTAAGATTAACGTGTTAAAATGAGCAATGTCAGAGTTAATCAGTTAACTCAAGTTAAGATTAACATGTTAAAATGAGCAATGTCAGTGTTAATCAGTTAACTCAAGTTAAGTTTAACGTGTTAAAATTAGCAATGTCAGAGTTAATCAGTTAACTCAAGTTAAGTTTAACGTGTTAAAATGAGCAATGTCAGAGTTAAACCACGTCCAGAAACCACGTCCAAAACCACGTCCAGAAACCACGTCCAAAAACCACGTCCAAAACCACGTCCAGAAACCACGTCCAAAATCACGTCCAGAAACCACGTCCAAAAACCACGTCCAAAACCACGTCCAGAAACCACGTCCAAAACCACGTCCAAAACCACGTCCAGAAACCACGTCCAAAACCACGTCCAGAAACTACGTCCAGAAACCACGTCCAAAACCACATCCAAAACCACGTCCAAAACAACGTCTGACTCACGTGTCTGTTTCTGCCACGATACATTTTTTTAACATGATTTGTTAAATGTAAAACATCACACGTGTTCGACTCATGTGAAAATGTCATGTGATTTATTCACATGTGTTTTTTCATTTTTTTTTGTAAGGGCACAGACACAAATACACAGACCTACACAAACCAACAGACAGGACTGATACACAGACCTACACAGACCAACAGA